>NW_006209227.1:2156388-2205113 GCF_000334495.1 Tupaia belangeri chinensis | reverse complement strand
TGGGGGTTGGAAAGAGGGGCAGGGCAAAAGAGATCGAGGTCCTTGGGGCTTGCTGAGTACCTACTCAGTCTTCATGGACTAGGCTAGTGGGAGAGAAAGGTAACAGAGTCATTTAGACATTTAGTCACTAGAGATTTTAGGGAAGATTTGCTCCAATTTACACGTTAAGATTATTCTGGCTGCTGTGGGGAGAACAATTAGAAGGAAAGAATGGAAGCCAAGAAACATGAGCAGGCCACTCGACAAGAGTTTAACCCAGAGATGGTAGTGGCTTTCACTAAGATGAAGACAATGGACAGTAAGAGAAATGAGCAGATTCAAGAGATGTTCTGGTGATAGAACTGACATGACTTCGTGGACTGGATGTAGGGATACAGAAGTAAAAGAAATGATCAAGGATTGCTTCAAGACTTTTGGCTTATAGTATTAAGAGGAAATGGAGGACCAGCAGTTGGCGTATTAGCTATGTTGCTGGACTTCCACGTAGTCGACCGCAGTTCGAGTCCCAGACCTGGTGGCTTAAACTCACACTTAGCGTGTGTGTGTGCGTGCCCAAGATCCTGAGAGGAGAATGGAGAAGAAGGGACTGCGGTGTGGCCATTCCCCCTGGGGGGTGATTTCTCGCTGTCTCTCTGTCTCTCTCTTATTGGCAAGCACACGCACCCTATAGCAAAAACCTCTCAAAAAAAGGGGGGGGGAGAAACTCATAAAGGGGCAAAACTTACGAGCTCAGTTTTGGAAAAGCATAAAGTACAAAATGTCTATAAGACATCTAATTGGAAAATCAGCTAAGCATCTTGATGTGCAATCTCGAGGGCCTTGGGGCTTGCTGAGTACCTACTCAGTCTTCATGGACTAGGCTAGTGGGAGAGAAAGGTAACAGAGTCATTTAGACATTTAGTCACTAGAGATTTTAGGGAAGATTTGCTCCAATTTACACGTTAAGATTATTCTGGCTGCTGTGGGGAGAACAATTAGAAGGAAAGAATGGAAGCCAAGAAACATGAGCAGGCCACTCGACAAGAGTTTAACCCAGAGATGGTAGTGGCTTTCACTAAGATGAAGACAATGGACAGTAAGAGAAATGAGCAGATTCAAGAGATGTTCTGGTGATAGAACTGACATGACTTCGTGGACTGGATGTAGGGATACAGAAGTAAAAGAAATGATCAAGGATTGCTTCAAGACTTTTGGCTTATAGTATTAAGAGGAAATGGAGGACCAGCAGTTGGCGTATTAGCTATGTTGCTGGACTTCCACGTAGTCGACCGCAGTTCGAGTCCCAGACCTGGTGGCTTAAACTCACACTTAGCGTGTGTGTGTGCGTGCCCAAGATCCTGAGAGGAGAATGGAGAAGAAGGGACTGCGGTGTGGCCATTCCCCCTGGGGGGTGATTTCTCGCTGTCTCTCTGTCTCTCTCTTATTGGCAAGCACACGCACCCTATAGCAAAAACCTCTCAAAAAAAGGGGGGGGGAGAAACTCATAAAGGGGCAAAACTTACGAGCTCAGTTTTGGAAAAGCATAAAGTACAAAATGTCTATAAGACATCTAATTGGAAAATCAGCTAAGCATCTTGATGTGCAATCTACCTCTCTCACAGAATTATAACAGTGTCAGCTTCCCCACTAAACAATCCAAAAGTAGGTACCGCCTTTATACCCTTGTTGCCTAACTCAGGACAAAGAACACAGCAGACATCTGATAAAATGTTTTCTGCACAAATTTAATGTTCTCTTCTAAAATACACCTCTGGATAGCATCTAATTTACTATCCTTTCAGTTCACAGAAACATCTTTTTCCCTTTTTGAAAAATGGGAAAGTAATGTGCTCCATCTTCCAGAATTTCTGTCATTTTCCCCATGATTCCACAAGGATTACAGACAGAAAACTAGCCATCTCAGATTTGCCTCCTCCTGTCCTCGTCCCCACTGCCCAATAAGGCATTCAACAAACAGAGTAAGTGTCGACAGCCTATGCACTAAGCTAAATGATGGGCATACCGAAAGTGAGGAAGCCCGTGTTGTTCTTCATGCAAAGAACTCTTTCCTAAGTAAGGCAACATACATAGAGAGATACACCACAAAGTCGTAACTATTTTGACGGAAGTATTTAAAAAGTGCTTTGGGAGAAACAGATGTGTCTCCCTCATCTTTTTCTGGAAGGAAAGACCTGGGAAATTTTTCTTAAGACCAAGAAAATTCACAGGAGCCTCCTTTCCCCTGAAGTCAGGTAATTATCTACAATTATTCTCCCTGTAAGGAAACCTTATCTAGCCTTAATCTATCTAAATAGATTTTTGAAACTCAAAAATTTTTTAAATCCCTAAATAAAACAAATATAATTAATTTTCCGGTTTTTAAATGTCTTGAGTAAATATATGCATGCAAAGGAAAGAAAACAGAATACCAGTGTTAGCAAAGGCTCTTCGGATGGTGGTACTAGAACTTAGATCTCTTCTTTTACCTTTTGTACTCTTGTTTCCTCCAGATGTTCTAAAAAGAGCATGTTAACTTTGTTTCTGCAACTAACAGCAAAAGCTTTTGTGAGACCTAAATCTAAGGGATTTAGCAATAAAAAAAGTTTTTTAAAGTTTTATAAAGGGTGAAGTAAACACACATGAAATGGGAACTAAATTCATACAACACTTCTGGTCAGCCTGTCCATAAATCCTCCAAAGCCTAGAGAATGAAACTTCTGAGGCCCCGCCACTGCAGTGTGCACTGCTGTGGTGCTGGGCTCTGCAGCCTGGGCTGGTTCCTGGGCCAACCTACAGCTCCTGGTCCTAACCACAGGTGCAGCAGTGTGTGCCTATAATCCCGGCACCTGGGGGAGGTTACAGCAAGAGGATCATGAGCTCGAGGCTGGCCGAGGCAACTGTGTGAAGGAGGCAGGCACAGTGGAACCTGTGTCCCAGCTACTCAGAAGGATGAGGTACGAGGAGCACCACACAGCAAGACCCTGTCTTTAAAATAAAAAGAAATTCCTGAGTGAATAATTCCACTTCTAAGAAATTAATCCAAAGAAAATGATTGGCAATACAAACAAAACTATTCAAAAGTATATATACATAACATTTACAAAAGCAAAACATTAACACAACTTCTCTTCCAACAGTTCATGCATTTAACAGATATTTATTGAGTACCTAACTATGTGCCAGGCACTGGAGACCCAGCAGTGAATACACTGTACAAAAATCAGAACCGAAGTACCTGCTCTCAGTGGAGCGCACAGTCTAATGAGGGGTGAATGATGGGATATAAAGAATAAGCATGCAAAATATTTGGCCTGTTATATATGGATACTGACTATAAAGAAAAATGAGGCAAGGAAGGGAGATGGGCACTACATACACAGATGGCCAGGAAAGGTCCAAGGTGGTGGCTTTAGGGAAGATTTAAAGTGACTACTGTTTTATACTAGAAATGATGTACTTCATTAAATCTACCACACCCTTTTCAATTCCTTTGGTGACTGCACAAGACGTTCCTTTACTCACAGACAACAGATATAAAGAGCTCTTAAGATCTAATGAATCCATAGACCTGAAAAAGTCTAAGCTCACAGCCCACGGTCTGTTCCTGCTATAATTTCAATGCTATCTCATCTTCACAACTGCCCCCCAGGTACATAAAAATTCTTCATTTTATGCACCTTATTGAACGTGATGCTTTAAATTGGTATTAAATTATAAAAACAGAGTTCCACTCAATGTTTCTGTATGGTTCAGAGTTACACATGATTCAATTTAAGAATTATTCCAAACCCTAATTTTCAGGGTACACTGGCCACAGCTCCTCAAGTTTTACAATGAATGTACTGTTGCACGCATTTACTAAAAGCATGGCAGCAGGCTTAGTTACACTGTCACTTTCTAGCACAGGGTTACAGGGCCTCAGATGCTCCCATTTACCAGGAGGAAGTTTGATAGATGATACAAGTAAGACCGTGTGTCGTTCCTCAGTTGATCAGCATTTCAGATGACTAAGGGAAAGCGCCTAACTCCAACGCCCACAGGGCAATAACAAGCCAATAAAGCTGCTACATTTGGACTGAAATGGCAACCACCCTCTGCTAAATCTACCTCATTCAAATTCTGTATAAACCACTGGGATGATCAAATAAACACTAGCAAACAAAACTTCAGAGTACCAAGGAAAAGGAGTATGTGTAGGACCCTATTGACAGACTAGATCGATGACACACTGGGGTAACTCTGGGAGCCTGGTGTAGAGGCAAGAGCCAGCAAACGTTTTCTGTAAGGGGCCAGCGAGGAAATACTTAAGCTCTGGGAACCAGATGGACTCAGATGCAACTACTCAACCCTACCACTGGAGCATGAGGACTCAGATAATACAGAAATAAATGGGCATGGCTGTCTTCCAATAAACCTTTACTTACAAAAACCTTATTTATTGTCCTACTAGCCACAGTTTGCCGATCCACTGTGTAGGACATCAAGGTAAATGTGTACTGATTCTAGAATACCACTGGCTTTCTGTTCTCTTGTTTGGGCTAAATTCCTGGTATTGCCTTTTTGTTAACGTATACAGTGGAAAACTGTGGGGGGAGGCAAACTTTAAGTTAACTGACAATTGTAATCATGTTTTTACAAAGAAACATGAAGATATGTAAATATAAGAGAGAAGCTGCTAAAATTTTACATGCAAGCAGAAGAGCTGTACACAAAACAGCTTACAAAGTGAGCTGTAGGAACTTAAATCTGCCTGGCCAAGAGTTAATAAGGAGTGAATAACGATTCAGCTAGAAAAATAGACATTAAAAATATTTCTACAATAATAAAAAATGGAAAACAGCCTCTACATGCTACTTCTAGAGGGCTAATTAAATAAATGATGGTACATCCATACAGTGCAACCATTTAATAGAACAGAAAATATTTATTGATAAAAAGATGTTTTTGATTTGTTTTTTTTAAAAAACAGGTTACAAAATTGAATGTACAGTATGATCTCATTTTTCTGAAAATAAATGTACATATACACAAACAAGTATACATAAAACCACCTACAAAATACACCAAGGTAATTACAGTGGTACCATGAATGGATGGCGACAGCTTCTTCTGGCTTAACTGCAATTGCTAATCTTTCAAGAAACAAATACTGATTTGATAATAAAAAAAAAATCTGACATGTAAAATAATCACTAAAACAGGTGCAACATTATTTAGGTCAACATGTTCAAAATATGCTCTCAAAGTACAAAAGTTACACCAGTTCTCAAATTTTCAAACAGCAATCTCTCCTAGTCTCCAAATGCTAGCTATAAAGATTAAGAAAATTGAGAAATTACACATAAAAAGAAATGTATATGGTAGAATAAATTAATCAGAATCCTCAAGTGAATGACTATAGGAAGTAGGCATCATTTATCAAACCACTTGAACAATCCAAAATGTTTGACACTCATCCAATTTATCTACTTTAATACTGCCTCTGACATTACCAAAGGGTTCGACTGAGGTTTGAATGAAAAAAGTTAACTATCATTAACTGACGCCACCGAAGAGAGGATCTTCAATCACCAACTTTGGGGAAAAGGAAGAAGGGGGGGGAAAGTCACACTACAATGTGATGGATCTCAAAATTCCATGAGAATTCCATATTCGGGGTCCAAACACATCTGTAAGAGACTCAAAGGTCAATTAATTGTTATTATGGCGAAGGCTCACTCAATCCTAGTGGGCTATTGCTAATAGCCAGTATAATTCTGGACCACCTGCCTAGCCCACCAATAAAATACAATGTAAAGAGTACTTTGATAAAAACTATTTTTCAAATGAGTCTAAGAGTAGTGATCACAAAAACACTGTAGCAGTGAAAACTTCAACATAAAAATGTTACAATTATACTTACATAAAATTGTATATGTACCTAGACAAGGACTCGAAGGAAAAGTAAATAATTTTCTAGAGTGGTGGGACCATAGGGAATTTTAATTCTATTATCATTATATAATCAGACCAAGAACATATTTTTAAACAGAGTAGAGAAGATAGTAATTTATCAAATGTAATTTATTCCTGAACTAGCTACATTGTTTTCAACTAGGCACATAAAGCCAAATCTCAAAAACATGCACATCTATACACCACCCAACACCTGCACAAATACCCTCCTATACCGTAGAACAGGAGATTTCACAACTTACCATTCAGGCCCAAAGTTCAGGGTCTGCGTTTCCGCTGCCATTCTTTTCTGTATTTTTACAATGGATTTTTACACGTGAAGAAATCTGTGAGAGAGAGAAATATTTCCATTCATTAGTCAAGAGTAAATGCAAATTCCAAGGCCAGAAAATATGCTGAGAAAGCATGTTTTGCTTACATTCCTCTCAATTAGAGTCATGATAATCGGATTTTGAATTCTTATTTGTAACAGGTAAAGTAAAAATGAATAAACCCACACTTACACTCCAACTCATCACTTTTTTCATCTATCTGGGGAAAGGAGGCATGGTATAGTCTAAGACGACACTTAGGGAAGGGGAAGCAGACCATTAAGCCTCTGGCCTTCTGCCTTAGTGCAATGGGGTTGGAACAAAGGGCAATACCTACATCATAGTTTCTATTACTCCCTTGCAGTGGCTCCCCCATCACCAGAAGAGTGCATCAAAGAGTCTTGAAAATAATGTCTCCCCATTCTCCTTCGCACTTTACACCCTTTTAAAAATCACATTGGGGGACTAGCAGATGGTATAATGGTTACATCACCGGACTCCTGTGTAGTTGACCACGGGTCGAGTCCTGGACCTGGTGGCTTGAAAATCACCTCGGGCATGTGTGCGTGCATGACCAAAATCCCAAGAGGAGAATGGAGGAGAAGGGATTGTGGCGTGGCCATATACCCTGGGGGGTGATTTCTCACTTTCTGTCTCTCTGGTGAGTGCACATGTCCTATAAATAAATAAATAAAAATCACCTTGGATCAATCAAGTTTAAAATAAGCTAATGAATTTCACGGGTGACATCTCAAAAGCAATCTTATTCAGATATTAGAAATAATAAATAAAAAGTAATAAACTAGGTCCAGCCACTATGGCTCTTATGATAGAGCACCACTGTGCAATACCGGAGCACATAGGAAGCTCAAGTTCCAATCTGGGGTCAACCTATTCACAGAGGGCATGCCCACAAGCACCTATAATCCTGAGTGGCTGAAAGGCAAGATTGTGGCATGAGAGACCCAGGTAAGGGTGGTCTGTCTCTGTCTCTCATCAGAGAAACAACTGGGTCTGGGACTCAAACCATGCAGTTGGCCATGTGGGACCCAGTCACCTCAACCTCTACCCTACCTGGTGGCCTCCCCCTCCTCACCTCTTAAGCAACTGGTGATTCAAAGAAAATTTAAGACTCACTCAATCACTGAATTTTAAATTGATTAAAAAAAAAAAAAAAAGAGGGCCAGTTAGTGGTTGAGGCAGATGGATTCCACATGGTCATCCAAGCAATTTGAGTCCTGGATCCAGCAGCTTGAAAAACATCGAGCACCTGTTTGTTTGTGCCCATTATCCCAAGAGATTGGACTGCAATGTTATCTTCCCCCGAGGAAGTGCTTTCTTACTTTCTCTTTCAACCTGAATGACATGACCCTACACTGGTAGGAAGAATGAGGAAGAAAATTTCTACAATGCCAAGTTGAAGTGTGATTTAAAGAGTTACTAATAAGTGAGTTAGAAGAGTCTTGACTCTGAATACCTAGAACTCCTAGGATTATAAGGACATGTAACAGAGAAAACAGGACAGGGAGAAAGCACCCCCCCCCCAATGGGATGAGGTCACAGCACAATTCCCCTTCTTTCACCTCTCCACCCTCTCGGTACCTTGGCACATATGCACACATACCACATGTGTCCCTCAAGCCAATGGGCTGGTATTTGAACCATGCAGTCAGCCATGAGGGATCTGACTCCCTCAATCAGGCCTCAGGGCTAGCCTGCCATTTTCCTTTAAATATATGCACAGAAATTATGCACTATATAATAAAAATCTATCAGACTCATTTACTAAGTTTAAACGAACTCTTTTCTTAAATGTACAATAAAAATTTTAAGTAATAGAAAAGTATATCTGGACTTAACTTGGCAATAGATTTTTTAGTAACGTATAAAAGGAAGACTCGCACAAGCTACACATTTATACATGATTTAAAAATTATGGTTTATCCCAAATGAAATTACTTGTCACAGTAGTGATGATCAGATCTCAGGTAAGGTGCCCCCTGTTAAATTAGGACAGGTATCCTGCTTGTAAGTCAGCCATGAGACCTTATTTAGCATAAATCAACTCAGCGTGCTTTTCAAAGGTACAGACCTATAACTTAGTCATCAGAGCTATGGAGTCTACACAACCAACTGTAAAATTTTCCACAATACAAAACATCTTAAGGAAGTGTTTTTGCCACTATTTATTTTTCATTTTTAATAACTTACTTACATTTAATCGTTGTTATTATTATTTAAAACCCCACACAGATAAATGTTTGAAACTCAAGCCCCAAGGGGACTGCTGATGATTGGGAAATGGTTCTGACTTTATAAAGCAAGTCAGGATTTATACCAGACTGAGTTTTTGTTTTGTTTTTTAATATGAGGAGCATGTGCTCAGAGACAGCTCAAGTGAGAAAGCGCACACCAAGGAGAACAGCTACACTGAATCCCTACTCTCTCACTGATTTGGGGCATGCCCAGCATCGTGATGTTTAAGCCTCCAGGTCCAGGATTCAAACCATGACTGGCCATGTGGAAGTCCAGCATCTTAATCACTCCACCTGCTGGCCCCAAGAAAACTAATTTCTACTGTAAAGATTTCTGAAGAACTCTTAAGAATCTAAAAATAACAATCCAAGGAATTTAATTATCAAGGACGGAGACCTACATTACTTAGAATGGTGTTCTGCTCATTCTCCACTTTGAATTAAAACCAGAAATCCAAGCGGTATGCCTACTAAAGAAATCTAATGCAGAGCTAGAAGGTGGCATGGTGGTTAAGGCACTGGATTCCCACATGGTTGACTAGAGTTCAAGTCCTGGACCTGGAGGCTTGCCTTCTCACTTTTCCTCTCTCTTTCATTTACTCTCTCTCTCTGTAGTGAGTACATGTGTCCTATAGCAAATTTTAAAGTAACAATAATGATAAATAAAATGAAATAAATATTTTAAAAAGAATTCTAACTCAAAGTACTTTAAATACCGTACTCTCTTAATTCTGAGTTCCCCCACCCCAGAATGCTCCTTCCAAATCAACTTAAATGAACCAGGGTTAGGTACATTTATTTATATGTACTGGAGGGATGGTCTTACACTGCACTTCTAAATTATAAATTACCTGGAAGGAAAAGTGGGCCTTATTTCTGAATAGTCTTTTGTAAGAATGCAGTGAGATACTAAAATGAGTACACATTTCATCACCATCTTAATCCCCACATGGCCAAATGTTTTCAACTCAAGATCCTAAAAGAATTGTGACCTCTAGAAAACAGCTTAAATTTATAAAGCAAGGGGCCAGCAAGTGGCATGGTGGTTAAAGGCGCTAGACTCCCACATGGCCGACCGTGGTTTAAGTCCTGGACCTGGTGGTTTGCTTTCTTGCTTTCCCTCTCTTATTGAACTGGAAAATAATAATAATAAAGTTAGATAAAATAATTCTTTAAAAAAATTTTTAAAGCAATTCAGGAATTGAACTAGAACTGGAACAGACATATGGATGTTACGCTCCACCATTCTACTCTGCCTTTTTCCTTTTTCTTTTTCCTTTTTTTAAAATTTGCCACAAGGCACATACACTAGCCAAAGAGAGACAGAGAAGGAGCGAGAGGGGGAGAAAGCATCCTCCAGTGTGGTATAGTCATGCTGCAATCGCTTCTCCATTTCTCCATTCTTTTGAGATCTAGGATGCACACGCGCACACACACACACACACACACACACACACACACACACACACCTGCCAGGACTGGAATTCAAACTGCACAAATGGCCATGCAAGATATTTCTCCCTTAACCAACAGGCCATAGGGCCAGCCCTAGATTGCCTGTTCTTCAAACTATAGCTATTTCCTCCTTTTCCCTTCATGGTATTTTTTTTCTACCTTTATGTCCTATTAAGTCAGCACTGTCCAAATTTTTCTTCTTTTCTATCTTTCCTCAGAGTACCCACAGTTTATTTAACTACAAATTCTGCTCAGATACTGCCTTAAACTTTTTTATCATTTCTGGGCTTTTTATTACTTTTTTTTTTTTTTTTTTTTTTTGCCAGATGGTGCATGCACTTACCATAGAAAGAAAAAGAAAGTGAGAAAGCACCCCATGGGGAATGGTCAGGCCACAATCTTTGTCCTCTGGCTCACCCTCCTTTCAAGATTTTAGGCACGTGCACACACACGCCTGGCACATTTTTCAGGCCACTGGGTCTGGGACTAAAACTTCACAATCAGCCATGTGGGACACAGCCACCTTAGCCACGGAGCCACAGGCTGGCCCTTGAACTTTTTATCTACTGGGCTGTTGGAAAAGTCAGGACATTTTTTTGCATAGAAAATTCCGTCCTGGCTTTCCTGATGACCTAATATAATACATTCTCTATAAACCTTGTGGATAGAACTCTACCTACTAAACAGTGGCGAAGAAGGCATGCAGGGAGTGGAGATGTCATTATAATAACAGCAATATAGAATTCTGCCACAAATTTCCAAATGATCCCTTGGAAGCAAAGGAGAATCCCACTCCTGCCACGAACTGATTCTTTTCCTCCTGGACAGTGTGGCACCTCTCACTGCCTGCTCCTGCTCCCGCTCCTGCTGGGCATCTACCTCGTCACTACTGCTCAGGGTGCCATGGCCCACAGTTCACTGGCCAGCCAGCTTAGAAACTCAAAGTCAAACTCCTTCCCCCTCTTCCTCTCATCTCTAGTCATTCGGTCTCAAACTTTGTCAACTCTTCCTCCAGGAGTCCCCTGAGATTTTTTTTCATTATAGTCTGAATTCTTACAAAGTCACATCCAGATTATCGTAATAACTTGCTTCCCTGACTTAGTCTCAAGATCAATTTTCCTAAAGCACCATTCTGGTCATGGCCTACACCCTCTTTAAAAACAAACAGGACTGGCTGGTGGCCTGGTGGTTAAGATGACTGGAACCCATATGGTCAACTGTGCAGTTCTAGATCAGACCCAGAGGCTTGGAAAACATGCCAAGAGAGTGTGCGTAAATGCTGAAAATCCAGAGAGGAAAATGAAGAAAAGATTAAGCCATGACCATCCTCCACTTGGGGCAGGGAGAAGTCCTTTCTCACATTCCCCCTCTCTCTCTGTGTTTCCCTCTGTCAATCACATATACCGTCTAGCAAATTTTTTTTTAAAATAATACACTTAAAATAAAAACAATCAAATTTATCATGTAGGAGCAAAGCTCCTAGTATTTCAAATATTCCAAATGCCTCCATAAAACTTTTCCCAAAGCATTATTTCCCCTAGAAAGAAAAATTTAATACAGAGGATCCGGAAAGAGAATGGAATCTATACGATTCAATACTAGGAGTGGCGTACTCTCCCAATCTGTATTATAAAGCTTAAAAGGAAGCAAAAAATAAAATAAAAAAGAAAGGACTTTTGGGAAAGGACACTGATTATGGTTTTGGACATAATGTGGGGTGCCTGAGGAGCTATCCAAAAACCTGTTAACTCCGGAGCAAGATTCGGGATAGGCAGACACAGATTTGGAAGTGACACCATAGCTACAGCCAAAAACTGAGTAAGGTCACCACAACGCACACATCAGGAGGGGACAGGAAGGAAGCTTCGGCCGGCGCTGTACGAGGGTACTGGGAAAGAGGAGCAGGGCACAGGAAGCTGTCTCGAGCCCAAGCCTGTCACCAACTCCAACTCCCTCACTCTGCCTTTATCCCCTGGAGGTACAAGTGTCACCACATTCAATATCTCAAACAGAACTCACATCAACTCCAAAAAATTACCAATCGCTCCCACGTGCCCTCCATTCCCACTTCCTGAGGTAACATGTGACAGCCAGCCGGCGTGTACTCTGCATACCTCTCTTCACATGCGGACAAACATCTCGTGACACATGTGGAAGGACAGGGTTACGAAACTACGTCGTACTATACACACACACAGTTTGCTCTGAAATATGCATTTCTCCCAATATATGTACATGGACGAACCACTGGTAAACAAAAACAGAAGTTGTGTTTTTTGTTTGTTTTTAAGAGAGGTTTTTGTTTAAGGCGTGTATGCTCGCCAAAGAGACAGAGAGAGGGAAAGTGAGAAATCGCGCCCCAGGGGAGGGCCACACTGCAATTCCTTCTCCATCATTCTCTTGGGATTTGGGGCATGAATGTATACGTGACCGGCTTGAGTTTCAAGCAACCAGGCCCAGGACTCACGATTGGCCATGTGGGAGTCCAGCACCTCAACCAGTATACAACCTGCTGGCCCCACAGGTCACAATTCTTAATGCTGCATAATGTTCCACGGAAATGAAACTTCCAGTTTTTTATTTTTGGGGTTTTTTTTTTTAAGGTTTTTTGCCATAGGGTACATGCACTCACCAGAGAGTGAAAACGAGAAATCCCCGCACCCTGCACCAGGGAGATAGCCACACTGTAATCCCTTCTCCTCCACTCTCCTCCTGGGATTTTGGACACGCATGCACACAGCGTGATTTTCAAGCCACCAGGGTCCAGGACCAAAACTGTGGTCAAGCAGGTGGGAGTCCATCTCCTTAACCACCACACTGCCTGCTGGCCCCAGAATTTTCCATTTTTTGCCACCATGAATAATGCTGCAAAAAACAAATCCGCTATACTTCTGCCTCTTGGACAGATTTCCAAAATCACAGCTGTTTACTTAAAGTAAATTATGATAAAGAGAAAGTTATTTCCAGTCCACTACAGTGCGATCAGTGTCACACTTCATTTTTAACATAAAACCTAATTATGTTTTATATATATTTATTACCTTTTCACTTAAATATATTGATAATTTGACAACCAGCTATATTTTAAGTTTTTTAAAAGACAGAGCATCCAGGGGTCAGCAGGTAGAATAGTGGTTAAGGTGCTAGTTAACATGGCTAACCATGGTTCAAGTCCCAGACTCAGCAGCTTAAAAATCACTCCAAGCACATGTGTGTGTGTGTGTGTGTGTGTGTGTGTGTGTACCTAAAATTCCAAGAGAATGGAAAAGGGAATGTGGCATGGCCATCTCCTCTGGAGGTGATTTCTCACTTTCTCTCTCCCTGTCTCTCTGTCTCTCTCCAGGGAGCGCAAGCACCCTATGGCAAAACCTGAAAACAAAAAAGACAGGGGTGCCATACTACCTTTTTTTTAACCTATAGCATAAGATTGGCTATATACAGCAATCCCTAAAATACACAGTAGATGAAGTTTTGACCTGGACTATGAGAATACACGGAAAGTTTAAAAAGGAGGGGAATAACTATTGATCAAAACCAATTTGGTGTTCCAAAGTTTGCTGATGCAACCAAAGTTCTAAACCACACGTGAACAAATCAGTTCCCAGCAGTACGTGGTTTGGTGCTATTCATTTGTCTAGAGTCTGAAAGAATGTCCAATAGCTTAATGAAGAATACTGCATAGAAACTAAAACAAGAAAGACATGTATACTGCAAAATTGCTTCAGTATGCAAACAAAAATAAAACATTTATCGAATGACTACAAAGTGCCAATTTCTGCTAAGCTCTGGGGATACAGGGCCACTGCATTCAAGAAACTCGAGAATTCACAGGAAGAAACGAAATCCGTAACAGCAGAGCGAGCAGCTGGGCACGAGGGCCAGGAAAGGAAGCTGGTGGAGAGCATGAGAGCAAGTCTGGGACGCAGGCAGCCTACTGGCTGGGGTCGAGGAGTGCACACACCTCACTCCTGCTGCTGCCTAGGACACAGGGAGCCTACTGGCTGGGTCGAGGAGTGCACACACTCACTCCTGCTGCTGCCTAGGACACAGGGAGCCTACTGGCTGGGGTCGAGGAGTGCACACACCTCACTCCTGCTGCTGCCTGAAAGAACAAGCTCCAGGGATCGCAGAGGTCTGTGGTAGGGGACCCAGGCTTCAGATTTCCCTTTGGTTTATCTACACCCACAATCTACATGGAGAAGGTTCACGCAACTATAGGTATTGTTTTGCTCTGAGGGCGCTTCAAAAAGTCTGTGGAAAAATGAAATTAAAGTATGACTTTATTTTGGTACCAAAAAAACTCTGAAAGCCATGCATATTTTTTGTTGTTGTTGTTTTGTATGTTTTATTAAGGGCAGAAGCTCCTGCCAGAGACAGACAGACAAAGAGAAAGAGAGCAAGTACAAACACAGAACCCATTGGAGGATGACCACACCACAATCCCTTTTCCTCCATTCTCCTCTCAGATTTGGGGCACGTCACACCATGTGTTTTTTTCAAGCTGCAGGTCTGGGACTAAAAATGGTCAGCCATGTGGGATCCATCCAGCTTAACCACCATGCCACCGGGCTGGCCCCCATGCTAGTTTTTCCATAAACTTTTTAAAGATTCCCTCATATGTATCATCAACATTAACAGGTTTAATCCTCACTAATATGCAGGACATTGTAAGATAGTTAAATAAGAGCTAATGCATCTATTTTACATCTAGGAACTTTCTAAATAGAAGACCAACCTAACAACATTTTACCTTGAAAACATTAAATACAGAGAATTTTTCTTAAAAGCACATACGCTCATGTTCTAAAATGCCCAAAAATTTTATGGAAGAGTACACAAGAAACATAAATGGTAGTCCTCCAGGAAAAGGAACTGGGGACGGAGTAGACAAGATCTATTTTCCATTACTTATCTTCTTGTAACTTAGAGCGCTGTGTCACATGTATTTTCGATTGAATTTTAAATTAGTAAAATTCCATTGATACTACTAATTTTTAAAGAAATACAAGCAGCCCAACTGATTTGTTGTAGAGAAATCTTACCAAGTTTAAATGTTATTAAAGATCAGACAATTTGCAGCCCAGTCAGTGCTTACAGCAGCTGGATCCCACAAGGCTGACCGTGCAGACTGACAAGCAGACAAAGCGGCCCAGGAGAAAGGAGGAGAAAGGATTGCTGCATGGCCATTCCCCCTGGGAGTGCTTTTTCACTTTCACTCTCCGGCACGTCACACCATGTGTTTTTTTCAAGCTGCAGGTCTGGGACTAAAAATGGTCAGCCATGTGGGATCCATCCAGCTTAACCACCATGCCACCGGGCTGGCCCCCATGCTAGTTTTTCCATAAACTTTTTAAAGATTCCCTCATATGTATCATCAACATTAACAGGTTTAATCCTCACTAATATGCAGGACATTGTAAGATAGTTAAATAAGAGCTAATGCATCTATTTTACATCTAGGAACTTTCTAAATAGAAGACCAACCTAACAACATTTTACCTTGAAAACATTAAATACAGAGAATTTTTCTTAAAAGCACATACGCTCATGTTCTAAAATGCCCAAAAATTTTATGGAAGAGTACACAAGAAACATAAATGGTAGTCCTCCAGGAAAAGGAACTGGGGACGGAGTAGACAAGATCTATTTTCCATTACTTATCTTCTTGTAACTTAGAGCGCTGTGTCACATGTATTTTCGATTGAATTTTAAATTAGTAAAATTCCATTGATACTACTAATTTTTAAAGAAATACAAGCAGCCCAACTGATTTGTTGTAGAGAAATCTTACCAAGTTTAAATGTTATTAAAGATCAGACAATTTGCAGCCCAGTCAGTGCTTACAGCAGCTGGATCCCACAAGGCTGACCGTGCAGACTGACAAGCAGACAAAGCGGCCCAGGAGAAAGGAGGAGAAAGGATTGCTGCATGGCCATTCCCCCTGGGAGTGCTTTTTCACTTTCACTCTCCCTCTCTCTGTCTCTGGCAAGCACACATGTCCACTAGTAAAAAAGAAAACATAAATAAATAAATAAAACTATTTTGTTAAGACCCTAAATCTTGAAGGATTATGAAACCTCTTTATTTTCTTTATCCTTTTTCCAATTTTCTTTTTTTTTTTTTTTGGAGAGGTTTTTGCTATAGGGCGCGTGTGCTCGCCAGACAGAGAGACAGAAAGCGAGAAATCACCCCCCAGGGGGGATGGCCACACCACAATCCCTTCTCCTCCATTCTCCTCTCGGGATCTTGGGCACGCACGCACACGCGCCCGGTGTGAGTTTTAAGCCACCGGGTCCGGGACGCGAACCGCAGTCGACTATGTGGGAGTCCAGCGACATAGCCATTATGCTAACTGCTGGTTCCCCTCTTTTTCTAATTTTCAACGAAGGGCATCTGAGAGGAAAAGAAATATTGTCTCATCTGAATTTTTTTTTTTTTGGAAGAGATTTTCGCTATAGGGCACGTGCGCTTGCCAGACAGACAGAGACAGAGAGACAGAAAGCGAGAAATCACCCCCCAGGGGGGATGGTCACGCCGCAATCCCTTCTCCTCCATTCTCCTCTTGGAATCTTGGGCACACACGCACACGCGCCCGGCATGAGTTTTAAGCCACCGGGTCCGGGACGCAAACCTTGGTCAACTACGTGGGAGTCCAGCAACATAGCCATTATGCTAACTGCTGGTTCCCTCATCTGAATTATTTTTTAAACTCCGAACTGAAAGCAGCTGAAAGCCATTAATACTATTGGTCACCTGAAGGGACAGGATTCCTGTCCTGAGCACTCCTAGTCCCCAAACATTTACTATGCCCAACTTTGTCTACAGAACACAGCTTATGTACATAAATACAAAAAATTAGGTTTTCTAAAGAAAATTCTATGGAGTATTTTCTTTAATCAAATATAAAACTGTCCAGGATTCTGATATCGGCCGGTAAATCGTAACCAGACTGAGTACCCCAGCCTCAAGGCACCAGTCTAATAAAAACACAATTGAGTAAAAAAGGCACTGACAATTACACTGTGATAAGGACTATCCTGAAGCATGCAAAGTGAGCTCTGGGAACACTGGGAAGTGGTCCTAAATGGAAGGGAATATCAGTAAAGAGCTGTGAGATTCTAACAGCTGCTGGCATTTATTGAGAGCCATCTGGGTGCAGAGTTCCCAGTGCTTTACATGTATTCTCTTAATTTGAGACAGATCCTTGAGTCCTTATTTGGTAGAGGAGAAAATGGGGCAAAGAGAAGTTAAGCAGCTTACCTAAGCCCAGACCCACACCTGAGGATTCCAAAAACTGAAGCTACGAAGAATGAGGCAAAGTCAATAAGAGTGAGAGAGGAGCGAGGGAGGCCAAGGGCACACTAATGCAGAGCGAGGTTTGTTTTTTATTTTTGGAGAGATTTTCGCTATAGGGTGCGTGTGCTCGCCAGACAGACAGAGAGACATAGAGACAGAAAGCGAGAAATCACCCCCCAGGGGGGATGGTCATGCCGCAATCCCTTCTCCTCCATTCTCCTCTCGGGATCTTGGGCACGCACGCACACGTGCCCGGCTTGAGTTTTAAGCCACCGGGTCTGGGAGGCGAACCGCGGTCAACTACGTGGGAGTCCAGCGACATAGCCATTACGCTAACTGCTGGTTCCCCAGAGCAAGGTTCTTTGGGGAGATTGCCAATTTGTCCAATAAGGCTAAAAACTAAAGTTAAGAAAAGGTAAAGCAGTGACTGCATCACAGAAGTCTTTGTGTTTCATATCCCAAAGGCAATGAAAGGTTATGAAAAGATTTGGTAGGAAAGTATTCACGATAAAATCTGTACTTGAGAAAGATCACTGAGGATGCCTGGAGAATGAATTAGCAAGAAGAGCCAAAGGGAAGGAAGTATTGCTTACAGAAATCCAAACCAGTAGGAAGAGAATGTGTTGGTGTAACTAAACTTCCTGACAAGGAAAGAGATCAATATGTTCATTGTTCAAAGCAAGTTACAGAATACAGAAAACATGATTACATTGAACACATTCTTTTCAAACTTATATATTTTTAAAGATTTGGGGTGGTTGGGATGCTGGACTCCCACATGGCCGACCACGGTTCGAGTTCTGGACACAGCAGCTTGCTTTCTCTCTCTCTCTGGTCAAATTAAAAAGTGATGGTAACAAAGTGATAATAAAGTTAAGTAAATAAATGATTCTTTAAGAAAATATTTATTTAATTTTATTTATTATTATTAATTTAATCAGAGAGAGACGGAAAAAAAGGCAAAGTGAGAAAGCAAGCTGCCAAGTCCAGGACTCAAAGAGCAGTCTGCCATATGGGAGTCCAGCGCCCAACCATCACGTCACCTGCCGAGCCTATATTCAATACATTTTAAAATACACTGGGTGTATATACAGATATACCTCAATGTATATGAAATATTGGTGTTTACTTATTTTTCTTTGTAATTTTCCAGAGGGCATATGCACTTGCCAGACAGAGAGGGAGGAAGGGAGAGGGAGAAAGCATCCTTGCCCCCTGGGGTGTGGTCATGCCACAAACACTCCATTTCTCCTTCCTTTTGGGATTTTGGGCCAGTATGCATACACATGTCTGGCATGTTTTTCAAGCTGCCAGGGTCAGGATTCGAAACATATGGTTGGTCACACTGGATTCAGCTTCCTTAACCACCAGGTCATACGGGGTCCCAGTATTCATTTCTGAATGGTAGAATTAAGGGTATTTTCCAAATAAGCTTCTTTTCTATTTTAAAAAAAGAATTATGTATCTACTACCAAGAGTTTGGGAAGCCTGGATGGGTCGTCTACATGGACTCCACAGTCATCTCGGGACAATGGTAGAAAGGAGAGAAGAAATTGAATCACAAGGCAAGACCGCAAGGTCTACAGCTGGTAATGAGGGGAACAGCAGCAGTATCAGCATAAACTTCACAAGAAAAGGGGCTTTGCACAAAGATGAAAGAATAATAGCTAGGATGACTATATATAAGCTACCATCTAACCCACAAAATGTTAGTATGAAAAAGTATTAATAACTACAGAAAGACAATAGGAGCAAACCTGACCGAATGGCCACCCCAGAGAGTAACAGAGGCGCGTAAATGGCATCGGAGGAAAATCCTGACTCTGCCTCCTGACAGATCTGTCACCGTTCAGGAAAATGTGTAGGTAGCATCGACAAGCTAAAGAGACGTAAGACTACCAGGCAAAAAGGACTTGCACTTCAGTTTCTAAGATGGTCAGAAATCTTACGAAGTCTGACATAATGAAGAGGTTTAACACAAAAAGAACACTTCAGAGATTTCAGTAGAAAAGTCTCAGAAAGGAATGAAACCATGAGATTGGGGCAAGGGAAGAAGACCTCAAGTATAAAGATGAGATTACAAAAAAAGGACAAATAGCCAGAAAGACTTTCACTCTGGGCAATGACAGATAATGACAGAAACACATGACATACTGTCCTTAACAGGCCTCAAGAATTCTTAGAGGGGGGCCAGCAGGTGGCGTGGTAGTTAAGGTGCTGGACTCCAACATGGCCAACCACAGTTCCAGTCCCAGATCTGATGGCTTCTCTTCTCACTCCACCCTCCACTCCCCCTGTGAGTACATGTGCCATATAGCAAATTATAATAATAATATGGGCCAGGGACCAGCATGTAGCCTGATGGTTAAGGCACTGGGCTCCCACAAGGCCAACCATGGTTCAAGTTCCAGAACTGGCGGTTTGCTTTCTCACTTTGCCTTTCTCTCTCTGTCTATCTCTGGTCAAATTTTAATAATAATAATAATAATAAATTAAATTAAATAATTCTTTAAAGGTAATAATAATGATTAATAAAATTTAAAATAATTCTTTAAAAAAAAGGAAGAGAATTCTTAGAGGGAAGCCAGCCCTGTAGCACAGGGGTAAATGCAGTGCATATTAAACCAGTCCCCATGTAGCTGGCCCTAGTTAGAATCCTGGGCTTGGAGTCTTGAAAAAAATACCAGGAATGTATGTTTGCATGCCCCAAAATCCTCTAAGGATGGAAAAATGGAGTTAAGAGACTTGTGTCATGACCAGCTCCCACTAGCAAGCATATGCATCCTCTGGCAATTAAGGAAAATAAATTGGGGGACCAGCAGTTAGCATAATGACTACATCGCCGGACTCCCATGTAGTTGACTGCAGTTCGAGTCCCAGACCAAACTCACACTGGGCACATGTGCATGCATGCCCGAGATCCCAAGAGGAGAATGGAGGAGAAGGGATTGCAGCGTGGCCATCTCCCGGAGGGGGTGGGAGGGATTTCTCGGTTTGTGTCTCTGTCTTTCTGGTGAGTGCATGCGCCCTATAGGAAAAACTTCTCCAAAAAAAATAGGATATTTAAAAAAAAAAAAAAAAAAAAATACAAGTTACTAAACCAGCCCATGGGGTGGTGGTTAAGGGAGTGTCTCACCACTCAGTTCAGGCACATGCCAAGTGCATGGGGATGTGTGCCCTCCCCATCCCGACAGGGTAGAAAATGCAAAGAAGGCATTGCCATCAACCATGCCCCAGTGGAGAGACCTTTCACCCTCTGCCCCCCTCTGGAAAGCTCGCAGGTCGATGGATGGATGGATGGATGGATGGATGGATGGATGGACGGATAGATGAATGAATGAATGAAAACAAATTCTCCACTTAGAAACAATTCTTAGAGAACTGGTGCTTGCATCTCTGAA
Source organism: Tupaia belangeri chinensis (assembly GCF_000334495.1). Classification (NCBI taxonomy): domain Eukaryota; kingdom Metazoa; phylum Chordata; class Mammalia; order Scandentia; family Tupaiidae; genus Tupaia; species Tupaia belangeri. The sequence continues at coordinate 2,184,461 of NW_006209227.1, read as the reverse complement.
AGACAGGCACACAAAACTCTGAGAAAGGAGTTAGATAAGGACCTAAACTGCTTCTAAGGGAATGCGAGCAAAATGCTGTCAAGTCAGACCCCTCGTATCAGCTGAAAGGAACGGTGACAGAGCCATGATGGGTTCTCTCTCTCTCCTGCTCACTCTCTTCTTTGGCAATTTCAGTTCCTAAGGACTCAAAACAAAGGTATACCCACAAGTTTTAAAGAGAGTTGAAATTTTAAAAAGCTGAAAGCATATTTCTACGTAACTAGCATTACAGAGCTCAAAATTCTCATTACCTCAAAATTCCTTATAAGTGAATTTAAGTAATACATTCCTCATGCAATTAATACTAGGAAGTCTATCTTGTTCAACAAACTACATCCCTGTACTTGACGATAAATGTTTTATAATCTGGCTTTTCAACTTCTAATAAATTTGGCCCTTACTACTAATTATTTTACCTGTGATGATTAGCATACTCATTTCTTTTTATATACATTTTTTTCTATAGTTTCTCTGGCTTCCTCATACCTTCTTTTATTCCGTTTTTTTGTTGTTGTTGTTTTTTGTTTTTTTTTTTTATAATTTGCTGTAGGGCACATGTACTCACCAGAGAGATACAGATGGAGAGAGAGACAGAGAATGAAAAATCATCCCCAAGGAGATAGCCAGGCTTGAATCCGCTCTCCTCCATTCTCCTCTAGAAATTTTGGGCATACACACAGCATGTTTTTCAAGCTACAGGGTCTGGGACATGAACAGCACATTCACTCAAGTGGGCCAAGCTGCCTTAGGCACTATGCCACCTAGCAAGCCCTATTCCTTTGTTTTAACTATTCAGCTCCTCTTTAGGATCTCATCTATGCTTCTATCTGTATGTGAGTGCACTGTCAAAGAAGACAAAAAGAAACCAATCTAGTACTTTTTTACTGCTGGGTTTGCAATGAAGAAAAGGCAGACTCTGGCCTCTCGCTCACAGTCTACCAAATGTTTACAACCTACTTCTGCCTAGAGAAGCCACCTGACTTCTGGGTTCAGGTCATCGCTACCGCATGAGGGAACTGCAGAACAGGCAGATGTGAACACAGCATGGAGACACCACAGCAGATGCAGAGGAAGAATTCAGCCCAGTGGGCCAGCAGGTGGTGTGCAGATTAGGGTGCTGGATAGCATGGGGGCTACTCCATGGTTCCAGTGGCTTGAAAATCACTCTGGGCATGCCAAAAATCCCAAGGGGAGAATGGAACAGAAGGGACTGAAGTGAGGCCATCCCCCCTGGGGGGTTATTTCTTACTTTCCCTTTCTCTCTCTCTCCCCATCTCTCCCTGGTGAGTGCACACACCCTATAAAAGGATTTAAAACAAAACAGAACAAAACAAAAATTGAGCATAGCATATGGCAGTTCAGCTCTAAAAGTGTTCCTCAATACTGCTTCCCAGGAGACACCTTTTTTTTTTTTTTTTTTTAAAAAAAGACAGATTTTTGCTATAGTGTATATGTACTTGCCAGAGAGACAATGAGAATCATGCCCCAGGGAGATGGCCACACCACTCTTCATTTTCCTCCGGGGATTTTGGGAATGCATGCACACATGCCCAGCCTGAGTTTCAAGCCGCCAGGTTCAGGACTTAAACCACTGTCGGCCATGTGGGAGTCTAGCACCTAAACTACTGTGCCACCTGCTGCTGCTGTCCTCCCCCACAAGACATCTTTTTTTTGGAGAGGTATTTTGCTATAGGGTGCATGTGCTTGCCAGAAAGTGAGAAATCACCACCCAGGAGGGATGGCCACGCCGCAATCCCTTCTCCTCCATTCTCCTCTTGGGATCTTGGGCACGCACTCACACGCGCCCGGCGTGAGTTTAAGCCACCAAGTCTCGGACCTGAACTGTAGTCAACTACATGGGAGTCCAGCAACATAACTATTACGCCAACTGCTGGTCCCTGCCCACAAGACATCTTAATAAACTGATTAGCTGCAACTAACAATTCAAAACATATATATTCCTTTGAAATCTCTGAATCTTTCTTATAAAAATCATCTGCTGGGACCAGCAGGAGGCATGGTGGTTAAGGTGCTGGACATTCCCACGTGGCCAACCACAGTTCAAGTCCCGGAAATGGTGGCTTGCTTTCTCACTTTCCCTCTCTTTTTCTCTGTGTCTCTCTCTGGTCAAATTTAAATAAATGAATGAATAAACAAAAGTAAATAAAATAATTTAAAAAAAAAATCATCTGCTACTGCAAACCTGTATTTCCTGGGGTGTGCAAAACTCACCTAGAAAAAGCTAAGGTAAAATGTGGGGTGGAGTCCAGCTAGTACTATGCACAGTCTGCCAACAAGATGAACACAGAATGAATGGTAAGATACCTTAATCTGTCTCCATTCCCAACCTCCAATTTCCAAAAAGCAAAAAGAATACCTAATTCCCTAGCACTCTTCACATATACTAAATAAATGAACAGTTGTCCCCACGCCAGCAGTCAGCAATCTTTACTTTAGTCAGATCTGGATTAAGATAACACAGATTGGGCCAAGAGATGGTGTGGAGGTAAAGGCAGCTGGATCCCACATGGCTGGCTGTGTGGTTCAAATCCCGTACCCAGCAGCTTGAAAAGCACGCCAAACATGTATGTGTGCATACAGAGGAGAATAAAGGAGAAGGAACTGTAGCATGGCCACACCCACAGGGTACCTTCTCACTTGCCTTCTCTCTCTCTATTGCCAGGGAATACATGTGCACTATACTAAAAAATATTTTTTAAGAGATAAAAAGGATAACACAGATTAATAACTTCATTAGTGCAAATTAGTTCAACCACTTCAAAAAAAATTTGGCAATATCTATTGAATATAAATATATGCCGGGACCAGCAGATGGCATAATGGCTACGTCGCTGGACTCCCATGTAGTCAACCACAGTTCAAGTCCTGGACCCAGTGGCTTAAAACTCACACCGGGCGCGTGTGCGTGTGTGCCCAAGATCCCGAGAGGAGAATGGAGGAGAAGGGATTGTGGCATGGCCATCCTCCAAGAGGGGTGATATCTTGCTTTCTGGCAAGTGCACATGCACCATACAAAAAAAAAAAAAAAAAAAAAAAAAAACTCAAATAAATAAATGGATAAATATATGCCTACCCCAGGTCCTATAATCCACTGCTAAACATTTACCTAAAGGATGGGGTCAGCAGGTGGCGTGGTGGTTAGGGGCACTGGACTCCCACATGGTCGACCACGGTTCAAGTCCCAGACCTGGTGGCTTGCTTTCTCACTTTCTCTCTCACCTGCTCTGTCCCTCTCTGGTCAAAATGAAATAAAGTAAATGAGTAAATAAATAAAGTTAAATAAAATAATTAAAAAAAAAAAAATTTACCTAAAGGAAAGACATTATTTCTGCCAAAAGACAAGGGACTAAGAGTAGCTTTATTTATAACTGCCAAAAATTGACATTTGGCTATTATGTCCAACAATGCAAATTTCAATAGGTGAATGATTAAACTATGGTATATTCATTTAATAAACTACTACTCAGCAACTGAGAGAGAGAAAAAGAGAAAGAAGCATTTATTGATACTTGGAACAATATTGCATGTCTCTCCCAGACATGTTCAACAAAAACAACTGGTCACAAAAGAATATATAATGTGGGCCAGCAGATGGCGAGGTAGCTAAGGCACTGGACTCCCACTTAGGTGACCACAGTTTGAGTCCTAGACCTGTCAGCTAGCTCGCTCGCTCGCGCTCTCTCTCTCTCTCTCTCTCTCTCTCTCTTTGTGTCTGTCTCTGGTGAGAGTAGGTGCCCTGTAGCAAAATGAAAAAAAAATAATAATAAAGAAAAGTAAATGAATAATCCTTTAAAAACAAGAATACATCATGTATGCTTCCTCTTAAATGTTCGATGACAGGTAAAATAAACAACAGCAACAGATGTCAGGAAAAGTGCTCACCACGGTTAAGTGGGGACGGCTGAATAGGACGAAGAGAGAACCTTTTGGGGTGCTGGAAATGAAATGTTCACTATCTTTTTTTTTTTTGGAGAGGTTTTTTTTTTGTTGTTGTTATAGGGCACGTGCGCTCGCCAGACAGACAAGACAGAGACATAGATACAGAAAGCGAGAAATCACCCCCCAGAGGGTATGGTCACGCCGCAATCCCTTCTCCTCCATTCTCCTCTCGGGATCTTGGGCACACACGCACATGTGCCCGGCGTGAGTTCTATGCTACCAGGTCCGGGACATGAACCGCAGTCGACTACGTGGGAGTCCAGCGACACAGCCATTACGCTAACTGCTGGTTCCCAAATGTTTACTATCTTGATCTAAGTGGTGATTAAAGAAGTGGCAGATGGCACAGTGGTTACATCGCTGGACTCCAACATGGCTGACAGCAGTTTGAGTACTGAACCCAGTAGCTGGAAAATCAAGCCGGGTGTGCGTGTGTGTGCAAATCCACGATCCTGGAAAGAAAAGGGAATGCGGCATGGTCATCCCCTGGGGAAGTGATTTCTCACTTTCCTTCTGACTATCTCTGTCTGTCTCTTTCTGGTAAGTACACACACACTAAGGCAAAAACCTCTACTGCAGGGAACAGCAGTTAGCGTAATGGCTGTGTCACTGAACTCCCATGTAGTCGACCGTGGTTCAAGTCCCGGACCCGTTGGCTTAAAACTCACGCTGGGCACAAGTGCATGCATGCCCAAGATCCCGAGAGGAGAATGGAGAAGAAGGGACTGCGGCGTGGCCATCCCCCCCCCCGGGGAGTGATTTCTCGCTTTCTGTCTTTCTTTCTGGCGCGCGCACATGCCCTATAAGCAAAAACCTCTCCAAAAACAAAACCTCTATTGAAAAAATTTAAGAAGTACAGTGGTCTTCAAAAAGGTCATGAGAAATATCTATTAAAGGGACCAGCAGTTAGCGTAATGGCTGTGTCACTGAACTCCCATGTAGTCGACCGTGGTTCAAGTCCCGGACACGGTGGCTTAAAACTCACGCTGGGCACAAGTGCATGCATGCCCAAGATCCCGAGAGGAGAATGGAGAAGAAGGGACTGCGGCGTGGCCATCCCCCACCCCGGGGAGTGATTTCTCGCTTTCTGTCTCTCTGTCTCTCTCTGTCTTTCTGGCGAGTGCACGCGCACTATAGCAAAAGCCTCTCCTCCCCCCCCAAAAAAGAAATGTCTATTACAAAAAAAAAAAAAAAGCACAGACTTCAAAATTCAATGCACCAAAATGAAGTCATACACTTTTTAGAGATTTTTTTTTTTTTTGTAGTTTGCTAAAAGGCATATATGTTCATTAGAGAGAGAGAGAGAAATACAGAGAAAGTGAGAAATCATCCCCCATGCACATACAAAGAAGCATGGCCAGGCTGCAATCCCTTGTCCTCCATTTTCATCTCAGGATTCGGGGCATCTGGCCTGCTTCTCAAGTCACTGGGTCTGGGACTCAACCCACTCAGTTAGTCATGTAGGATCCAGCTGCCTTAACCTCCGCACCACTTGCTGACCCAATAAACTCATACTTTAGTTCCCTATTTTCACAAATATTTTAAGTCTTCTCATATATCTACCTACTGAGTCCCAATCACAGTAGAGCAAGTGTTGGGCACTCCTACACAACGCTGGAGCCACACGGGGACACCTCAACTCTCAGACCGAGCCAAATACACACTGGGTACATGTGCTTTCATGCCCAAAATCCCAGAAACATAGAAACTGTGTGATGGCACACCTATGATCCTGAGTGGCTGTGGGCTGAGGCAGAAGGGTCACAGTGGGGGAAGAGTCTCTGGCATCTCTGACTTTCTCAAAATAAATAAACAAACAAACTTATCAAATCCAGCCATGGTGGCTTAGCGGTAATACAACACTCCATGACACTGACGCCACATGGGAAGGTCCAGGTCTGTGTCCCAAGGTCTCCATTTCATGCCAGGCATACACGCCTGTGATCCTGGCTAGTTCGGACTGGGGTGCATCATGATGTGAAGACTCCACTGAGGGTGATTCACTGTTTTTTGCTCTTTCTTTTGAAATCTGAAGTTTACACTTCAGATTTATAAACAGATTTTTATACTTTACACCTAAGTTATTTTTAAAAAAGATTATCTACAAAGAGCTGAACTAGAAAAACTGGTATAGGGCCAGGGCCAGTAGGTAGTGTGGTGGCTGAGGCACTGACTACCACATTACCAACCACAGTTCGAGTCCAGGACCTAGCATCCTGCTTTCTCACTTTCTCCCTCTCCATCCCTCCCTCCCTCTCTCTGTCTCTCTATCTCTGTCTCTCTGTGGTGAGAGCATGTGCCCTATAGCAAATTTTTAAAAACTCGAGACCAGCAGTCGGCATAATGGCTATGCCGCTAGACTCCCATGTAGTCGACCGCAGTTCGAGTCCCAGACCCAGAGGCTTAAACTCACGCCAGGCACATATGCGTGTGTACCCAGGATTCCAAGAAGAAAATGAAGAAGGGACTGTGGCGTGGGCATCCCCCTGGGGCGGTGATTTCTCACTGTCTTTCTGTCTCTCTCTCTTTCTGGTGAGCACATGCGCCCTATAGTATAAACCTCTCCCAAAAAATTAAATTAAATAATAACAAATAAAATTAAAAGAGTATAATTAAAAATTGTCAGTGATGGGGTCACCAGGTGGCAAAGTGTGGTTAAAGCACTGGACTCCCAACTACAGTTCAAGTCCCAGATCCAGCAGCTTGAAACTCACTGGTAAACATGCTTCTATGCCCAAAATCCCAGGAGAAGATAAAGGAAAAGGAACTGTGGCATGGCCAACCCCCTCCAGAAGGGTGATTTTCACTTCCCCCTCTCATTCTCTGTGTCTCTACAGCAAGCACATCTGCCCTACAGCAAAAAAACAACAACAAAAAATTTTAATTAAAAATAAACACATCAGTGAGAATAAAGCAAAATTATTTTAAGTCCAGTTTCTGATAAAACATTTTAAATGAATTCATTATTCAAATTTTTGCCATAAAAAAAGAAAACTTATACCATTACCTTGATAAAATAAGCTACATATTTGTGAGCTCTTTAAGAGTGTTAACAGGTCTACAGACTTTCCAATGAAGTAAGGTTCAGTCACTAGGCTAAAATAATAGGTCTCAAAATACATTTTTTCAAACTTCAGAAAACAGGCTAAGTGAAAACATAAGAAGGAAAAATCCGAACATGAAAGGGAATCACATACACTTTATCTAAATGGTAAGCGACCGATAGCAGCCTTGTCAAAGTGACACATCCACTCGACAGAACACAGGTGTTATGACTGTAAGCAAGCGTGTAATTACATACGTGTCTAAAATAAACAGAGAACACAGTATGGAAAAGTATTAGTACACCTGAGATGATTTTTTCCCTCTATTTTTCATACTTTATAACAATATTCCTAAATTACTTAATGACAGAATATATTTTAATTACCTCAAAAAGTGTGTGCCTGACCTATCTAAAATACCTTTACAACGTCAACATAAATGTCACAGAATGTCAACATCCAACATTAACTCAGATTAATAACTAAGTTTAGAGACCAATAGTTGGCGTAATGGCTATGTCACTGGACTACCATCCCCCTCTCATTCTCTGTGTCTCTACAGCAAGCACATCTGCCCTACAGCAAAAAAACAACAACAAAAAATTTTAATTAAAAATAAACACATCAGTGAGAATAAAGCAAAATTATTTTAAGTCCAGTTTCTGATAAAACATTTTAAATGAATTCATTATTCAAATTTTTGCCATAAAAAAAGAAAACTTATACCATTACCTTGATAAAATAAGCTACATATTTGTGAGCTCTTTAAGAGTGTTAACAGGTCTACAGACTTTCCAATGAAGTAAGGTTCAGTCACTAGGCTAAAATAATAGGTCTCAAAATACATTTTTTCAAACTTCAGAAAACAGGCTAAGTGAAAACATAAGAAGGAAAAATCCGAACATGAAAGGGAATCACATACACTTTATCTAAATGGTAAGCGACCGATAGCAGCCTTGTCAAAGTGACACATCCACTCGACAGAACACAGGTGTTATGACTGTAAGCAAGCGTGTAATTACATACGTGTCTAAAATAAACAGAGAACACAGTATGGAAAAGTATTAGTACACCTGAGATGATTTTTTCCCTCTATTTTTCATACTTTATAACAATATTCCTAAATTACTTAATGACAGAATATATTTTAATTACCTCAAAAAGTGTGTGCCTGACCTATCTAAAATACCTTTACAACGTCAACATAAATGTCACAGAATGTCAACATCCAACATTAACTCAGATTAATAACTAAGTTTAGAGACCAATAGTTGGCGTAATGGCTATGTCACTGGACTACCATGTAGTTGACCGCAGTTCGAGTTCTAGACCCACTGGCTTAAATTCACACCAAGCACATGTGCATGCGTGTCCAAGATCCCAAGAGGAAACTGGAAAAGAAGGGATTGTGGCGTGGCCATCCTCCCTGGGGGGTGATTTCTCACTTTCTGTCTCTCTGGCAAGTACACACACCCTATAGCAAAAAAACCTCTCCAAGAAAAACCTAAAAACTAAATTTAAGGTAACAAACTTCTCCCATCATCAGAGAGAACACTTGATCCTTCTGGACCCATCTCAAGGGACAATACTAGATCTCTTCATTACTAAACTTGCAAACATCTTTAAGGAGCTTTAAAAAATACAATCCGTTGGGCCCAGCAGGTTTTGTAATGGTTAAGGCACTGGACTACCATGTGGCCAACTGTGATTCGAGTCTCGGACCCAGCAGCTTGAAGCTCATCCCAGGTGCATATGCATGAATGCCCAAAAATCCAAAATCCCCAGAGGAGAATGGAGAAGGGACTTAGGTGTGATCCTCCCCATGGATGAGCAGTGCTTTCTCAATTTCCTTTTCTCTCTCTCTCTCTCTCTCATATGAACACACTTCATAGCAAATTAACCCGCATACACACACATAGCATGTATGTGTGCAAGCCCAAAATCCCAACAGGGTAGAAAGAAGGATGAAAAGCAATTGTGGCACAGCCATGTCCCAGCAGGGAGCACGTTTCCCCTCTCCCTTCCTCTCTGGGAAGCACTGGTACCCCAGGCAAGTAAGTACAGTTCCTCAGTGGTACTAGCCATATCTCAAGTGCTCAGCAGACACACATGGTTAGTAGCCACAATACTGGGCAATGGGGTTTACACAACACTTCCATCAGAACAGAAAACTCTGTTATACAGTGCAGATGTAGAAAACTATTTTAAAAGAAACTAATCACAACTTATGAACAAATTTATTCTCTCCAATACAAAAAAAAAACTCCTTGGTAATATCTAAAATCCCTCAATGATATATTTAAATTTCAATTTCAAACAATTTTTTTTTGGAGAGGTTTTTGCCAAAGGGTGTGTGTACTCACCAGAAAGACAGAGGGAGACGGAGAAACAGAAAGCAAGAAATCAGCCCACAGGGGAGATTACTACACAGCAATCCCCTCTCCTCCAGTCTCCTCTTGGGATCTTGGGCATGCACGTATACACACCTGGTGTGAGTTTAAGCCTCTGGGTCGGGGCTCAAACCACAGTCAACTACACAGGAGTCCAGCAACATAGCCATTTCATTAACTGCTGCTCCCAATTTCAAACAATTTTTAAAAATCATTTTTAAATATCAACGTGAGACCAGCAGGGCATAGTGGTTAAGATGCTGGACTCCCACAAGACTGACCCCAGCTGCAGTCCCAGACCTGGCAGCTTGAAACCCACACTAGGTATGTATACATGCGTGCCCAAAATCCCAAGAGGAGAATGGAGAAGGGATTGCATTCCCTGAGGGGTGATTTCTCACTTTGTGCCTTTGTCTATCCAGCAAGTGCACACACCTTATAGCAAAAATCTAAAAATAAATAAATAAATAACATATATTGGGTTGTCTGAAAAGTTCTGACATGTTTTTCTGTTTTTCAATGTAAAAATGCATCATGACTTTTCCAACAACCCAATATAAATATAACACTGAAAATTACGCCACTACTCAAAGTATCAGTACACAAAGTAAGGTCGATCGCCCTCAAATTGTTTCTGGGCAACTGTGATGGCAAAACTATTTTCATAATCCTATTAAAATATTAATTGCAGGACCAGCAGGTGTGTGGAGGTTAAGGCGGCTGGATTCCACAGCAACTGTGTAGTTCAAGTACCAGATCCAGAGGCTTGAAAAATACTCCAGGTGCATGTACCTGAGTGCCTGAAATCCAAGAGGAGAATGAAGGAGGAGGGACAGGTGTGGCCATAACCCCTGGGGAAGTTATTTCTCACTCTGTCTCTTTCTTCAAAAAGCACATGGGCCCTAGAGCAAACTAACAAAGAAAAGAAAAGCAGCTATTTTTATTCTTCACTGTGGTGGCACTTGACTGACGGTGTGGGATGCACATAACTGCTAGTGCCTTAGCATCATTCCAGGTAACGGCACCAGGTTGTACCAGTAGTCATGTATTCTTCACTGCCGTCTGCCACATACTCACAGCAGGAAGAAGTGGGGGGACTTAAACTTAAAACTGCCCCAACAGGCCAGCAGGTAGAGTGGTGGTTGAGGCACTGGACACTCCCACATGGCTGACCACAGTTCTAGACCTGGACCTGGTGGCTTGCTTTCTCACTTTCCCTCTCTCTCTGTGTCTCTCTCTGATCAAATTTAAATAAATGAATGAATAAATCAAATTAAAATAAGTAATTCTTTTTTTAAAAAAACTGCCCTACAAAGCAGTAAAAACCATTCATTGTATTCATCTTGGTCCCTGAATACATGGGGTTTTTCTTTTAACTTTTTTTTTTTTTGACCAAAGAGGGACAGAATGAGAGAGAACAAGAGAGAGGGAAAGTGAGAAATCAAGTCACCAGGTCCAGGATTTGAAACATGGTCGGCCATGTGAGATTCCAGTGCCCCTAACCACCATGCAACTTGCTGGCTCCACGTTTTTTAAAACACTCTATGTGATGTTGGGTCATGGAAAAGTCATGATGCATTTTTACATAGGAAAACAAAGAAAAACATGTCATGACTGTCCCAATGATCTAATGTATCAAACACTTATACTGCATAACAAAGTCATGAAGAAAGACATTTATGCAGCTGTTCTGTGTTGAAAACTCAACTAGCTGAGACCAGCAGTTAGCGTAATGGCTATGTCGCTGGACTCCCATGTAGTTGACCGTGGTTCGCGTCCTGGACCCGGTGGCTTAAAACTCACGCCGGGCGCGTGTGCGTGCGTACCCAAGATCCCAAGAGGATAATGGAGGAGAAGGGATTGAGGCATGGCCATCCCCCCGGGGGGGGTGACTTCTCACTTTCTGTCTCTCTGTCTGTCTCTGTCTGGCGAGTGTACACGCCCTATAGCAAAAAACCTCTCCCCCCCCCCAAAAAAAAAGAAAACTCAACCATGAATATCATTTTACCATGAAAGAAGAAAAGACCATACAGGTTATATAGACTTAGGTATTCAGCAGACTTTCTTTCTAAATTGAATGAAGTAAAATTGTCATTTCAAGAAACAAATGAGGGCCAGCAGGTGGTGTGGTAGTTAAGGCACTGGACACCCACTTGGCCAACCACAGTTTCGAGTCCCGAATGTGGTGGCTTGGGGAAAAAAAAAAAAAAAATCATGCTGGGCAAGTGTGCATGTGTGCCCAAACTTCTGAAATGAGAATGGAAGACAAATGACTGCAGCATGGCCATGCCCCCTGGGGAGTGGCTTCTCATTTCCCCTCCTGTCTCTCTCTGGCAAGCGCACCCACCCTATGGCAAAACCTTTAAAAAAAAAAAGAAAAGAAAAAAGAAAGAAAAACCATTGAAAGTGCTTGTTGCCAATTAAAAAATTTCAGCTTTCTTGCAAAACTCAGTATTTTGGAAAATTTCTATTGACTACCACAAATTTAATGGTTTTTCAATACTTAAAGGATCCCCTGATAGGTGATATTCAATGATATCATTCAGCTTTCATATTGTTTAAGTAACCTTAAAATTATTTGACAACGGGCCAGCAGATGGCATAAGAGTCACATTGCTGGACTTCAACATGGTCAACCATATCAAGTCCCAGGTCCAGCGGTTTGAAACTCAGGTTGGGCACGTGTGCATGCATGCCCAGGATCCCAGGAGAACGGAGGAGAAGGGACTGCAGTGTGGCCATACCCCCTGGGGAGTGATTTCTCACTTCTCACTATCTGTCTGTCCCCGCCCCCCCAGCCCTGTGAGTGCACATACAAAGGCAAAAACCTCTATTAAAAAAAAAAAAAAAAACTTACTTGTGAGGGACCAGCAGTTAGCGTAATGGCTATGTTGCTGGACTCTCACGTAGTCGACCGCGGTTCGAGTCCCGGACCCAGTAGCTTAAAACTCACGCCAAGCACGTGTGTGCGCGCCATATAGCAAAAACCTCTCCCCCCCCCAAAAAAAAAAAAATTATGTTCATATACAATAATGAATTTAGTTATTTTTAAATAATTTTTCTGGGGCCAGCAGTTAGCAGAATGGCTATGTTGCTGGACTCCCACGTAGTCGACCGCGGTTCGCATCCCGGATCCGGTGGCTTAAACTCACACCGGGCACAAGTGCATGAGTGCCCAAGATCCCGAGAGGAGAATGGAGGAGAAGGGATTGTGGCGTAGCCATCCCCCCTGGGGGGTGACTTCTCACTTTCTGTCTCTATGTCTCTCTCTGTCTGTGTGGCGAGCACACGCGCCCTATAGCGAAAACCTCTCCAAAAAATACAATAATAATAATTTTTCTAATTTTAAGTTTTGTGATAGGGCACATACACTCACCAGGAGACAGAAAGAGAGGAAATAAGAGAGAAAGTAAGAAATCACGCCCCAGGGGGTATGGCCATACCACAGTCCCATCTCTTCGATTCTCCAATCAGGATTTTGGGCACATATGCATGCGTAGTCAGTGTGAGTTTCAAGCTGCCAGGTCTGGGACTCAAGCTGCACTCAACCATGTGGGAGTCTAGACCTTAACCACCACACCATCTGCTACCCCATTTAAATATTTCTTTTTAATTTCTCAACTATTAATACAAATAGGTATGACTAAACCATCAAAATCTCTTTGGGTTTTTTACCTTTTTAAACTTTTTTTTTTAACTTTTAAGAGAGTAAAGGGGGCTTTTCTGGTTTCTTTTTTTCTTTTTTTTTTTGGAGAAGTTTTTGCTATAGGGGGCTTGCGCTCGCCAGACAACGAGAGACAGAGAGACAGAAAGCGAGAAATCACCCCCCAGGGGGGATGGCCACGCCACCATCCCTTCTCCTCCGTTCTCCTCTCGGGATCTTGGGGATGCACTCACATGCACCCGGCGTGAGGTTTAAGCCACCGGGTCCAGGAGGTGAACCGCAGTAGACTACATGGGAGTCCAACGACATAGCCATTACACTAACTGCTGCTCCCCTAGGGGGGTTTTTGGGAGAAGACATGGTGGCAGGTGGCACGGAACGCTAGCCAGCCTGATCTTGTTCCTGACTCACAGCTGTTTAGTTCAATCTCACCAAAAAACGTCCTCCAGGAAGCCACGTTACCATCCTGGCTTTTAAAGTTACCAGAAAAGGGGGCCAGCAGCAGTGGTTAAGATGCTGACTACCACATGGCAGACCATGGTTTACGTCCCAGATCTGGAAGCTTGAAAATCACTCCAGGTGCTTGTGCATGTATGTCCAACATCTCAGAAGGTGAATAAAGAAGGAACTGTGACATAGCTACCCCCTCAAGGAGGTGCTTTCTCACTTCCTCTCTCACTGTCTCTCTCTCTCTCTCTCTCCGGCAGCTGCTACCCTATCCAGAAACCTTTTCAATTTAAAAAAAAAACAGGGTAAAGGGATCCCAAGTTCCAAAAGTTGAAACTACCTACCTCAGAGAAAGAGGGAAAAAATGATAAACACATAAATAAGCTTAAAACAAGAACGCATATACAACTAAGCCTACAAAGGGGCATAAAATATCTGTGACAAGAACACCAAGATCCGAAATGTGACACTTGTTCAAAAGTACCTAAGGTTGGGACCAGCAGTTGGCATAATGGCTATGTCACTGGACTCCCATGTAGTTGACCGCGGATCGAGTCCAGGACCTGGTGGCTTAAACTCACGACAAGAGCGTGTACGTGCATGCCCAAGATCCCGAGAGAAGGATGGAGAAGGGACTGCGGCATGTACAACCCCCTGGGGGTGATTTCTCGCTTTCTGTATGTCTCTTTCTGACAAGCGCATGCGCCCTATAGCAAAAACCTCTCCAAATAAATAAATAAATAATAAATAAAATTTTAAAAAGTACCTAGGGTTTTATGGAACCAGCAGAAGGCCTAATGGCTACATCACTGGACTCTCATGTAGTAGACCACAATTAGAGTCCCGGACCTAGGGGTGGGGGGGTGATTTCTCGCTTTCTGTGTCTCTGTTTCTCTCTGTCTTTCTAGCTAGTGCACATGCCCTATAGCAAAAAAAAAATCTCAAAAAAAAGGTACCCAGGGTTTTAAATCTATCTTTTGCAAGAACAGAAAGACTTCTCACATTTTGAAATTTACTTCTACCATTGTTTGACTGCCTCTCCCACTAGGCTGTAAGCCCCATGAAGACAGGCAGTATGTCTTTTGCATTAGCTCAACATCTGACATGATATAACCATTCAAATATTTGTTGGATTCTTTTTTGAGAGGTTTTTGCTACAGGGTGCATGCACTCGCCAGAAAGGCAGAGACAGACAGTGAGACAGAAAGTGAGAAATCCCCCATGGGAGATGTCCACGCCACAATCCCTTCTCCTCTCGGGATCTTGGGCACACACGCACTCGCGCCCAGTGTAAGATTAAACCACAGGGTCCAGGACACAAACCGTGGTCAACTACATGGGAGTCCATTGACATAGCCATTACGCCCACTGCTGGTCCAAGATTTTTTTTTTTTAATTTAAAGACAAAAAGACCTGCAAACAAAACCCACTGACATGTCTATTTAAAACTTACACAAATGGGACAGCAGTGCAGTGGTAAAACATCATGTTCTGCAAAGCTGACCCACATGGGAAAGTTCATATCCAGAAATGTTCCCGAGCAAGACAGGTACAGGTATACCCATGGTCCAAGGTTGAGTGGAGCTAGAAGCGCACTGTAACATCAAAACTCTTGTTCAGGAGCCAGCAGGTGGTATGGTGATTGAGATGCTGGACTCCCACATGGTCGACCACAGTCTGAGTCCCAGACCAGGCAGCTCGTTCGCTCTTTCTCTTTCTCTCTCTTGCTCCTCTCTCTGGTGAGTGCATACACACTATAGCAAATTTTAAAAATAAATAAATAATCCTTTAATGAAAAAACTCTGAGGTGTTAGAATCTCTCTGTCTCCCTGACTCTCTTACCAGTGATAAAAGTAAATAAGCTTTTCATTTTCACAATCAATATAGACATATTTACATAGTAATAACAACCACAAAAGTTACCACTCACTGAGGGCCTACTCACTACTGTATGCTGGGCACTGAATTGGGGATTTCAGATGTTTAATTCCCACAACCATGGGCTGCACTTTACTGGTAAGGAAAGCAACGCTCCAAGAGCTTTGCCTGTCTACAGTTATAGGCAGTGAGTAATGGAAAATTAAACCCACATCTCTTCGCACAAAAGTCCACAAGCTTTTCACTATATTTTGATATGGTGCTCAACACTTGAGTTGGTTACCTTTTGTTTTAACCATTTCCTTGTTATTTTCAGAGAAATTCACTTGGTGGAGTCATTTACTTTCCTCCTTTTCCCAATCTCTCATTTGATTCCACTGTCCTCAAACTCCCACTCCTTTACATCACTAATTAAGCAATATGGTAAGCCCCCTTCTAGGGAAGAGTTTATGTTCTCATCACACACTACAGGAACCTTCACGGAAGTGGCATGAAAGGCTAAAGAGGAGTATCAGATTCCAGAACGCAAATTAAAGCTCTCTGACTCACTGATCTTGCAAAATGGCTTCCCATCCGGTCATATACAAAGTACGCCTGGCCACGATTTGGACAGCACCACATCAATTCCCAAGAAACTGACCATGAGAATCCCTGAATGTAGCCACATCTTCAAGGCCCTAGCCAGGACTTCACAAATAGAAAGTACTAAGACAATATTTCTGTCAATTCCTTGTCAGTCTCTACAACCAAAGGACTAACACTGAAGAGAAGAAGGATCTCAAGACTTTCTCCAAGACCAAGACAAACTTGAACAAAAGGAGAGCTGTTCCCAAAGAACGTCCTGGCCAAAAACTCATTAGAAGAGGTAAGGGTATTACTTAATACCCTCCCCACTTCTACATGTTAAATAAACATTTTTATTCCTCCTTTTGGTTAAAGGGTAATAAAATTAGCAAAATTTTTTCAAAGAAAGATGTCAGTATCATAAACACTGCTAGTTCATTTGTTTTGGGGTTTTTTCCTAAGAGGGTTTTTGGTTGTTGTTGTTGTTTGGTTTTGTTTTTTGGTGTACAACGTGTGTGCTCTCTGAAGACAAAGGGAAAGTAAGAAATCACCCCCAGGGGGGATGGCCATGCCCCTATCCCTTTTCCATCATTCTCCTCCCAGGATTTTGGGGCACACATGCACACAAGCCCAGCATGAGTTTCAAGTCACAGAGTCTGGGACTCAAAGCACAATTGGCCATGAGGGAGTCGAACAACATAACCGCTACGCCATCTGCTGGTCCCTATTTTGAGGGTTTTGTTAGTTTGCTATGGGGTGTGCACACTCACAGGGCAGGAGGGTGTTGTGGAGGAGAAAGTGAGATAATACCCACCCAGAGGGGATGGCCACGCTGCAATCCCTTCCCCTCCATTCTCCTCTCGGGATCTTGGGCACGCACACACACGCGCCCGGCGTGAGTTTTAAGCCACTGGGTCCGGGACGCGAACCACGGTCGACTACGTGAGAGTCCAGCGACATAGTCATTACGCTAACTGCTGGTTTCCGCAGAAAGCTTTTAAAATCTCACAAGGCCCTGAATATGTCTTAAATCAACATCCAGACTTAAGAAAAGGTAGAACAAAAAAGGCCTCTTCTCCCTTAAAAATGAATTCAATTCAAGCTGCTAAAAAAAAAGTTGACTCAAAAAAATATCGTAAGTCACATCTGTGGCCTATCATTAGATTTACCACTCTATATCATATTATCATTCTTATTATTAATTCCTAGATTTTGCATTAAAAATCTAGGTATACTAATATAACAAAATTTAAGTAATAAAAAATTTCTTAGATGTCACCAAATACATCTATCGGGTACAAATAAAATTGAATGGGACTTCAAAACACTGCATGTAAAAAAACTACCTCAGTATTACCTAATAATTCTAGAACACATAAACATTTTTTTCAAAACTTTATACTATCTCACGATTCTTTCCCAACAGTAAAGGTCTGTACTGCCACTCATTCTAATACTGTGAACACAGAACCTATGAAACACCAATGTTTTAATTCTACATACACAAATACCTAATATTCAAGTGTTGCTTAATACTATAAAAGGCTAAAATTTATGAAAAAAAAAATCAATGAAAAAATAATCAATGAAATTTTTTCAGAAATAAGCCTTTCATGCAAGTATGTTCGTTTTTTAAACCTTTATCCCAAGCACTCTTCTGAAACCTCCAATCAAGAACTTTTGTTCATAAATTAACTAAACTAGGGGCCAGCCTGTGGCAGTGGTTTAGGTAGTCTGATGTAATACGGCCGACCTCGTGGTTCAAGTCTTGAACCTGGCAGCTTGAGAGAAACACACTAGGCATGTGTATGTGCGTGCCCAAAACCCCAGAAGAGGGAAGAGATGGAGGAGAAAGGAATGCAGCATGACCATTCTACATAGGGGTGCTTTCCACCTCTCTCTTCTCTTTTCCACTTGCGTCCCCTCTCTTTCCCCCCATTCACTCTCTCCCTCTCCTCTCTCCTTCTCCCCCTCACCCTGCTATGAGCACATGCACCCTTTAGCAAGTTTTTTTAAAAAATAAAAACTACACTTAGTTCCAACAAGGATTCTTGATGAGCCCTGAGCTTCATTCAACAAAAAACATGCATATATATTAATACTCCAGGACACATAAATTCAAACTCCAGAGCTACACACAGGAAATTTTTTCAGATGCTAGGAAAGAAAAAATATCTAAAGTTTCTGTAGTAGTCTGCCTAGAAGAGCCACCATTCTACCTTTTTGACACCCACCCCCACTTTCACGGGTAGGTTGCCCTTCAAGATCCTTAATCCCAAGGTCATAACTAATCAGACCAATGATAGAAAACTAAACCAAGCTCAACCAATCAAATTTCCCCTCCCAGGAATCTGTAATTTGGACACCACCAATAATCAGTTGGCCAGTGGTATCAGAGTTCGAGTTTTACATGGCTCCAGGAATAAAGTGGCCATATTCCTCCATGTGTTTGTTAAAGGAGAAAAGGCCAGACAGCAGAAAGATATCAAAAACAGGACTAAGAGAGACAGGAAAAGACACTGCTTTGCCAGCTGGGAGAAAAGTGCCACGTAGTCCGCCATGGCTCCTGAGTGCTTCCAGTCTCTGCTTCCTGTCTCTCATGAACCCAATGCTCGTGGGCTCATCAAGGTACCTCAGCACCCCCACCCTCCCCAAACCATTCCTCTTCTCTTTTTTTTTATGATCATTAGAACAGTTTAAAATCCAACCTTACACCAGGATCAATGCATAAAGGGTATCTTAGTCTTATAAAGACTCTGAGAGGCACCAGAGACGTTTCTACTCACTATCCATAAGCTCAGAAGAAAGGATAGGACAAAAATAACTAAAACCTAAAAGCAAAAATCACCCATTAGAATAAATCCTGAGCTTTGTACGTCCCTCCCACACTTACCTGTTTGTAAGTTCTGCTGGTTCACAGCAGGAGGTTAGAGCAGACTTTGTTCAGGTCCTTTTAACACTGTAAATAACAAAAGTATTAATAAAAATTATCCAACAATCTCTTAGGAAACTTTCAAAGCATAGTTTTTCATTATGAATATACTGTACAGGAAGTGGTTTCCACACTTAGTGAAAATATTAGACTCACCTGGTATGTTTATTAACTAAATTCCCCAACATCTAGAGTCTCACCAGCTCTACGGTAATGTTCAAAAAAATTTTTTTAACAAAAATACCAAGTGATTCTGATGGAACTGACAAATGAATACCATTATAAAGTCCCAGAGAAGTGACTGAGTTTTTATTCAAAATCACATTATAGGGATTGGTATTAACTTTTAAAACCTATCTGATTTTTAAAAAAAAAAGGACAGCCGGCATTACAGCACTATGCCTCCTGTGGAAATAATCACTGAGCCCCCAGAAATATGACCACTGCCAGAATGTCCAAGAAGCAAAGCTCCAGGTGTGATTTCAATTGCAAAATCACAATCTGCTTCCGATGAGACACTTTCTTAAAGACCCACAGGACGGTGATATTTCAAGGAACAACAAGTGGGATAATATACAATAGCTTCAAGCGGTTTCTTAGCTAAAATTAAATGACACTCTAAACATTGCCACTAGCAAGTCACAAAAATAATTAAAACCAAGGCCAGACAATGGAGCAGCAAGAACGCGAGACCCACACAGAAGGTTCTGGGTAACTGTCCCAGTGCCCTCCTGTACACACTTGGCACATGCGTCCATGTCCATGATCTGGACTAGATAAGGCTGAGGCAGATTGTAACCCAAGGACCCAACTGGGGAGGCTCTCTTTCCATCCCTTTCTCTCTTATGAGAAAAATTTTTTTATGGAAAGGTTTTTGCTATAGGGCGCATGCGCTCACCAGAATGACAGAAAGAGACAGAAAGCAAGAAATCACCCCCCAAAGGGGACGGCCATGTCACAATCCCTTCTCCTCCATTCCCCTCTCGGGATCTTGGGCATGCTCGGCGTGAGTTTAAGCCACTGGGTCTGGGAATCAAACCGCGTTTGACTACATGGGAGTCCAGTGACATAGCCATTACACCAACTGCTGGTCCTGAGAAAAATAAACTTTTAAAAAATAATCAACGGTGACAACTTTATTAAGAGTAACCTGAGAAAGCCACTTTGTCTGATTTAATTTTGCAAAAAGACAGTCATGTTTTAATGCACAAAAGGTCATCTAACTTCACCCTCTACATTCCACTTTTGTTTAAGAGCAGAAGAAAAAGAAGGGAAAAACAGATAAAACAAATTGTTCTATGGGCCTAACTCAAGAGAATAAGCTCCAAAGTGTCTCCTACTGTAAGTCCAAATTAAGTCCAAATTAATGAAACTGTGTAGTTAACAAGAAAATACTGTTTCTTGCTTAATTACTTGAAATCAGTTAATAATCTGGAAATATTTTTATAAAATGAGGTTTGGCTACACAGGGAAAACTAAATTGTACTCCTCTTTTCCCTCAATCTCACACAAAATGATAGGCAGGTTAGCAAAGGTATCATTCTACATTGCTACATAACTAATCTAGTATATTTCCCATTCATGTGAGAGCACAACGAAATGGAAAAACAAAATTTGGTCAAGAATACTGGGATTGGGGGAACCAGCAGTTAGCGTAATGGTTATGTCGCTGGACTCCCATGTAGTCGACCACGGTTCGTGTCCCGGACCCGGTGGCTTAAAACTCACGCCGGGCACGTGTGCGTGCGTGCCCAAGATCCCGAGAGGAGAATGGAGGAGAAGGGATTGCGGCGTGACCATCCCCCCTGGGGGGTGATTTCTCGCTTTCTGTCTCTATGTCTCTCTCTGTCTGTCTGGCGAGCGCACGTGCCCTACAGTGAAAATCTCTCCCGAAAAAAAAAAAAAAGAATACTGGGATTGGGAACCAGCAGTTAGCGTAATGGCTATGTTGCTGGACTCCCACATAGTCGACCGCGGTTCGTGTCCCGGACCCAGTGGCTTAAAACTCACGCCGGGCGCGTGTGCGTGCGTGCCCAAGATCCCGAGAGGAGAATGGAGAAGGGATTGCGGCGTGACCATCCCCCCTGGGGGGTGATTTCTCGCTTTCTGTCTCTATGTCTCTCTCTGTCTGTCTGGCGAGCGCAAGCGCCCTATAGCAAAAACCTCTCAAAAAAAAAAAAAAGAATACTGGGATTCTGTGCTGGCCCGTAGCCCAGTGGTTAAGCCAAATCCTACATGGTTAACCAGTCTGAATTCCAGTCCCAGCAACTCGAAACATAGCAGGTGCATGCATGTCCAAAATATCGTCTGGATGGAGAGACGGGAGAAAAAAAGATTATGGTATGATCACAACCCTCGGGGGGGAAGATGCCTTCTCCCACTCTCTCTTACTAGCAAGTGTGCTCACCCTCTGACAACTAAAAAAAAAGAAAAAGAAAAAAAGGACCAACCAGTGGTGGTGTGGTTACAGCAGCTAGATGCCACATAGCTATGAGGTTCAAGTCCCAGCCCTGGCAGCTTGAAAAACATGCAAGGTGTGTGGGCATACCAGCCCACAATCCCAAGAGGAAAATGGAGAAGGGATTGTGGTATTGCCATCCCCTGCAAGGCGATGCTCTCACGTTCTCTCTCCCCTAACAAGCACACACGCCCTGTAGCAAATTTTAAAAATACTGAGAATCTAACTATATATAAAATCAAAATTACTCATGAAAATTAAACCTCCTTATAAAGAGAGGTAATGGAAACCCTAAAGCTTCATTACCATAAAACCCTAGTGGGAGCAGGTTCAGACTTTTACAATGACCAAAGAATGTTAAGGCAATTCAAACTGTTGAAATAAAATGGATATTTTTTTTGTTGGAGAAAGATTTTTGGTATAGGGTGTGTGCAATCACCATAGAGATAGAGACACACAGAGAGACAGAAAGCAAGAAATCACCCGCAGGAGGGATGGCCATGCCACAATTCCTCCTCCCCCATTCTCCTCTCAGGATTCTGGGCATGCACACACATGCACCAGCATGAGTTTCAAACTTCCAGGTCTGGGATTCAAACCACATTGAACTATGTGGGAGTCCAGCAACATAATCATTACATCATCTACTGGGCCCAAAGTAAAACAGACATTTAACTTGCCTCTAAGATACCAGGATTAACACCTACACAGACTGTAGATGCAACCTAGTGAGACTGGTCCCACTGTAATCTGTAAGAAATAAAACTAAACAGGGACCAGAAGTTAGCATAATGGCTATGTCGCTGGACTCCCACATAGTCGACCATGGTTCGCGTCCTGGACCCGGTGGCTTAAAACTCATGCCGGGCGCGTGTGCGTGCGTGCCCAAGATCCCGAGAGGAAAATGGAGGAGAAGGGATTGTGGCGTGACAATCCCCCCTGGGGGGTGATTTCTCGCTTTCTGTCTCTATGTCTCTGTCTGTCTAGCTGGCGAGCGCACAAGCCCTATAGCAAAAACTTCTCAAAAAAAAAAAAAAAAAAAAAAAAAAAAAAAAAAAAAGAAAAAGAAAGAAAACAAAACAGAAAGTACGGAAATTTAACCAGCAGGGGCTAAGGAAGAATTGCAAACCAAGTCAGCATTTGAAAATAGCACCAATCAGGCCAGCAGAGGGCGTGGAGGTTAGGGCACTGGAACCCACATGGCCAATTACACCATAGTCTTCGACCTGTTATCTGAAAGATCACACGGGGCACATGTATATATGTGCCCCAAATCCCAAGAGACTGGAGGACAAGGTTCTGCAGCACGTTCATCCCCCAATCTCGGGAGTGACTTCTCTTTCTCTCTCTATCTCATGAGCACATAGAATATATACCAAACCAAAAACAAACACACACAAATTTTTTAAAAAGAACACATCAAAGATCATTTAAAAGGATAAGGGTAAAAGGAACAGTGGTAGAACCAGCAGATCAGCAGGTAGCGTGGTGGTTAAGGCACTGGACTCCCACATGGCCAACGATAGTTCAAGTCCCAAACTCGACAACTTGAAATTCACGCCAGGCGCATGTGTGTGCATGCCCAAAATCCCAAGAGAAGAATAGAGGGGACTGAAATATGGCCATCCCTTCTGAGGGATTTCTTACGTCCCCTCTGTCTCTTTCCAGCGCATACACGCCCTATAGCAAAAACCTGGGGGGGAAAAAAAGGGACGGTGATGAATTTTACACCCCAAACGGTTTTCACTCAGATAACAATCACTGTTGACAGTGTCATCTTCTAATATGAAAGTCAGCAAAAAGAGATGTGTGGAGTATTAAAATGCAGTCTTAAAAACAAATGAGCTGATACAACTTCAAAGACATTATAATTTGGGACTGTCATTTCAAAAATTAAACAAATGAACAGAGAAGAAAGGCAACTGGTTAAAACACTACCTAATCACACCCTGCACTGCCTCCTTTCAGCCAAGGAGTTCCATTCACCTCCTGACCTTGTCACTTTTATTGTGTCATGATTTTGAGGCAAATATTTTTCATATATGCAACTCATGAGCAAAAGCATTTCAAGATCAAAATGAGATACCTCAGGTGAACCAAACTGCCAGAAGACATCTATGAAAGCTCAGAATAAGAATACTGGCCCGGCCATGGCAGTGTATGCTGGATACTGCTGCTGGGCAGGCTGAGGCCATGTGAGAGCCAGACTTGACTCAAAGATCGCCCTAAAAAGCCAAGTACAGTGGCATGTGCCTACAGTCCCACTACCCAGGAGGCTGAGACGGGGGAATTAAGAGCTCTCAGCCAGCTTACAGCCCAGCTATTCAGAAGCTAAGGCAGAAGGATTGAGAGCGCTTGGCCAGCGTGGGAAATGAAGCAAAATCCAGTCTGAATGAGCCAGGCCTGGTGCCACAGGCCTGCGGTCCCAGCCAGTAAGGAGGCTGAGGCAAGAGAGTGAGACAGAGGGAGACTTTGTCTAATGGACTACCACACACACACGTGAACACATATGTGAGCACACACATACTCAGAAAAGCATATGAAAATAAACTGTAAGAAAATCAGAAATTTTTCCTCTTTTATTTTTTTTTTTGGGGGGGGGGGGCTTTTGCTATAGGACACTTGCTCTTGCCAGAAAGACAGAGACAGAAAGCGAGAAATCACCCCCCAGGGGGAAGGGCCACATCGCAATCCGTTCTCCTCCATTCTCCTCTTGGGGTCCTGAGCACACATGCCCAGCATGAGTTTAAAACACCAGGTCTGGGATTCGAACCACAGTCAACTACCTGGGAGTCCAGCAACAGAGCCATTACGCCAACTGCTGGTCCCAGAAAATTTTAATTTAAAAAAAAAAACAGTTTAGGGAACCAGCAGTTAGCGTAATGGCTATGTCGCTGGACTCCCACGTAGTCGACTGCGGTTCACGTCCCGGACCCGGTGGCTTAAAACTCACGCCGGGCGTGTGTGCGTGCATGCTCAAGATCCCGAGAGGAGAATGGAGAAGGGATTGCGGCGTGACCATCCCCTCTGGGGGGTGATTTCTCCCTTTCTGTCTCTATGTCTCTCTCTGTCTGTCTGGCAAGCGCACGCGCCCTATAGCAAAAAACCTCTCAAAAAAAAAAATAGTTTAAATATATTAGAAAAACAGTCTGAGAGACAGAAATGGAGGGGAAAAAAAGCTCAGCTCAAAAATTAAAATGCTATAAGCAATACCATATAAACTTAAGTTGGTTTAAGAGTCCCTAAAGTATTTAAAACTAGGCCATGGGCCCACCACATAGGATAGCAGTTAGGAACTATGGAGAGAGAGCCTGATTGCATACAGGTGACCACTGTTCGAATCCCAGCTCCAGAGGCCTGAAAAATACCAGGTACAAGCACAAAATAGTAGTGAAACATGACCATGCCCCATGGAGGGGGCCTCATTCTCACTGGCTTTCTCACACCCTCACTGTCCCTCTCTCACACACCCAATGTATGAGCTCATGCACCCTCCAGCATTCAGTGGAAAAATAACCAGGCTGTTGCCTAGTGGTTAAGGGAGCTAGATCCCACATGGATGACAAAGTGGTTTGAATCCTGGCCCCAGCCACTTGAAAAATACACAGGATGTGTGTGCATACATGTCCCAAATCCCCCCCACAGGATGAAGAAATGGAGAAGGAAGAGCAGAAGGACCACACCCCACTGGGGAGCACGCTCTTCTCCCTCGTACACTCATTCCACCTTTTCCCAGAATATATTCCTTAATCATCTGTGTCTAAACCTGAAAAGATATTCCTCATTTTCCCATATTTTCAGATACTCTGAAATTTCCTAAGATCACCTTCTTCAAATGCCATGACTTTTTGGGAAATGCTTTCAGGCAGCTAGCATCAATCACATTTTTTTTTTGGCAATTGTTTTCTTTTTGGTAGGCTAGATACATGCACTCATGAGCATACAAATGCGAGAGCAGGCAGCACCCTCAACCAGGTCTGGTCCTGTTGTGACCCCTGGCCTTAGCCCTCTGGCTCCTCGGGGTCCTGGGTGCCTTTGTGCCCATGTGCATTTTCAAGCCCAGATGGAGATCCAAACCTGCAGCCAGCCTTATGCTTTCCAGCTGTGTAGCACACTTTGGTTCCTGCTACTTCCCAGCAGCTGGGCCAACTTCTAGTTTTAAGAAAGATAATTTTGGGAACCAGCAGTTATCGTAATGGCTATGTCGCTGGACTCCCACGTAGTTGACCACGGTTCGCGTCCCGGACCCAGTGGCTTAAAAGTCACGCCGGGCGTGTGTGCATGCGTGCCCAAGATCCCGAGAGGAAAATGGAGGAGAAGGGATTGCGGCATGACCATGCCCCCTGGGGGGTGATTTCTCACTTTCTGTCTCTATGTCTCTCTGTCTGGCGAGCGCACGCGCCCTATAGCGAAAATCTCTCAAAAAAGAAAAAAAAAAAAAAGATCATTTTTTCTGGGACCAGCAATTAGCATAATGGCTATGTCGCTGGACTCCCATGTAGCTGACCACGGTTCAAGTCCCAGACCCAGTGGCTTAAACTCACGCCGGGCACATGTGCATGCATGCCCAAGATCCCGAGAGGAGAATGGAGAAGGGATTGTGGCATGGCTATTCCCCCTGGGGGGTGATTTCTCGCTTTCTGTCTCTCTGTCTGTCTCTGTCTGGCAAGCACACGCGCCCTAAAGCAAAAACCTCTCAAAAAAAAAAAGAAAAAGAGAGATAATTTTTCTAATGCCCAGGAAATACAATTTTCTAAAATATATATAAGCATCCTGAATTTTTTTTTCCAAACTGGAGATGAAGAGGAGGGTCATGTATAGGGCAAGGGGGCTGGGGATGCTGGCCAAATCTGATGAGAAATCTGACTTCCTTTCTAAGAGTCACAAGAGAGAAGGAAAAAGATTCCAGGAAAGGGCATAATCTGTCTTCCTAGTACCAAGGAGACAGGTAGGTATACATTGCCTACCAGCCTCCCTCTCACCCCTGCCTTATGCTGACCTCACGCTTTTCCTAGCCTATACCAAAGCATAGCTAAGCACTCCTTTTTTTTAAGAGATTTTTGCTATGGGGCACCCACACTCTCTGGAGAGACAAAAAGTGAGAAATCGTCCCCAAGAGGGAATGGCCACACCACAATCCCTTCTCGTCCATTCTCCTCCCAGGATCTTGGGCACAGGCGGCTGGCGTGAGTTTTAAGCCACTGGGTCTGGGACTCAAATTGCAGTGGACTACGTGGGAGTCCAGCGACGTGACCATTACGCCATCTGCTGGTCCCCCTCTGCTGGTCCCCCTCGACACTCCTAACTCCGCTTTTGTCTCAAGATGTTTGCCCATGCTGCGCCCTGGCCTGGAGCACTCATCCCCACACAGCTGGAGGAACAGAACTTTTATCTGTCCCGTCTTTCCTTCAATGTTAGCTTTTCTAACATTGAATGTTCAGGCCTTCTCAGGGCACTGAACTTCAAATTAACCATGAACCCCTCCTTCCTACTTGCTATTTCCTTCTCTCATCCCATTCCCCCATGTTACTTACCACTGCACTACATAGCTGACCTAAGTATTTATCTGCCTCGAAATGAGCTGAAGACAGGAATTTTTGGTTTTTCTCCGTGTTCTAAGAGCTCAGTATATGTCAAATAGATGAATGCATGGCTGAATGAGCAAATAAATCAATGTAAACACATGGTCTCTTCTTTCCCTCCCCAGCCTAGAAAGTCTAAAATATCTTGTCAAGAATCAAAAAAGTGTGAAGCCTTTTCCTTTCCAGGGAATCACTACCACCATCAGTGGATTGCTGGGTGTTGCATGTCAAAGAAGGATCAATGAAACAGTTTTGCAGATACATGCCTTTTTCATTTTTTCCTAGTGTCCTCTTCTGATGTAACAGAAAGTACATATTACAGTTTGAGCACCCCCAAAACTGCACACAAATTGGTAAGATACATAAAAATATGAGCAAGTGAAAGCACTGTATCCGAACCGCAATGGACAAACTCCATAAGGCCCACTGCGTGTATCAGAAAGATGACTGAACCTACAGAAAGAATGACCAAAAAAATTTTCCAGATGGGAAGCTATTCACAGGTTACTCAATTTATTGCAAGTTTAGAGGGAATACTTACCTTTCTTAGAGACTAGGTGTGTTTAAGTGCTTTGACTTTCAGGAAAATGGAAGAAAAAAAGAAGTACTAGGTGAACGTAAAGGCTACTGCTTCCCAAACACGGTCCCACAACCTGCTCCTCATACCCCCCTGCCCTGCCCAGTGACTTATGTTCCAGACACAAAACTGAACTATTTGGAGTGCTTCGTGGGAAACTGCTGACTGAAGGCTCAGGGCCATTTCAACCTGATGTGAACGTTGGGGTCCCCAGGTTTCCAAGGCTCCACTTGCCCAGCCACGGTCCCCGGTTCCGATCACGGCTGCACCTCGTCTCGGGCCTGGTCCAGACCCAGTCCTCTCGCCAGGAAGGAGTCTCCCCCGTCCAGATGCTCCGTGGGGAAGGCAAGGGCGCACCTCCCAGGGGCCAGCTGTGGGCAGCAGGGCCCGCAGGCACAGCTGTCTGAATGCAGCAGCTGTTCCCCGGGGCACCCCGAGCTGGCCGGGGGCAGACCCCGCCACCCGAGGGGCAGGGAGCGGAAGGCGAGCCTCTGGCCCCCAGCGGCCGGTCTGACATGCCCCCCCCACCACCCTCCTC
>NW_006209227.1:2094684-2156125 GCF_000334495.1 Tupaia belangeri chinensis | reverse complement strand
CAACACAAGATGGCCGACACGTCGCCACGCACGTCACGTGACAGCCCGCTCGCCCCGCCACGCCCCCCGCCACGCCCTCGCCACGCCCCGGTCTCGCCTCCCTCCCCGCTCCCCAGCCTCCCACGACATCCTTCCTCTCCGCCGCCTCCGGCCCCTCTGCCCGGACACGCCCGTGCCCGAGACCCGGATGTCGGGCTGGACGAGGGCGGGGCCGCGGCAGTGCGCAGGCGCGAGCTAGGACACTTGGCCGCGGCTCCCAGTCTGCCCTTGAATTGGGCAGTTCGCGTCCGGAGTTGGCTCCGGCCCAGATTCCGTGTGACTCACTGTCCTAGGCACCCAATCCAGAGCCCGTTTGCAGTTCAAAAATCTCTGCATCGCTCACGAGCTGATTTCCCAAACTAGAACTGTTCACAGCTCTTCGTCCAGCGTGTTTCGTGGCGGAGCAGATGCGAAGTGACAAAAGCTGAAGCTCAGCAGTTTCTCTACTTCTTAGCAGCTGTGGCTGGACCAGGAGTTCATTCTCTAGTGCTGGAATGTGACAGCTGGGAAGGTCCTTGGAGCCGGACTCTCTCCTAGTGCAACCAGGGCTATACCCCTTGACCTAAAGATCTCCCATTTTAGGGCACACTTAAGGCACGACAGGATGTTCATTAATATTGGGGACATAACCCTAAACAACGAGTCGTTGTTTTTCTGAACTTCAAATTTAACTGGGTATTCAGGACTGTTTTTTGTGTGTGTGCTAAATATGACAACTACCCTTAGATCATCCTGTTCTTTCAGAGCTTTCAACTTCTGCCTTTTTACAGGGTCTTTCCCATCAGCTTAAAAAAAAGATACTCAAGTGGGGCTCAGCCCATAGCCAGTGGTTAAGGGAATGGGATCTCACATGCTCAACCCCTTTTCAAAACCTTACCCAGCCGCCTAAATAGCGTGTGTGTGGGTGCCCAAAATCCAGACAGGAGGGAAAGATAGAGAAGGGACTGAAGGATGGGTAGGTCTTACTGGGAATGCTTTCTCCCTCTCTCCCTCTTTTTCTCCCTCTGGCAAGCTCACACATCCTCTGGCAATTAAACAAATAACATTTAAAAATAATAATAATGATAAACCCTCAAATGTCTTACATCTTAAAATTTAATGCTGAAAACTGCAATTCTCTCTCTACTACTTTCCTGTGTCTCTGCTTCCTTTCAAAGCCAAAATACACTTTGAGTCTCCACATCTGCCATGCAACCATTGCCCCCCCGCCCCCAATGCTGCTCCTGTCCTTCTCTACGCACCTATTAGCTGCCAGGTTGATTGCTGGAGTTTTCAGCCTAACTTACTACTTCCCTGTCTTCAATGTGGTTGAGCCCTTCCTGTTTTCTGAAACATGCTATTCCCTTGACCTTTCTACTACTGCAACTCACAGTGGCCCACCAGCCCCAGCGCCACCTGAAACCTTGTTAGAAATGCAGAAACTCACTTCCGGCCCAACTCCTAGTAAAACGAGAATCCATGTGCATCTGAGGTGGGCCTAGCTCTGCCCCTTTAACCAGAAAGCCTACCCCTCTACCCCAAAGCTCTCCTTCCGGACCAACTCCTAGCAAAGTGAGATAGGCTGGTCTCTGTCTTCTTTCTGTCTCTGTCTCTCTCTCTCCCTCTCCCTTTCTCTTGATATATATGTATATATTTAATCTGTAACTACTGTCTCTTGTCTCTGACCTCTCCTTTCTCTTGCTAATTTCAGAATCCACGTGCATCTGAGGTGAGCCCAGCTCTGCCCCTTTCACACGGCGCTCTGTACTGCATGGTTTTCTCTTTTTTTAACCATTTTTAAGAAAAAAAATTTTTTTATCTATTTATTGTTTGTGTGTGTGTTTGTTTTGCCTTTTTTTTCTTTTTCTCTTTTTTTTTCTTTTATTTGACTTTCTCACCTTGCTTCTCAGCTTCGACACTTTGAATGTCTAGTCAAGCATAGGTGCACAGTACCAAAACATCTGAATACTTTGAGGGTCATAGAAAACCTCAACCCCAGGACCAGCAGTTAACATAATGGCTATGTTGCTGGACTCCCATATAGTCAACCACGGTTCGAGTCCCAGACCCGGTGGCTTAAACTCACGCCAGGTTCGTGTGCATGCGTGCCCCAGATCCTGAGAGGAGAATGGAGGAGAAGGGATTGCGATGTGGCCATCCCTCCTGGGGGGTGATTTCTCGCTTTCTGTCTCTCTGTCTCTCTCTGTCTTTCTGGTGAGCACACGCACCCTTTAGCAAAAACCTCTCCCCAAAAAAAGAAAACCTCAACCTCCACTCAACTGCTACAGAAAGGGAGGAACTCTTCTTCATAAATCTGAATTCAAATCTCTTTCTGTGGATTCCTCATTGCAAAACACAGTAGTAGAGGTAAAATAGGCATAGAAGTACCTCCCAGTTAAGTGAAGCATATGAGCTTACAGTAGCAGAAATCTCCAACAAATTAGCCAAAATGAATAGACCACCAAATGACTAAATGTCAGAGAAGAGAGACTACAAAGTGAGCACCAGGGAGAAACATGGAGCTGCAGAGAGCGCAGCTCATCTCCTCCCATACTCCTCTGGATTCTTAGTGGAAACCCTGCAGCTCAGCCCTGATGCACCTATTCCCTAGGAGCTCTGAGTCCTTTGTAATATCCAGTTACATTGACAAAAGTGCAGATTGCTTGATGAGAATCAGGGAAACGAAACTGCAGAAATATTGCAGGTCATCTCCTCCCACCCATCTCTATCACTCAGAAAGTAGGGAGTAATGTATAATCCATCAATGACCAGAAATCACAACAGATCCATAAGAAAAAAGGGAAACCAAGAAAATACCTCTCCCCCAAGGGGAAAGAACAGCCCTTCATCTTCCACAGATAGTACAATGGGACTCATGGAAATGTCAGGTAAAGAATTTAAAATATTCATAGTAGCAAAGCTAACAGAGATGCAAGAGAGGAGAGACAACAAACTCCAGAAGATGCAGGAGAAAAGAGACAATGAGTTCCAGGAGGTAAGAAACTTCTTGCATAATCTGAAAGAGGAAATATATATCATAAGAAAGAATCAAATAGAACTGTTAGAGATGAAGGCTGTAATACAGAAAATCAAAACCTCTCTTGAAAGTATTAAAAGCAGATTAGATCATGCAGAAGATTGAATTTCAGATGTAGAAGACAGAATCTCTGATCTAGAAAAATTCACCAAAAAGAATGAGTAAAGAACCACAAAATGAGAATAATATACAAATAATACCAGATACCATTGGACGCCCAAACGACGCCCAAACATCCGAATAATTGGTATCCCGGAAAGTAAAGAAACTAATAAGGGCATTGATAATCTATTCCATGAAATCCTGGGAGAAAACTCTCCAAACCTAGAGAGGCACGCAAATATCCAGATCCAAGAAATACAAAGGACCTCACATAGAATCAACCCAAGAAGATCTTCTCCAAGGCACATCATAGCCAGATTGACCAAAACCACAGACAGAGTCAGGCACTAAAATCGGCAAGAGAGAAACGTCAAGTTACTTTCAAAGGATATCCCATCAGGCTAACATAGGACCTCTCTTCAGAAACAATTCAAGCAAGGAAAGAATGGGAAAATATATTCCAAGTGTTAAATGAAAAACAATTTCAGCCAAGAATACTATTTTCAGCAAGAGTATCCTTCAAATGTGAAGAAAAGCCTTGAAACATTCTCAGATAAACAAAATCTGAAAGAATTTACCAACACCAGACCAGCTCTTCAAGAAGTTCTGAAGGGAGTGCTATACCAGGAAAACTAAAGACAGAAATAAGAGAACAAAATTGACCAAGAAATAGGCCAACTTAATGGTAGGGACAAGTTCGGATCTATCAATAATAATGTTGAGTGTTAACTCCTAGGATTTAAACAGAAAGATCAGATCACAGTAACACTGCAAATTCAACAAAAGAAAGATTACATGAGACTAAAATGGTGAAATAGATTTCTATGACTTTTGTCTAAAAGAATACTGATTTTTTTCTATGCTTTGTCTTCCAGATTTAAGGATTTTGGGTCTCTTGTGAATTGTTGATAGGTTCAGCAATTTGTTAAATTTTTTAATTGAAGCATAAACTTTTCTTCATTTCTGACCCCTTTGCAATTGGAAAATAATAGTGAGCATTCTTATTTTGTGACAGAATGGTTATTTGCATAAATTCAGTAATACAATAGTATCTGTTGTCTTGTTTCACAAATTGAATTCTTTTTTTTTCTTTCTTTTTTTTTTTTTTTTGAAGAGGTTTTTTGTTTGATTGATTGATTGTTTGGTTGATTGATTTTTGCTATAGGGCGCGTGCACTCGCCAGAAAGATAGAGAAAGACAGAGAAACAGAAAGTGAGAAATCACCCCCCAGGGGGGATGGCCACACCACAATCCCTTCTCCTTGATTCTCCTCTCGGGATCTTGGGCATGCACACACATGCGCCCGGCGTGAGTTTAAGCCACCTAGTTCAGGATTCAAACTGCAGTCGACTACATGGGAGTCCAGCGACATAGCCATTACGCTAACTGCTGGTCCCAGAAATTGAATTCTTACTGGACTTTGTGCAAATAACAGACCAAATTGAGATTAACCTAATATTTTTTGCAGATAAGTTAGTTTATACCTCAATTTAGTAAAAGAAGGAATGGAGAGAGAAAAAAAGTGTTTCAGAAGAAAATTACAGTGTACTTGTCACTAGATTCTAGCTTTGTTCATATTTTTAGTTTAAGATATTTTGTGAATCAATAAAATGTAAAAAAAATAGTTTACTATGGAAGGGAGGAGGGGGAAGGGGGAGAAAGCACAAGTAAAAGTATGCTTAACTGACAAAAAAATGAGAAGCTATTTGCTGATGATAAGGTAGAGACTAGTATCTTTGTCTTGACTGACATGCAAGTATGTCATGTGCTGGAAAAAGAAATGTTGAACACTGTAAAGACTTGTGATTCAATGTGAATAAATGAATAAATCAACAGAATCTCAGGCCTAGGATACAGTTTGATTCCCAGGCCCAGCGGTACAGGCAGGAAGTCACCACTGTGTGTTCCTAGTGCTCTGTTGGAGCCCCAGGTTTGGATTCTGGGTTGACCTGAACATAGTGGGCTCACCAAAGGATGCGTCTGTGTTCCTGGCTTCCTGGAAGGCTGGTGGGAGGACCACGGTGTGGTGAGATTCTGTCAGGGGTGTAGTTTTCTGTCTCTCAAGAAATAAATACATTTTAGGGGCCAGCATTGTGGCATGGTAGTTAAGGCCACTGGACTCCCACGTAGCTGACCATGGTTCAAGTCCTGGACCAAGTGGCTTGCTTTCTCACCTTCTCTCTCTCTCGTATGTGCACTCTCTCTGTCCCTTTCTAGTAAAATTAAAATAAGTAAATAAATAAATGTTAAATAAAACAATTCTTTAAAAAAATAAACAAACTCGGGACTAGCAGTTGGCATAATGGCTATGTCGCTGGATTCCCATGTAGTTGACTGCAGTTTGAGTCCTGGACCCGGTGGCTTAAACTCATGCTGGGCACATGTGCGTGCGTGCCCAAGATCCCAGAGATGCCCCTTTTGAAGGGGTGTCAGACACGCCATTCTGTTTTTGCCTCTGCACAATTTGTTTCCTCTGTTCCAGTGTTATTTCCAACAATCACCGTACTTCTGGATGTGTACAACTGCTGCTCGTCTTTCAAGGCTTAAACTATATGCTACTGCCTCCTCCTTTAGGTTTCTTTAATCTCTTCCATTAGACCAAAGTACCACTCTAACTTGTATCATTGTGTTTTTTAGAGAGAGATTCTTGCTATAGGGCATGTGTGCTTGCCAGAGAGACAGAGACAGACAAATAGAAAGTGAGAAATAACCCCCCAGGAAGGATGGCCACACTGCAACAATCCCTTCTCCATTCGCCTTTCGGGATTTGGGGCACATATGCACACATGCCCGGTGTGAGTTGGAAGCCACTGGGTCTGGGACTCGAACCATGGTCAGGTTTGTGGGAGTCCAGCAACATAACCATTATGCCATCTGCTGGTTCCCTAACTTTGATTTTAAGGGGAAAAAATAATACTAATATTAATACTTCTGTGGCAGCCACCTCATTAAGTGCTTCATTTATAGTCTCTCTACAACCCTGGGGAGAGCACCAAAAAAGCCACCCAGGAGCTACAGCTTGAATGTGTCCCCCCAGATTCACGTGTTGATATTTGGTTGCTATCATAACAGTATTAAAAGGTTGGGAGCTCGGGGCCAGCAGGTGGCATAGTGGTTAAGGCACGTGACTCTGGGCTGACCGCAGTTTGAGTCCTGGACCCAGTGGCTTGAAACTTACACTGGGCATGTGTGCATGTGTGCCTAAAATCCCAAGAGGAGAATGGAGGAGAAGGGATTGTGCCATGGCCATGCCCCCTGGGGGATGATTTCTCACTTTCTGTCTGTCTCTCAGGTGAACGGACACATCCCATAGCAAAAATTCCTCAAAAAAATAGGTTGAGAATCAAAAGTGACTGCGGGATTGGTAGGTGTTGGGATGAGAGAACATGACGGGGTGGGGCTCCCATAATTCAATACCGGTGGCTTTATAAGAAGAGGGAGCAGAATCGGAGCTGGGGAGGTGCTCTGGCCCTCTCACCGAGCGAGGCCCTCTCACTTGCACACACTCAGGACTCTGCTGAGGCCAGATGCGGCCCCTTGACTGTAGACCTCCAGAGCTGCCAGCTGAAAAAAGCTTTCTTCCTCCTTGCCCAGATTGGAGGATTCAGTCGTGGTGAAAGGAGAACCTCTGAGGGACGTGCTTTCCTCTCCAAAGCTCAGCCAGGAAGCCCGGGCCCAGACAACTGCAGCGTGAATGAACATTTTTTAACGTAGGGAGATCAAATGGTGGCACAGCAACACTCTATCCAGGTGACCCACATGGGAAGGTTCCAGGTTCATGTCTGGAGACCTCTCCGAGTACGCCAGGCATGCTTCTGCCCATATCCTGGGGTAACTGAGGCCAGGCTGGACTGTGGTGTCAAGCCCTGGTGGGGGTGCCATCTTGCTTTCCCTATCTCTTTCTGTTTCTCTTGTTCATGGAAGAAATCGATCAATAAATTTTAAATACATTTAAATGTATTTTAAATCTAAAATTCCGCAGTAAATTGATACATGCTCTAGTTAGGGATAATAAAGTTACAGGTTTATTGTATTATTAAAAAAAAAAACAGAAACTGAATAATCATTTGGAGATGGGGCTAAGGAGTTTAGCTGAGAAGTTTAATTTGTAATGTTCATCACCTGTGAGAGGTTGTATTTTTCTTTTCTTTAGATTTACTTCATTTTGTTCATCATCAATATTATTTTCTAATATGCTACAGAGCATGTGCGCACACTAGAGAGCGAGAGAGAGAAAGGAGACACGAGAAAGCAAGCCGCCAGAGTCCACGCCTCAACCCCCAGATCGTATTCTTGTAAAGATCGCTGCAATATCTTCCCTTCCACATGCTCTCCCGAGCCCTTCACTGCCCTTTTTAGAGGCAGAGTCTACTTCCGAGGCAGTCTCAGTCCCCTCCCCTGTGCCTGGATGACCAGCACAACGCGGGAGAAGCAAAACCACATGGCCTTCAGTTCTAGCTCATAGAGCCAACACAGCTTCTGCCTGGCTTGCTGAAGCGTCTCTTCTGAAGCAAAAGCTACACTTAATGAGTCCGAATGTCCTGAGTCTGCCCGTTCCCAGACCACAAGCAGAGACTCATGTAATTGCCCTATCCACAGCCCGGACTGAAGTCTCAGCCCACAGCCGGCATCAGCAGCAACATGAGTGAGAAATGCCTCCAGCCCAGAGCGTCTGGTCACCCCCAGGCGTCAGAGCCCAAGGCATGAAGCAGGAACAAGCTTCCCTGCAGTGCTTTGTCTCAATTCCTGATCTACTGAACATCTACATAATAGAATCATCGCTTTAAGCCACTACATTTTGGGTAATTTGTTCACAGCACTAATGATGTTAGGGACTGGCTCTCATATCCCCAACAGATAATCACATCCTTAGAATGTGCCCTTAGAATGTGAACTTCCAAAAGGTGCTCAAGTTAACATACAGAGAGGTCATTGGGATGGGCTCCAGTCCAGTATGAATAGTGTTTTTATAGAAAAGGATAAATGGGGGCTGACCCATGCGGGAAGGTTCTGGAGTCACACCTGAGACCCCCCCTAAGCACGCCAGGTAGCCCATGATATGGGGCTGGTGGAAGCTGGGGGTGCAGGGTGGAGGGAGACCCTACGGGGGTGTTCTCTCCGTGTCTCGCTTACAGAAGAAATAAACTTTAAGGCGGGCAATGGCAGTAATATAGACTCAGACGCACGGGGAGAACGCTGTGTGGAAATGACGCGGAGATCAGAACGATGCTTCTATAAGCCCAGGAACCCCACATTTTGCCAGAAAGCCACCAGAAGCCAGGAGAGAGGCCCAGAACAGCCTCTCCCTCCCAGCCTCAGAAGGGACCTACCTGAAACACAGGCTAGGCTTGATCTCAGGAGAGGCCGACCTCCAGAACCGTGGGACAGCAAGCTTTCGTTGTTTATGACCCCCAGTTTGTGGAACTTCATTTTGGCAGCCCCAGAAAAATAACATAGTCATTGAAAAGGAATAAGAGGCCACCGAGAGGAATGAAGTCAGAGGTTCAGAGCCCCCAGACCTGCGAATTACCCACAGAGAGGGGACACTGGGGGCCAGCAGTTGGCATAATGGCTATGTCACTGGACTCCCATGTAGTCAACGTGGTTTGAACCCTGCACCTGGCGGCTTAAACTCATGCCAGGAGCATGTGCGTGCATGCCCAAAATCCCGAGAGGCAAATGGAGGGGAAGGGATTGAGGCGAGGCAATCACACCCCTGGGTCGGGTGATTTCTCGCTTTCTGTCTCTCTGTCTCTCACTGTCTGGCAAGCGCACATGCACTATAGCAGAAATCTCATTTAGAAAAAGGAAAGGGGGTGGGGACACTGAATTTCCGGGGAATCGTCTATAGCCAGCAACTGCAGAGGAGCGTGTGGAGCTCAGAAGCTCTGGGAGGAGCAGGTGTGGCTGGAGGACAGAGCAGTCCCAGTGGGACCAGGCTAGAGGCAGGCGCTCAGAGTAGAAGAGGAAAGCCCTGGTGACAGTGCCAGTCACAGAGGTGGCAGAAGGACGGGCTGGCAAAATGGCCCTGGTTTTGTTGCCTCAATGTGTCCACAGAGCAGGGAAAACAGAGGGTTAGGAGAGGGGGTGAGGGCGAGGAAGAGAGGATGTGGAAGGTTGGGAGTGGGTGAAACGGGAGGATGGGACGGTTAGAGCACAAGGCGGTGGCCACTTAATCAGGACCCACCTGAGAGGGTGAGAGAGACACAACTGAAAACCAGAAACATGGGACGGCGACTGAAGACACCATGCCAGGCAGATGAGCAAACACCAAGGAAGGCCACACAGATGCCAACTACAGAAACAAATGTGTGTGTGTGTGTGTGTGTGTGTGTGTGTGTGTGTGAGAGTGTGTGTGTGTGTGTGTGTGATACAGAGCACGTGCATGCACAGGTGAGAGAGAGAGGGAGAAACCGAGAGACACAGAAGCACACCCTATGGGGTCTTGTCAGGTTGCAATTTGCTTTCCCCAGCCCTCCGGCTCCTCAGGATCGTGGGCACCCAGGGCTATGCCTGGCATACTTTCAAGCTGACTTTAGGTCCCAATCCATGGTCAGCCATAAGGCTTATAACCCTGCAGGGCACTCAGGTCACCATCGTGCCGCAATGGTGAAGCCCCCAGATTCCTTTGATGTTGGATAAACTCTCTCTCTCTCTCTCTCTCTTTATTTTAAAAGTGCTCACATATTGCCTTTTTTTTTTTTTTTTTTTT
The DNA here is from genome assembly GCF_000334495.1 of Tupaia belangeri chinensis. Lineage (NCBI taxonomy): Eukaryota > Metazoa > Chordata > Mammalia > Scandentia > Tupaiidae > Tupaia > Tupaia belangeri. The sequence continues at coordinate 2,146,256 of NW_006209227.1, read as the reverse complement.
TGAGAGGTTTTTCACTATAGGGCGCGTGCGCAAGAAATCACCCCCCAGAGGGGATGGCCATGCCGCAATCCCTTCTCCTCCATTCTCCTCTTGGGATCTTGGGCACGCACGCACACACGCCTGGCATGGGTTTTAAGCCACCGGGTCCAGGACACGAGCCGCGGTCAACTACATGGGAGTCCAGCGACATAGTCATTACGCTAACTGCTGGTTCCCTTTTTTTTTTTTTGACAGAGAGATTTTCACTATAGTGTGTGTGGACTCACTGGAGAGACAGGGAGAGAGAGAAACAGAAAGCAAGAAATCACCACCACCCCCCGGGAAGTCGCCACACCACAATCCCTTCTCTTCCATTATCCTCCTAGGGTTTGGGGCATGCACACACGCGTACCCAGCATGATTTTCAAGCCACCAGGTCCGGGACTTGAACTGTGATTGGCCATGTCAAGTGTCTTAACCCGTACACCACCTGCTGGCTCCAAAAGTGTTTGCATATTTTCAATTCTTTTCTCACTTTCAATCTCCGGATGAACAAGACAATTAAATCATTAAGCAAAGTCTTAGACTATGATAAATGGGGCCAGCTGGTGGCATGGTGGTGGGGCAGCTGGATCTCACACGGCTGGCTACACGGCTCAAGTCCCACGCCAAGCAGCTAGAGGAACACCTCAGGTGCACGTGTGTGAGAGCGCCCAAATCCCCAAAAGGACAGACAGATGAAGAAGGGTCCAGTGTGGCTCTCCCATGAGAAGCGCTTTCTCACCTCCCCCATCTCTCGCCAGCAAGCACATATACCCTACAGCAACGTTTTGTAAATAATTACTTATTTAATTCTATTTATTATTATTTTTCAAAATTTTCTATAGGGAACATGCACCCACCAGTGAGAGACAGAGAGAGAGAGGGAAAGTAAGAGAGCAGGCCACCTTGTCTGGAACTCAAGCCGCTGTTGGCTGTGAGGAGTCCCTGCCTTAGTCACCATGCCACCTGCTGCTCCCCCTCCCCCAGGAATTTTTCTAAAAAGAATGTACGAAGTGGATCCTTTTACATAGTACCCCATAGTGTGCCCAGAAATGGCGCTCATTTTCTCTTTTGCATATTTAGGGTGTGACATTCTGCTGCCCAGAGGGTTCCCGCATCCATGTTCAATGTCTCTCTTCATTTCTTTTGCCATCAGAGATCCCCCCTCTTCATGAACTGTTATTATTATTTTTTTGGAGAGGTTTTTGCTATAGGGCATGTGTGCTTGCCAGAAAGACAGATAGAGACAGAGAGACAAAAAGCGAGAAATCACCCCCCAGGGGGGATGGCCATGCTGCAATCCCTTCTCCTCCATTCTCTTCTCAGGATCTTGGGCACGCATGCACACACACCCAGCATGAGTTTTAGGCCACCGGGTCCAGGACTCGAACCACAGTCAACTACGCGGGAGTCCAGCGACATAGCCATTATGCTAACTGCTAGTCCCCATTGGCTGTTATTAGCGGTAGCAGTGGCAATGGTAGTAGCAGTCATCATCGTCATAGTAAAGTCACACAAGTTTATGGTTTTAACAATTTTAGAGTTCAGAAACTTATGAAGAGTATAGCCTAGATGCCTAGTGGTTAAGGGAATCAGATCCCATGTAGCTAACCATGTGATCTGAGTCCCAGGGTGGGCAGCCTGAAAAACATGCTGGGCGTATGCATGTGTGTGTCCCCAAATCCAACAGAATGAAGAAACGGAGGAGGAAGGATTGCGATGTGCCCACGCCTCACTGAGGGGTGCTTTCTCTCCCTCCCTCGCTCTCTGCCTCTCTGTCACTCTCTGGAGAGCACCCCTCTAGCCAAAAATAAAATATGGATATTTATATATATAAAGGAAAAATGTTTAATCCTCCCAGACCTTCCCGGGACCTTCAGGGTTTCTCCCCTGGGCTCCCCGGGTAGTTTTCCCACAAGTCGCATACACAGACAAGCATCGCGTGCTCCTGCATTCCCAGGACCACCGGGTACTGGAGAGACGATGCTTGCCCCCAGTCCCCGTGGTCACCGACCTCACGAAGCTTACTCTACCCGGGCGGAAACATGGCTTGATGCCTGCCCTCTGAAACAAACAGACACACCTGCATACGACTGCGCACCTGCCGCACGCCTGGCCTTCTCCAGCAGTATGCCTCAGAGGCTCCCTCACAGTGCTCATCTCTGTGCATGTCCCGGGCCATACTAAACCATCCCTGCTGATAGACCTCCTGATTGTTCTGGTATTTCCTATCACAGACAATGCTGTACGAGGACGCCCTCAAATACTACAATATAACCTTGCTCATTTTCATGTTTACCTATGGGATAAATTCTTGGGTCAAAGCTCATGAGAACCTCTGCAGTGGACACCTGGCACACTTTCAAGACTGTCCTGCACCCAAAATATTTCCCCACGTTTGGGAAAATGAGAGTCTTAATAAGAGGCAGAGCCTGCCTCCCTTTACAGAAGATGAAATAGCCATGAGCTGGCCCCATAGCCCAGTGTTTAAGGCAACCAGGTTCCAGGTTCCACATGACTGACTGGTTGGAAGCCCAGCCCCAGCGGCCTGAAAAACACGCCAGGTATGAGTGCACGCATGCCCCAAATCCCAAGTGATGGAGAAATGCTGCAGAAAGGTGGGCATGATAACGCCCCATCAGGGAAGTGCTTTTGCTTTTTCTTTGGGAGACGTTTTTGCTATAGGGCGCGTGCGCTCACCGGAAGAACAGAGAGAGACAAAGTGAGAAATCACCCCCGGGGGGGATGGCCATGCAGCAATCCCTTCTCCTCCATTCTTCTCTTGGGATCTTGGGCACACATGCACACGCACTCGGCGTGAGTTTAAGCCACCAGGTCCGGGACTTGAACTGCGATCAACTACATGGGAGTTCAGCAACATAGCCATTATGCTAACTGCTGGTCCCGGGAGGTGCTTTTTCTCTCTCCCTCTCCCTGTCCTTCTCTGCTGAGTGCACATACCTTCCAGAAATGGGGTCGGGGGGCGGGGGGAGGAGAAGATGAAGATGAAGAATTCAAAATGTCCAGATAGGGCCAGGAGGTGGCTTGGAGGTTAAGGCTCTGGATCCCGCACAGCCAGTCTCGTAGTTGGAGTCCCAGACCCAGTGGCTTGAGAATCACGCCAGGGGCATGTGCGTGTGTGGCCAAAATTCCGAGAAAGGAGGAGAAGGGATTGCAGCATGATCATCCCCCTTGGGGGATGATTTCTCACTTTCTCTCTGTCTCTCTGGTGAGCTCATACACCCTATAACAAACAAACACACAAAAAAGTTCAAATATTACTTGCTATGGTTTGAATGTATCTCCCAAGGTTATGTATTGGAAACTTAATCCTTTTTTAAAGAATTATCTTATTTATTTATTTGTTTTTAATTTAACCAGAGAAGGAGAGAGAAAAAGAGAGAAGGTGAGAAGGCAAGCTGCCAGATCTGGGACTCAAACCTTGGTCAGTCGTGTGAGTTCAGTGCCCTTAATGACCATGCCACCTGCCGGCCCTGAAAATTTAATCCTTATTGCAGTAGTGTTGAGAGATGGGAGCTTTAGCAAGTAATTAGGTCCTAAGGGCTCTTCCATCACCAATAGACTAATGTCATTATTACAGGAGTGAATATTTTTTAAAATTTTGCCAGAAAGTGTGTGTGGTTGCCTGAGAAAGACACAGAGAGAGAGAGAGACAAAGGGAGAGAGAAAGTGAGAAAGCACCCCCTGTGGGGACAGTCACGCTGCACTCTTTGCTCCCCCAGCTCTCCCTCCTCCGAGGATTTTGGGCACGCACACAGTACACCCGGAGTGTTTTTGAATCGCTGGGCCTGGGGCTCAAACTGCACGGACGGCGGCGTGGTATCCAGTCGCCAGCCGCTAGGTCTGGGCTGGCCCAGTGACGTCTGTATGAAGGACGAGTCGGGCCCCCTTTCTCTCCCTCTCCCTGTTCTCTTGCCTGCACGTGCCCACACACGTGATGCCTCCTGCCGTGGTATGGCGCAGCGAGCCTGCCCCTTGATCTCGAGTCTCCTAGCCTGTTAGGAGTCGGGCGGTCTGCGGGATTCTGGGATAGCAGCACGGAACAGGCTAAGACACTCCCCTCCCCACCTGCACACGTGGGTGTGTGACCCTGATCTGGAGTAAAGGACTTGGGGAGACAAGACGCCGCAGAGCCCCAGTCACGCAGGCGGGGCGGCGGCGGCGGCAGCGGCTGGTTCCCGCAGCGCGCTTTTGCTGCTGTCCCGGCTACCTGGTCTCTTCCCCATTTCCTTAGCTTGGTCCCCCAGTCCGGCTAGTGATGCTAGGAGCTCCTCAGTGTCTTCACTCAATTCCTGTCTTCTTACAGCAGTCTGGCTTAGCGGTGACACAACTGGACCCGGATGGGAAGTCCGCAGCCTGTCTCTGAGCACCGCCCTGAACGTGCCAGGTGCACACATGTGTGCCCTTGACCCAGGGTGGCTGAGGCCGGGGATGGATTGACGCGTACAGACACCATTGGGGTGCCCCTCTCCTGTGTGTGTGTGTGCATCTGTTTGTCTCAGGAGAAATAAACTTTAAAAAAAAAAAATCTGGTTTAGGGACCAGCAATTAGCATAATGGTTATGTTGCTGAACTCCCATGTAGTCGACCACGGTTAGAGACCCAAACCCATGGCTTAAACTCACGCCGGGCGTGTGTATGTGCAGGCCCAAGATCCCGAGAGGAGAATGGAGGAGAAGGGACTGCGAAGGGATTGCAGTGTGGCTATGCCCCCTGGGGGGTGATTTCTCACTTTCTCTCTCTCTGTCTCTCTCTCTTTCTGGCAAGCGCATGCACCCTATAGCAAAAACCTCTCCAAAAAACTAAAAAACCTGGTTTAGATTCTGTTACCTGTAATTAAGAACCTTGACTGGGGGATGTGGCCAGCAGGTGGTGTGGTGGTTAAGGTACTGGACTCCCGCATGACTGCGGTATGAGCACCGGACCTGGCGGCTCGCTTTCTGTCTCCCTCTCTCTCTTTCTTTTTCTCTTTCTCTCTGGTAAGATAGCAAATGTTAAATAGGGGACCAGCAGGTGGTGTGGTGGTTAAGGTGCTGGACATTCCCACATGGCTGACCACAGTTCAAGTCCTGGAACTGGTGGCTTGCTTTCTCACTTTCTCTCTCTCTCTGTCTATCTCCCTCTGGTAAAATTAAAAAATAAATGAATGAATAAATAAAATAAAATAATTCTCTTTAAAAAACTAATAATAAATAATACAAATTAATACACTTAAAAAAGAAAAAGAAGCTAGACTGGGACCAGCAGATGGCAGGGTGATTAAAGCAACAGGACTCCACCTGATGAGTGGCGTGGTTTGAGCACTAGACCTTGTGGCCTAAGAAAGAGGCTGGGCACCCCTGTGAGCGTCCAGAATCCTGAAAGATAGGGAAAATGGAGGAGCAGGATTGTGGTATGATCATCCTCCACGGGGGTGGGGTGGGGGTGGTTCTTTTCTTTTCCCTCTCTCTTTCTCTGTCTCCCCCCTCTGGTGACTGCACACCCCCTCTAGCATATAGAAAGAAAGAAAAAAGAGAAAGAAGAAGGGACCAGCAGGTAGCACAATGGTTATGTCATTGGACTCCCACATAGTAGACCACGGTTCGAGTCCTGGACCTGGCAGCTTAAAACTCATGCTGGGTGCATGTGCATACGTGCCCAAGATCCCAAGAGGAGAATGGAGGCAAAGGGATTATGGTGTGGCCTTTCTCCTTAGGGGGTGATTTCTTGCTTTCGGTCTCTCTATCTCTCTGTGTCTCTCTGAGGAGCACATGTGCCCTATAGCAAAAATCTCTCTTAATTAAAAAAATAATTGTAGTATTGTTTTAAGCCACTAAATTGTGGGATGACTTTTGTGTTAAAAAGAAGTAACTAATTAGACACACATTTTAATTTTAACAGTCTACCAAATTGCCCTTCAAAGAAGCAATAGCAGTGTACACTCCCATCAATACCAAAAGAGACTGGTTTGGGAAAGAAGGGAGCAGGGGGCCCAGCCCATGGTAAGACCTGCCCTCAGCACCTCCCAGGATCCTTCCACCACGGCACCCAGAGGGTAGCTCCAGAACCATCTGTCTTTCCCACACAGTGATGCAGGTGGGCAGGGATACGCCAGAATCTGGTCTGGTGGACAGGCAGAGTTAGCAGGCAGAATCTGAGCAGGGACAGGTCACGGGTGTCAGATCACGCCATCAGGCCCAGAGAGCTCAGCCTGCCAGCTGCAGGGGCGTGGCTGATGACAGGATGATAGGCAGGAATCTCCTGGGTTAGCTGGGAATGGGACCTCGAAAGAACAGAGAAGTCAGATGTGGGCGCCTACTCTTAGGACCAAGACAGCAGGCAGGTGTGGGCGTTTCTGAGCTGTCCGAGCCTGGGAGCCCTCGGACCTAACCTTTCTTTCATGATAAAGCACACATGTGTGGCTCAGAGGACGTGGAGCACCCTCCACGGAGCCCGGTCACGCTGCAATCTTCTTCCTCTAATCCTCCCACTTCTCAGGAGCCTGCTGGGCGCGTGCTTACCTGGTGTGTTTGCAGGCCGACGCCAGGGACTCAGCTGGCCACGTGGCTGCCGGCTCCGCAGCCTGGCATCCTATGGACTACGCGCAGAGGCTGGCCCTTGCCCTAACTTTAAAGACCCAGGGCTCAGGAGGCAACAAAGTTGCAGTAGCTGAGGGGGAGGAGAGACCGGGAACCAAGCACTAAATACATGCCAGGCACGGGATCTGCCGGGTAGGCAGTCGTCATCCCCATTTTACAGGTGGGGAAATTGAGGCTCAGAGAGGTCAAGTTACATGCCTAGTGTCTGAGTCCAAACCCCATGACGTCACACAGCCTCCAGGCCGGTTGCATGGGTCGTTTTCCCCACTGCTCAGCCTAACGAGGGCCTCTGGTCTCGTCACTCTCCCAGCGAGAAAAGTCTCTCCACTGGAAACACGGCGCTGGCTCTGTGTGCACACAGCACACCCGTGAACACGGCGAAGGTCCCTTCTACCCGCCAGGCTTTCCGTAAGCGTGGCAAGCGCCAGCCTCACACGGCGACAGACAGAAAGGGCAAGAACTCTCGGTGCGCAGGGAAAGTGGAGTCCTGACAGGAAGCGGGGCGGCTGCGGTGGACAGACCAAGCCCACTTTGCAGAGAAAGGCCCAAACTCCGAAGCAGATAGTGCTGAGGCGGGAATGCGTAGAGCCCAGCTGCAGAAATGCTGGCCAGTTACGCATGCGAGCAGGGTGGGCAGCGGGCATGATGGTTAGGACCACCACGTGGACTGTATCCCCACATGGTCAACCACAGTTCGAGTCCCGGACCTGGTGGCTTGCTTTCTCACTTTCCCTTTCCCTCCTGCTGTCTCTCTCTGGTCAAATTTGAAAATAAAATAAAATAAATAATTCTTAAAAAAAAAAAGCCATAGGAGCATTTTGAATTGGGAGGAGACAAGAAGAGAGAGCGTCAAGCGATCCAGTTCCCAGCGGCATCTTTTGTTTTATTATGGAGACAGTAACAGCTAGAGGTGAATGCTCCCTCACTTGATTACAGTTGGGTTTTCGTGAGGGATTAAAGTAACTATTAAAGTTCCCCTTGTGGGGAAATTTGATTCATGGAAAAACAAAAACCAAAAAACCCATGAGGCTCTGTGAGGCTGATCCACACGGGACCGTTCTGGGTTCATATCCGGAGGCCTGAACATGCTGGGCAGGCACGTCCCAGACCTAAGACTGGCTGGAGCTGGGGTGAACAGTGGTGTGAAGAGCCTAGTGGGGTCTTCGCTCCGTCTCTCTCGTTCATGGAAGAAATACATGAACACATTGTTTTACGGTCTCTCCACCATCTCAGCTGTCCTCCCTTTCAGAGCTGTGCCCTCAGGCCAGGCAGCTGTAGGTGCCGAGGAGGCCCGGATTAAGGTGTCTCCACCTGCTCCAACCAGCCCTGCTGTCCCTGTGATGCAGACATGCACGGGCCACCGGTCCCATGCCAGGCAGCATGTCAGGCCTGTAACAGTAGGCAAGACGGGGTACCTGCCCTTCGAGGAGGTCACAGTCCAAACGAAAAGGCAGAGCAATTAAGAGGCTGCTGCAGGTGCCCTGAGCTTACAACAGGGAGCGCTCAGGGCGAGAGGGGAACCTGAGAAGGACTCCTCGCCTAGCCTGGGCGCATCAGGAAACTTCTGAAGATAACATCGGAGCTGCCCAGACATCAACCATTAGTTTGCCAGCCAAGGGGAGGGAGTGCAGGCGCAGGAAACACTGTGTACGAGAGCTGAGAGGCATGGCACTTTCTAGGAACTCTTCAGCGGTGCCTATACCTGGAGCACAGCAGCGTGAAGGAAGGAGGAGAGGAGAGGAGGGGCAGGGATGGCAGGAGGATGAGCAGAGGCCAGATCCGGACTGTGCGGCTTCAGATCGGAAGGGAAGGTGTGAAGAGCATGTTTGCATCGTGTAGATTATGCTAGGCCAGCCAGGTGGTGCAGTGGCAGCTAACTGAACTGCGTGCTGGAGGCCAGGCGGCTTGACACCCTTGACACCGTGTGCATGCGAAGGGCCCCAGGCACTGAGGAGCTGAGGGCTGCGGAGGGAGAGCGCAGCGCTGCGGGTCTGCCCGAAGTGCTTTTCCCTCCCCCTTTCCTTCATATACACATGCTACCATGGACAATATAGATGCACTTTCTGTTTTTAGAGTGTTTTGCCTTATGGCAAATGTGCTTGCCACAGAGACAGACAGGCACAGGGAGAGGGAAAGTGAGAAATCACCCCCTTCCCAGGAGGATGGTCATACCACAGTCCCTTCTCCTCCCAGGATCTTGGGCACACACACACACAAGCCCAGTGTGATTTTCAAGTACCGGGTCTGGGACTCGAACTGGCGTTGGCTATGCTGGTCCCAATAAATACACTTTTGGAAAAAGTTTATCTAGCTGCCAGGCAGACAGGGCAGTGTGGAAGTAGAAACACTAGTTAGGAGGTCACTGTGGAGACCCAGGGTGGGAGACAGAGGGTGGGAATGGGAGGTGAGAAGCTCAGACGGAGCAGCATCTGCAGGACTGCACCACCAGGGGGCCAAGGCCCTCAGCACCGGGGAGCCAAGGTCTTCGTGGCTACTTGGGCCAATCTGCATCCTCTTCCGTCTCAGGCCCTTCCATGTTACCTTCTTTTTTTCTTTTAATCTAGAGGGCACATGTACTCACTAGAGAGGGACAGAGGGACAGAGGGACAGAGGGACAGAGGGAGAAAGAAAGCACTCCTCGCGGGCGATGGTCACACTGCAATCTCTTCCCCTCCACCTCTCCTTTCCGAATTTGGGCAGGCACATGTACCCAGTGTGTTTCTCAAGCCGCTGGGGTCAGGACTCGAACTGCGGAGTCTGCCATGCAAGATCCAGCTGCCTTAACCACCGTGTTGCAGAGCCAGCCCAATAGCCTCTATTTTTTAGAATCGTTTCAGGTTTATAGGGAAACTGAGCCCAAAGTCGCACTCCCACTTATCTGCCCTCTTCACTGCCAGCTCCTGCAGGGCCCCGTGACTGACTGACAGGCACGCGATGCCGTCGTTACGACTGGCGAGCCCACACTGATACAATGCCCAGTCTCCAGGGGGCCACCCTGCGTTGTACGTTTTATGGGTTTTGACAAATGTATAATGACATGTTTATTTTTTTTTTTTCAAAAAAATCCTTCTTTTATTTATTATTGTTATTATTATTTAATTTGGCCAGAGAGAGAGAGAGCAAGCAACAGAAAGTGAGAAAGCAAGCTGCCAGGTCCAGGACTTGAACCATGGTCAGCTACATGGGAGTCTAGCACCCCAACCACCATGCCACCTGCCAGCTCCATATAATGGCATGTTTCTACCATTATATTCTCAGAGTAAGTTGCCCAGTCCTGAAAGTCACGTGCTCCAATGCCCCCTCTGCCTTCCCCAATCACTGATGACTTATTCACCGTCTCCCAGGGTGTCTTATAGCTAGAATCAGAGAGCATGAAGCCTTTCCATGAGTATGAGCCTCCCATGTAGCCTCAGCTTGGCCCCTGTAGCAAGGGGGTTCTTTCTTTCTTTTTTTGAATTTAATATTACCTATTATTATTTAATTTGACCAGAGAGAGAGACAGGGAAAGTGAGAATGCTAGTTGCCAGATCTGGGACTCGAGTGTCAGTCAGCCATGTGGGAGTCCAGTGCCCCAACCACCATGCCACATGCTAGCCCCAGATTTGACTTTTCTCCATTTAGCAATGTACACTTACATTTCCTCTATGTTTTTTGGTGACTTGACATCCCCCGGAGGGATGGCCACGCCACAATCCCTTCTCCTCCATTCTCCTCTCAGGATCTTGGGCATGCACGCACACGGCGTGAGTTTTAAGCCACCGGGTCTGTGATGTGAACCGCAGTCGACTATGTGGGAGTCCAGTGACATAGCCATTACACTAACTGCTGGTCCCAGAAGTTTATTTCTTATAAGGTAGGAGGCAGGCCCACCATGCTGCCATAGACACTCCACCTCAGCCAGCTTGGACCCCAGCATGCACTCATGCACCCACCAGACTGAGAGAGAGAGATCACTCCCTTCCCATGAGGCATGGTCACGCTGTAACTCCTTCTCTATTTCTCCATCCTGTCAAGATTTCGGGCACATGTGCACACATGCTGAGTTTTTTTTCAGTGCTCCAGGTTCGGGATTCAAACTGAGCTATCAGTCTTGTGGGATCTGGCTCTCTACCCAGCAGACCACACAACCGGACCTTCATTTCTAATTGTACTTATAGTGACTGAAGATAAAACAGAAGCCCTGGGCTGGTCTTGGCCCCTACAGAGAACACTCCTCTCTCCCCTGATTCAAAAAAGACCAGAGGCACACTGCCGTGAGGGCCAAGTTCATTCGCGTAGTTTATTTGAAAAGAAATAGTTGTAAGGTAGGAAGGTACATCTTTTATTTTTATTGTCAAGACAGCCGATAATAGATGTAATAAATACATTAGGAATTTTTTTTAAAAAGTACATCGAATTCCTGGTATTCGTGAACAATCCCAAGAACTTACAAGATATAAAAACCTGGGTGGAGGGTACCTCACCTCAGTACCTTCGGGGGCAGACGCTGGAAACCAGTGGATGGTAAGGATGGCCATGGCCTTGGGGGTGTGGGGAAGCCCTGGACCTGCCACTGGGAACGTGAGGGTTCTACCCTACCACGATTCGCGTAGAGTCGGAGTTGACACGCGTCCTCCTGCTCGTCGCTATTCTAGTCGTTCTTTCCTCCTTACAGTTACGTAGCAGAGTACTGGAGAGTGGGCCACGACGGCAGTGGGGCCACACGGACGGAGGGCCACGGAGAGGGTGGGCCTGGGGGTGATGCTGAGGGGTCAGGAGAAGAGCGACGAGGAACAGAGCTCCCTATCTGTACCTTGCACGACCTCGCTGGGCGCTGCGCCCCGGATGGAGATGAGGCGGGTTGTGGTCCACCCTGGCCTCCCTTAGGGCCACCGTCACCAAAGATGCTGAAGCAGCTGAGAGAATCTGGCGGAGAATGAGAAAGGGAAGCCGGGGAAGCAGGGCAGGAGCGCAGAGAATTATCCAAGCAGGTGGGCAATGGCCCCTCTGAGGACAGAAGGAAAAGAAGAACTGTCTACACAAATCACCAAGAAAGGCTACTCTGACGTGGACTGGGGAGGGAAGGGGGAAAGTAGAGGCTGCCCACGAGGCCAGCTCTGGCTCTGGGCGACAGAGGAGCCCAGGCAGGGGAAGAGGCCAGCAGGGCACTGGGCCAAGCCCAGGACCCTCGCAGAGGAACTTGGACAGTGGGACAAGAGAGTGCCGCTGGCCCCCTGGGACTTGGTGGCCAGTGGGCGTGGAGGCTAGTTCAGGGAGGGGGTGGCAGGGGGTGGGGGTGACGGGGCATCAGTGAGGCACAGTGGTGGACGGGGCTCAAGGGCACCCAGACTATGTGCTGAAGGTGGCCTTGAGCTCCCGGAAGGCCGCCTGGCGGAGCTGCCTCTCCTCCTCCTCCCGCTTCCGCTCTTCTTGCTCGGCTTTTAACTCTGCTTCGAACTTGCTGGACGATGACAAGGCTTGTGCCTGCAGAGAAACAGGAAAAACAGGCCAACGCGTCAGGGAGGGCAAGAGGCCCTCGGAGACGCTGACGCCGATGCCCTGGCTGGCAGATGGTCGAGCAGACCTGGCGACAGGGGCAGCTGGCCCTGCAGAAGGCAGGGTGCATGCCCCCCCACCTTTGGTATTCACAGCTTTGCTTGTTCGTTGTTATTGTTTTTTAAGGTTTTTGCCCCCAGGTCCAGGATTCGAACCTCAGTGGGCCATGTAGGAGTCTAGCACCTTAACCACTTTGCCACCTGTTGGTCCCAGAAGCTAGTTTTGTTAGTGCAGACACCATCATGATGCCTGTGGTGCCACCTAAGCTTCTGTCTGCTAGGCTGGTCTTTCCACGTCCCTTCTTTTCAGGATACTGTTCAACATCCCCGTTTACCGCCCACTTCTCCATCCCTGCAACTTCACGGTAAGTATTTGCTTCTAGGGAAAAACAAAGTGAAATGAAGCCACCCACGAGAGCTGGACTGAGAGAGCCTCACCCACCCGAGACAGGGCCGTGCCTTTACCACACGCTGTTTGCCTCAAAGGCCACAGTTTTCTCTTCTTTTCTTTTCTTTTCTTTTTTTCTTTTCTTTCTTTTCTCTTCTCTTCTCTTCTTTTCTTTTCCTCTTTTCTCTTTTGGAGAGTTTTTTGCTATGGGGTATGTGTGCTCACCAGAAAGACAGAGAGACAGAAAGCAAGAAATCACCCCCCAGGGGGGATGAAGGCCACAGTTTTCAGTCAATACTACTGTTTAATTGCCCACTGAAATGTTCATTTTCTCAAGAGAAGTCATTTCAAGTTTAGTTCTAAATATGACATGTTTTTGTGGGTACTGCCTACAGGATTTGGTGCCCTTTGTTTTTTTTTGTTTTTGTTTTTGTTTTGTTTTTAATTTTAGAGGTATTTTTCCTATAGGGCTCATGTGCTCACTTGAGGAACAGAAGCGAGAAATCGCCCCCCGGGGGGGGATGACCATGCCGCAATCCCTTCTCCGCCCATGTCCCCTCCGGATCTTGGGCACACATGCACACGCACTTGGAACGAGTTTTAGGCTGTGGGGTGCGGGACTTGAACTGTGGTTGACTATGTGGGAGTCCAGTGACATAACCATTTCACCATCTGCTGGTCCCAAACTTTAGGTTTTTGTTTTTGTTTTTAACCTAACGATTTGTCTTCATCAGTCATATCAGATGAATCTACCGAAGTCCTCTCTATTCTACAACTCATTATTTCTTTGTGTCTCATTAACTTGGTAAAGTTTGTAAATACCACACTGGGCACGTTCATTATGTTAATTAAGACTACTGAAGTGCAGGCCAAAGGGGTTGTTTTGAAGTACACCCCCATCATCGCAGGCGAAGCACCCATTCCCCACACCCTTGCCAACACTTAGCATTAATGCTTGTCCTGTATGCAGATCAGATGGGCCAAAACATGGCCACCTTTTAAGCTGTCCCCTTTGGTTAACTGCCCAATTGCATCTTTTGCCCATTTTTCTATTCAGCTATTTTTTTGTTTTGTTTCGCAGATCTTTACATAAGTTAGACATTAGTCTCTCTGTTTTTTTCTCTCTCTCTTTTTAGATTTTTGCCAAAGGGCATGTGTGCTCACCAGAGAGAGACAGAGAGAGAAATCACCCCCCCAGGGGGGGATGGCCATGCCACAGTCCCTTTTCCTCCATTCTCTTCTCGGAATTGTGGGCACACACTCATCTGGTGTATTTTTCAAGCTGCTCGGTCCAACACTGAAACAGCATAGTTGGCCACGTGGGGTCCAGCAGCCTTGACCATCATGCTACCTGGCTGGTCCCCTGAATCTCTTTATAAATCATCGTTTTTTTTCTTTTCTTTTTTTTTCTTTTTAGGATAGGTTTTTGCTATAGGGCGTGTGCGCTCGCCAGACAGACAGAGAGAGACAGAGAGACAGAAAGCAAGAAATCACCCCCTAGGGGGGATGGTCATGCCGCAGTCCCTTCTCCTCCATTCTCCTCTCGGGATCTTGCACGCGCACGCACACGCACCCAGCGTGAGTTGAAGCCACCGGGTCCAGGACTTGAACCGTGGTCGACTACATGGGAGTCCAGCAACATAGCCATTACGCCAACTGCTGGTTCCAAATAATCATATTTTCTACTTATTGTCTCAAATTTTATAGGAAAGCATCCCCTCTATTGAGCTTTAGATGACTCTACAATGATGTATCATAATAGCTAATTAATTTTTTAAAAAAGACTTTGCCATGGGGTGTGCGTGCTTGCCAGAGAGAGACAGAGAAAGTGAGAGTGAAAGTGAGAAATCACCCCTTGGGGGATGGCCATGCCATAGTCCCTTCTCCTCCATTCTCCTGGAATTTGGGGGATGTATGCACACATGCCCAACATGATTTTCAAGTGGCTGGGTCTGGGACTCAAACCATTGTCAGCCATATGGGGGTTTAACACCTTACCTACCATGCCATCTTCTAGCCCCTCTATTGTCAGCCATATGGGGGTTTAACACCTTACCTACCATGCCATCTTCTAGCCCCTCTCTCATTATTATTATTTTTTTTTTGAGAGGTTTTTGCTATAGGGTACATGTGGTTGCCAGAAGGATAGAGAGACAGAAAGCGAGAAATCACCCTTCACGGGGGATGGCATGCTGCAATCCCTTCTCTTCCATTCTCCTCTCAGGATCTTGGGCACGCACGCACCCACACCCGGCGTGAGTTTAAGCCGCCGGGTCTGGGACTCGAACCGCAGTTGACTACATGGGAGCAACATAGCCATTATGCCATTATAGCAACATAGCCATTACGCCAACTGCTGGTCCCAACTCTCTCATTATTTTTAAGTTTACTTATTTGTTTCTTCCACGAGCAAGAGGGACAGAGACAGCGTCCCCAGTGTGGTCCTGATGCCACGGACATCCCAGTCTCAGCCAGTCCCAGATCACGGGCACACATGCCAGGTGTCCTCAGGGAGGTCTCTGGATATGGGCTTGGAACCTCCCCATGCGTCCAGCTCTCAGAGTGTTGCATTTTATTGCTGGGCCACTGGATGGCTCCCCTTTGTTATATATATATTTTCACTATTTTTTAAATTTGCTGTAAGGCACATGCACTTGCCACAGAGAGATGGGAAAAGTGAGAAAACACCTCCAGAGGAGATGGCCACACCACAATCCCTTCTCCTCCATTATCCTCAGAATTTGGGGCATGTACACACATGGGTTTGCTGGGTGTTTCAAGTCAGCGGGTCCAGGACTTGAATCGTGCAGTCAGCCATGTGGGAAGCAGCCACCTAACCACCATGCCACCGGCTGGCCTCCTCTTCATTAATTTTGAACCAGCCCGTCCCTGTGTTTCTCTCAAACTGCCTCGTTCCCTCTCTTGATCAGCGTCCACGTTTTGGTGGCTTCGGCCAGTTCTGACTCACACACTCATCTGCAGTTTGGTAGCTGAGATCTGCCGTCTCAGGTACTCTTTAGTCCCTCATGATTTTCAACTAGTTGTGCTCTCAGTAGCCCAATACAGATGCTTGCATTTTCATGAAACATCACGACATGCATTTTCTTTTTTCAAGAGAGATTTTTGCTATAGGGCACTTATGCTCACTAGAGACACAGAGAGACAGAAAATGAAAAACCACCACCATCACCGCCCCCCCGCCCCGCCGGGGAGGGATGGCCACACCACGGTCTCTTGTCCTCTGGTCTCTCAAGATCTTGGGCATGCACGCACACGCATCCCGCATGCAGTTTAAGCCACCAGGTCGAGGACTTGAACTGCCGTCAACTACATGGGAGTCCAGCAACATAACCACTACGCCATCTGCTGGTCCCCACTATATGGATATTTTTCCAAGTTCTCTTATATTCCACAGGGGTCCATGCCTGAAGATAGCCTAACTGGGAACCAGCAGTTAGCGTAATGGCTATGTCGCTGGACTCCCACATAGTCGACCGCGGTTCGTGTCCCGGACCCGGTGGCTTAAAACTCACGCCGGGCGCGTGTGCGTGCGTGCCCAAGATCCCAAGAGGAGAATGGAGGAGAAGGGATTGCGGCGTGACCATCCCCCCTGGGGGGTGATTTCTCGCTTTCTGTCTCTATGTCTCTCTCTGTCTGTCTGGCGAGCGCACGCGCCCTACAGTGAAAATCTCTCAAAAAAAAAAAAAAAAAAATAAAGATAGCCTAACTCAGCACAGCAGCAGCAAGTGTTGTTCTCACTTGCGGAATCAAGAGGCGGCGGCTGAGAAACTGAGTTTCCCGAATGTCCCAGGTGCTCCCTAGGCACCTGGGCCCCTGCCTGGCCCGCAGCCTCGCACGGCACCGTTCCGCAGCCCAGCAGTTCTTGTCCTGCGTGACCTTTGCAGCTATCCCTCTCCCTCTGGTCCCACCTAGGGGCAAACACCTTGAGCCCTTCCGTCTCTGCTCTTCAGCCAGCCTCCAAGAACTCCCAGTCTCCCTTCACCAAAGCCTCAAGCTCCTCTTCCCTGGGGGCCGGCCCTGGCTTACCTTCCAGGCCAGCATCCATTGTTACAGTACCCTTGACACTCAACCCGCACTTCTGCCTCACACACTGTCACCCCCACGAGGTCCTCACATGGATGCCCATGTGTGCTGCGTGTCCAGGCTGAGAACCCACTTCCCCTCGAAGTCTCACGAGGATAGAATCTGGGTCCACTGTGATGCCAGGGCCTCTAGTTTGGGCAGAGTCTGCAATGGGGCTCAGCCTCCTCCCTGCATCTCCTTCCCCAGAGCCCTCACCAGCCGCCACAGCCCTCTGCGGACCTCGCCCCCTCCTCGTCCTCCCTTATTTGTGGGAAAAACAGGGGAATACTTCCACACTGGGCTCCCCCTCACTGTGCTTTCAGGTGCGGGGGGTGGGGGAGTGAGACCCTGGGCAGTTCACTGAACAGCTCTGAGTCCAGAGGTATCCGAGAGCTGGCTTATACCTGCTCAAAAGCCAGTCATGGAATTTTGGAAACTTTGTGAGTTGGTTATTAAGTAAAGCTATTATTGAAAATTAAATTAAATTAAGTCTAGTAAATGCAGAAGTAATAGGTGTGAGTAAGCCGGGCCGGCAGGCAGCATGGAAGTTAAAGCGCTGGATCGCACACAGCCAGCTGTGCGGTTCTGCGTCCTGGACCCAGCAGTCGGAAATCACACCGGGCTCGTGTGTGTGGGTGCCCAAAACCCCGGGAGGGAAGTGGAGAAGAAAGGCTTTTGGCATGGCCATCCCCAAGGGGGTGATTTCTCACGTTCCCCCTCTCTCTAGTTCTCTCTCTGACGAGCACGTGTGTTCTATAACAAAAGAAAAAAACTTTAAAAAGTAGAAGTCATCGCTTCCTGATGATTTTCGTGCAAGGCCTTTGAGGCTGCCTGCGTCTGCTGTACCTTAAAGGCAGAGACATGCGTGGCAACATGCTGCTGTGAGTCCCCTCTCAGCGGAGAGACTCCGCCACCATCCAGGTCACATGGGAGCCTGACAGGAATCTCAGGGGAATCAAGAAATGCTCCCACTTAGGGCTTGATGTATTGTTTCATTAACTATATAAACAATCTGGGTTTTTACATTTTGTTTTACTTTGTTTTTAGTTTGCTACAGGACATGTGTGCACCCCAGAGAGAGACAGAGAGAAGAGAGAGAAAGTGAGAAAGCACCCCCTGCCCCCCCGGGGAGGATGGACACACTGCAATCCCTTTTCCTCCATTCTCTCAGGATTTGGGGCACACATGCCTGGTGGTTGGTTTTTTTTTTTTTTTTTTTTTTTGGACGTTTTTCCTTTAGGGCGGTCGCTTTTGAGAGGTTTTCACTATAGGGTGCGTGCACTTGCCAGACAGACAGAGAAAGAGACATAGAGACAGAAAGCGAGAAATCACCCCCCAGGGGGGATGGTCACGCTGCAATCCCTTCTCCTCCATTCTGCTCTCGGGATCTTGGGCACGCACGCGCACACACGTCCGGCGTGAGTTTTAAGCCACCGGGTCCGGGGCGCAAACTGCGGTCGACTATGTGGGAGTCCAGCAACATAGCCTTACGCTAACTGCTGGTTCCCACGCCTGGTGTGTTTTTCAAGCTGCTGGGACCGGGACTCAAGCCGCACAACTGGCCATGTAGGACCCACCTGCTTAAGCACTACACCACCTGGCTGACCAACAACCTTTTATTCCTATTGTTAAGTTTTATTTCTCCCATGAGAGAGGGGAAAGTACCCCAAACAGGGTCATCCTGCTGCCACCCACGCCCGGTCTCAGCCATCCCAGGTCGCAGGCACATGTGTGCACCCAGTGCGCTCAGGGAGGTCCTAGGATATAAACCAGAGGACCTTGGCCTCTGGTCCAGGTGTGTCGCTGCATCACCACCTGGCCCTGACTTTCCCTAACTGTATCTTTTTAATATTTTCTGCATGTTGGGACCAGCAGTTGGCATAATGGCTATGTCGCTGGAATCCTGTGTAGTCGACCGCGGTTCACGTCCTGGACCCGGTGGCTTAAACTCACACCGGGCGCATGTGCGTGCGTGCCCAGGATCCTGAGAGGAGAATGGAGGAGAAGGGATTGCGGCGTGGCCATCCCTCCTGGAGGATGATTTCTTGCTTTCTGTCTCTTTGTCTCTCTCTGTCTTTCTGGCATGCACACGCACCCTATAGCAAAAATTTCCCCAAAAACATTTTTTTCCTGCACATTGGGAAAATGTTAAAAATGCAGATTAAACTTCAAAATGTGTGGTGTCTCTAGCCTTTCCATTATGAACAGCTCCAAAATATTGAGACTATTCTTCCATTATTTGAAAACCACCATCAAATTCAGCCAAAAGTTCCTCAAATCGTTGAAGAATAAAGTTCAAACATATGTCCTTTTACTCTTCTTTTACAAATTGGTTTACACAAAATATCACTCAACATTTGCACTGGAACTGTTTTGTTTTTTTTTAATTTTTTTGCTGCAGCATGTGTGTGCTTGCTAGAGAGGTGGGGGTGGGGGAAGTGAGCAATCGTCCCCCCCAGGGCGGAGAGGAGACACCTCACTTCCTTCTCCTCCACTCTTTTCCCAGGATTTTGGGCACTGATGTACATGCAGCTAGCATGTTTTTCAAGTTGCTGGGTCTGGGACTCAAACCATGTACTTGGCCATGTTGGAATCCAGCTGACTTAACCACCATGCCACTGGCTGGCCCCTGAACTGTATTCATCATAGACTGGCTCCAACAACTGAGCAAAAATCAAAGCGTGCATTCTCAGAGGATCAGGAGGCTATGTGGAATCCATGAGAAAGGTAAGGCATTTTTTAAATCATGTACTACATATTCCTTATACGATTTCTAATAACTTTTCTGCGTGTATACACGGAGGTGCTATTCAGAGAGCCAGCTGCCAAACATTTGCCAACAAAGTCCTGCCTCAGGGGCCAGACAGAGCACAGTGATGAGACACAACACCGACACCGTGAGGCTGACTCCTCGAGAAGGTTCTGGGTTCACACGTGGAGATCTCCCTCCACCCACCAGGCAAACGTGTGCCCACAGTCGGGCTGGCTGAAGCTGGGGGTGGATCGCAACATGAAGACCCCACTTGAGTGACGTCTCTGTCTCTCTCTCCTCATGGAAAAATAGATTATTGAAAAGGAAAAAGAAAATCACAGTCTAAGCCTCAATTTCCTCATCTGCAAAAAGGGATAATAACACCGACCTCCAGAGGGTTCGTGTAAGTGACAGCTACTACATGGATTTGAAGTGGCCAGCATCAACACTCAGGTGTGCTAGTCGCTGTGCCTCCCAGCGTTCCCGGCCAGGCTGGGGAAGGCCTTGGTAACCCGTTTGCACGGGCTCTCCTTGTCCACTGTCAACACCCTCTTTCCTCTGGGTCCTGTGAGCTCCCCGTCAACCACTCGACTCTTCCTCGACGTTCAGGTGTCTTTTCCCACAACTATCTCTCTGTGACCCAGAAGTATGCCGATGTCTTCTCCGAACTGAAAACAGCCCCCCAATTCTTCTAGCACAAGCTATCCTCCCACCTGCGCCAGGTGGTCTCTAGACAGAAGAGGCAGCGATGGGGGCTCTTCCTCCTCAGGTCCTGTGACCTGGTCGCACGGTGACCCTGGTGACTCGACAAGCTCTGCTAACCCATCTGCTGAGCCCAAGGCTGCTATTCTGGCCTCGTCGTTATTGGATTTCATCTCTTCTCCTCCTCCTCGTCCTTTAAACATTTATTTATTTATTTGCTGTTATTTTCAAACTGCCCAATCTGGGACTTGAACTGCAGTCAACCATGTGGGAACCCAGCACCTTAACCACCACATCACCTGCTGGTCCATCTTCTTTTTAAATTTCTATATAGGGCATGTGTGCTCACCAAAGAGAGACAGAGTGGTGGGGAGGGTGAAAAATCACCTCCCAAGGGGGATGGCCACGCTGCAATCCCTTCCCCTCCATTCTCCTCTCAGGACTTTGGGCATGCACAGGTGCTTGGCATGTTTTTCGAGCCTCCAGGTACAGAACTTGAACCACATAGTCAGCCATGTGGGATCCACCACCTTAACCACTATGATACTGGCTGGCCCCTGAAAACTGCTCCTATCCTTCCCAGGGTCTCCTTACATCTTCCATAATACCTTTCCTCTGAAGGCCTAAATGCCAGCCTTCGGGTCGCCATTCTGATCCACCATTGGCCAATCTCTAGCTCTTGGATTTCAACTTGTAGCTTATTGAGAACAGCTCCTGTGGCCGGTGTTGTTGCGTGACTGTAGGGGCCCGCAGGCAGCATAGTGGTTAAGGTACTGGACTCCCACATGGCCGACTGAAGTTCCAGTCCTGGACCCCAGTGGCCTGAAACTCACACCAGGCACCTGTGCACGCATGCCTAAAATCTCAAGAGAAGAATGGAGAAGGGCCTTGGTCATCCCCCCTAGAGGGGTGGTGATTTCTCATTTTCCCTCTCTCTGTCTCTCTGTCTCTGTCTCTCTCTAGTAAGTACTGTGGCCTATGAAAAGAACCCTTAAAAACAAACAAATCAACAACAACGACAAAAATGCATTTCCTTCTTTCTTCCTATGAATATAAAGAACTCACCTGGCACATTGCCTTGGGCCTAAGTGAGACCGCCCCACCCCTGGCTCCTGCAAAGCCCAAAGGGTAATGATATTCTAGGCCTCACCAGTGGTTGGTCAGGCATGAGCGTGGTAGGAGAGTCATCCCTTGACCCTCAGTATCTCTCCTAGCAGCGTGGTGACAGCGAGGCACACAGGGGCCCAGGACAGCAGCCTCCCATGCAGCTGGCTGTGGCCAGTTCTGTCCAACAGGACACCATCGGAAACGATGCTCTCCCGAAGGAGGGCCATGCCTTTTCTGTGCCTGGTCACTGTACACTTGATGCCCAACCCCAGTTTATGACTCTTCCTCCTCAGAACACCCCTATTCTTGGGGGATGGAGTCCTCGCTTGATTAAAAATATTACTAACAGGGCCAGCAGGTGGTGTGGTGATTAAGGGTCCTGGACTTCCACATGGTCAACTGATGAGGTTTGAGTCCCGGATCTGGCGGCTTGCTTTCTCATTTTCCATCTTTCTCTCTCTCTCTCTTTGTCTCCCTCTGGTCAAATTAAAATAAATAAAGTTAAATAAAATACTTCTTTTAAAAAAAGATCATCAACAACTTTCTCCAAAGTTCTACAACCTCAGGGCACTTCACCCCCCTCCTCCAATCACGTGCTCATGAACACAAAGTCTGGAGAGCTTTCAGTCCAGCCCCACCTCCCCACTAGCCCCCTTGTCACAACCCTCACTGGACAGAGACCTCTGCTCCAGACAACTCTGGAAGCTGCGGAGTCCAGCCCCTCCCCAGGCAAGTCCATCCTGGCTGTGCCACCGCCCCCGCATCAAGGCCGGGCTCCAACAGCTTCACAGGCTCCCCAGCACCCACAGCTGTGCTTCCCGAGCCTGGCTGCCCATTCCACCCAAGCTCGGCCACACTCACTCCCTAGGCTCCACCCTAGAGAAATCCCAGGTATGTCTGAAAGGGGCCTGGAAAACTGGTCCGCAGGTGGATCTGGTACACAGCAAGGTCCGACCTCTCCAACCCTGTGTTCAGAGAGAGGTTGCCCTGAGCCTTGGGGAGGCCATAGCCTCCCGTCTGTCATGTACAGTGCGTCCAGGGCCACCCCATCTCAGAGCCACCTCTGTGTGTGCGTGGAGCGCCAAAGGGTGGGAAGGCTGGCCCAGTCTCTGATCTCCATGCTTTCCTCCTGGTTTCCACTCCCAGCCACGTCGCCAGCCCTGCCCCCTCCCGCGGACACCTCCCAGCTCCCACAGCCTTGCCCTCCAGGCCTCCGAGCCTTCCTCCTGCATTCCCACGGTGGCAACGCCCTCCCTCTCCTGATTACTAGGTGAATCCCCATTCATCTCTGCACATCGGCCACACCGGCGGCTGCTTTATGGCCCGCTCCCAGATTCATGGGGCCATGTGCTCCATGAGCTGCCCAGGCAAGTGTTGAGGAGGGCCATTACAGCCAGGCGCTGCCATTACACAGACAACGCCCACCTGCCTCAGAGGCTGGGCGGGAGCAGACAGATGGGCAGGACTGGGTGAGACCATTTTTATTGTTATTCTTTTCATCTTTTCTCCTGGCTATAGAAGTAATGTGCACATATTATAAAACATTACAGAAACATAAAACGAGTCCCTCGGACATAATTATTACTAATACTTTGACATGTAATTATCTAGGATGTATTTTCGGGGAGGGTTTGCAATAGGGTGTGTGCCCTCACTGGAGAGACAGAGAGAAGGCCAGAGAGAAATCACCCCCGGGGGATGGCCACGCCACAATCCCTTCTCCTTCATTTTCTTCTCAGGAGTTTTGGGCATGCACACACACGTCTGCCATCATTTTTAAGCTGTTGGGCCCATGGCTCAAACCACGGTCAGCCGAGTGCGAGTCCAGCACCTCACACTATGTTACCTGCTGGCCCCTTGGTCTGTGGTGTAATTAACATTTAACCAAACTGGGTTTCGAACATACCGTGTGCGACATTTACTTTGGACATCTGTCATACACACACGCAGCTGCAGCTTGGTTCGAGTCCTGGACCCGGTGGCTTAAACTCACGCCAGGTGTGTGTGCGTGCGTGCCCAAGATACTGAGAGGAGAAGGGATTGCAGCGTGGTCATCCGCCCTGGGGGATGATTTCTCGCTTTCTGGCTCTCTGTCTCTCTCTCTGTCTTTCTGGCAAGCGCGCGCACCCAATAAGAAAAAACCTCTCCCCAAAAAAGAAAAAAAAATCCCAAGAGGAGAATAGAGGAGAAGGAATTGCAGCATGGCTACGCCTCCCTGGGAGTGATTTCTCACTTCCCTCTCTCCTTAACTCTCTCCAAGGAGCACACACGCCATATGGCAAAAACCTAAACAAAACTAATAATCTCGAGAAGAGTGGAGAAGGGACGGAGGCACAGCCATCTCCCTTGGGGAGCGCTCTCATTCTCTCCCCACTCCCATCTCTCTCCAGCTAGCGCACGTGCCCTGTACCAAGTTGTTTTTGTTTGTTTGTTTGAAGAGGAAAAAATTTCATTTCCACGTGTAATCAAGGCCAGCAGAAGAGGATGAGCTATCCCAACCTGGGCAGTCAGGGAGAGCAGCCAGAGGAGGCAACTCCTTCGTGTGAGTCTGAGACGATTTTCTAAACAGGCATTTGGGCATTTCCAGCAGGTACTAAGGGCCAGTGTGAAAAGGCGTGGTAGCATTTGAAGGGGCTGGATGAAGCTAGATGGGGGGTCAGAGTCGGACTGTAACAGGCCTGGAGTGCCCAGATAAGACATTCCAGACTCATCCCCCTTTCTACCAGAGAACGTAGCACGCCGGCCTCAGAGTGGACAGAAGATCGCGTCCTGCTGACCTCAGGTCTCAGTCCCCGGGCCTTCCCCAAGACATCACAGGAGGCGTGCAAACGCCGACTCGGTTCATGAACGGAGAGGCCCCATCCCACCAGGACTAAGCCTTCCGGGGAAAGGCCCTGGGACACACAGTGCAGGGGTCCCGGGTGAAGGGAGTGGTCGGCCTGTTGCTGACACTGTCAGACGGGAGCACGAGGAATTCAGGAGTGGTCGTGGCAGGATGATGGACTCTCTCTGAGCAGCTTCCCAAGAAGTGAGAACAGGGTCGTGCTTGGCGGTCTGTGCAGGCCGACATACGTGCCCAAGGACACCTTATCTCTGGGCAAGAACCTGGAGCAAGATACCACTCCACAAGAGGCTGGCTCCTGCCTGGAGCGAGGCCGGCCCCAACTGCTCACTTCATACGGAGGCTCACCGTGAACCAAGCATTTGCTAAACGCTCTCAGGCAAACTCATTCAGCCCCCTGAGCACTCCTACGGTCACGCCCATGGTCTACATAATCTGAGGCACAGGGAAGCAGTGGGGTAAGGAGGGGGTGCAGTCTGAACAGGAGCTATGCTCTGCCCCACTGCACCCCCGCTGCTCCAGTCAGTCGGGATTTGGAGGACTCTCCCGGTCTCTTTCTCCAGGCAGACTCTGCAGAGATGAAAACGACAGTGGCTGGCTGTAGGTGGGCTCACTGAGGGTCTGTGGCACATGAGGACACGAAGGAATGGAAGCACCCAGCGGGCTCTGGGACAGGTGCTGGAGGTCCCTTCCGAACTCCCAGCACTGCCAACGGAGCACTTGCCCATGCCAACCATGCCAGCCTCCTCTGGCCCCGCTGCCCACCTGCTTACGACATAAGTGTTTAAGCTGTGAAGTGAAGAGAGCTATCAAAGAATCTCAGCTGTGCTTTGGGGTAGAAAGGAGTTCTTCAGGGACCAGCAGGTGGCGTGGTGGTGAAGGGCAACGGGACTCCCATAAAGCGGTCTGAGTCCCAGATCTGGTGGCGCTCTCTCTCTCTCTCTCTCTCTCTCTCTCTCTGTCCTTCTCTGGTCAAAATGAAAGAAAAGAAGGAAGGAAGGAAGGAAGGAAAGAAGGGAGGGAGGGAGGGAGGGAGGAAGAGAGGGAGGAAAGAAGGAAGGAAAGAAGGAAAGAAGGTTGGTTTTTAAAAAAAGGAACAAGAAAGGATTTCTTTGGGAAAGTGGATCAGGAGTTGACCTTGGGACTTACCCCATAGTACAGCAGTTAAATACTGTGCAGAGGAAGCCAGATTCAATATGGATAACCAGGGTTTGAGCTCCTGCCCCGGCAGCTTGAAAAACACATTGGGTGCAAGGGAATGTTCCCAGGATCCCGACAGGATGGAGACTCGGAGGAAGAGGGGTTACAGCATGACCAGGCTGTGGTGGCCTCTCCCTCTGTCCCTCTCTCGTGTACTCACATGCACACTTGTGCACCCGCCCTCTGGCATTGGCCTTAGAGCACAACACCAGCAAAGCTGTTTGAATCTCAAGTCGGGATCCAACATATTTGCCATTTGGTTGTTTTTCTGGTTTGTATTTATTTTTCTCTTTGTTCCTTTGTTTAGTTTTTGCCATAGGGTGCATGCACTCACTAGAGAGAGACAGACAGGGTGAGGGGGTAAGAAGTCACCCCGGGGAAACGGTCGTGCCGCAATCCCTTCTCCTCTATTTTCCTCTCAGGATTTTGGGCACCCAGGCACAGGATGATTTTGTAGCTGCCAGGTGTGAGGCTTGAACCACGGAGTCAGCCATGTGGGATCTAGCCCCCTTAACCTCCACACCACCTGCTGGCTCGCAGACACACTCTGATTACCTAGCACATGTACATGTTCTACAGACAATTCTCAACTCGCGACGCTTAGACTTATGATTTCTTCACTTTCCCATGGTGCAAAAGTGAGACAGAGTCAGGAGAAACTGCTCCAGGTCCCCATACAACCTTTCTGCTTTTCGCTTCCGGTACAGTAATCAATAAATTCCATGAGATATTCAATATCTTGTCACAAAGGAGGCTTTGTGTTAGACAACTCACCCAGCAGGTGTTCTGAGCATGTTCGGGTAGGCTAGGTGAGGCTACGGCGTTTGGTAGGGCAAGCGTGTCCCACACATTTCAACTGAGGGATAGTTTTGACGTAGGCTTTCATGTGGATGTAACCCTCTCATAAATCACGCAGCTCTGTACATACTTCAGGCGTGGCTGTCCCAGCGTCCCGAGTGAGTTAATGTGACAGTCACCGGGCTAGATGAGGGCGGTCCTGCTGGCAGGGTGGGGGAGAGAGCTCCACAATACCTACCTTGGCTTCGAAGAAGTGCTTGGCACCTTTGACACCCTCCAGGGCAACGTCGATCTCGGAGAGCTTTGCCAGCGCCATCAGCCCGCTGTCCTCCTGGAGCTCCCCGGCTGCAGCCTTGTGGAAAATGAGCAGGAACTAGAGGAGGAAGAAAGGCAGAGGGTGAGCAGGCCCAAGCCTCTGAGTCACAGGAAGCCCCTCGGGCCCAAACGCAAGGCAGTTTTGCCAGACACTTAAAAGGGTAGCTGTGTTGGGACCAGCAGTCAGCATAATGACTATGTCGCTGGACTCCCACGTAGTCAACCGCGGTTCGAGTCCCAGACCCAGTGGTTTAAACTCACACTGGGCACATGTCCATGTGTGCCCAAGATCCCGAGAGGAGAATGGAGGAGAGGGGATTGTGCCATGGCCACCACCCCACCCCAGGGGTGATTTCTCGCTTTCTGTCTCTGTCTCTCTGTCTCTCTGTCTTTCAGGTGAGCACACATGTCCTATAACCAAAAAAAAAAGGGTAGCTCTGTGTGGACAATGGATTATTTTCCCCTTCCATTTCAAAAGCGAAAATGTGCCCAGTGGTCACAAGAATGCAGGGAAATGGCACCCTTCTATCTATCTGATGGGTGTGTAAATTGATTCAAATTTCTGGTGGGCGCTTTGGAAACATTTACCAAAAATAAAATGCTTTTTGCTCTTCCAGTCATTAATATCACTGCTGAAATAGACCCTTCAGAAATACTCCCACATAGATTTTTAAATAATTATTTATTTAATTTTGTGATCAATATTATTTTAGAGAGAGATTTTTGCTATAGGGTGACTGCACTCTCCAGAGAGACATAAAGCAAGAAATCACCCCCTGGGGGGATGGCCATGCCACAATTCCTTCACCTCATTCTCCTCTCGGGATTTTGAGCATGCATGCACACATGCCTGGTTTAAGTTTTAAGCTGCTGGATCTGGGACTCAGACTGCAGTCAACTATGTGAGAGTCCAGGGATGTAACCATCACACCACCTGCTGGTCCTTATTTGTTATTATTGTTTTAATTCACCAGAGAGAGACAGAGAGGGAAAGTGAGAAAGCAAGCTGCCAGATCTGGTACTTGAACCGTAGTTAGCCATGTGGGAGTCCAGCACTTTGACCACCATGCTACCTGCTGGCCCTTGTTATTATAATTCTAAAAATTTGACCAGAGAAAGACAGAGAGAAAAGGAAAGTGAGAAAGTAAAGTAGCCAGGTCGAGGACTCGAACTGCAGTAGGCCATGCGGGAGTTCAGCGCTTCAACTACCATGCCACCTGCTGGCTACATTCACATAATAGTTTAAGTATTATCTAGAAAAGCAAAAACTTGGGGACCAGCAGTTAGTGTAAGGGCTATGTCGCTGACTCCCATGTAGTCACCCGCATTTCGAGTCGCAGATCCGGTGGCTTAAACTCACGCCAGGCGTGTGTGTGTGTGTGCGTGGCCAAGATCCCGAGAGGAGAACGGAGGAGAAGGGATTGCGATGTGGCTATTCCCCCCACCCCCAGGAGGGGGGGTGATTTCTCACTTTCTGTCTCTCTCTCTCCGTCTTTCTGGTGAGCGCACACACCCTATAGAAAAAAACTCTCCAAAAAAAAGGAAAAAAAGAAAAGCACCCAAAACTTGGAAATGTTTATAGCCATGAAAGAAAAAGCAAATAAACCTTATAGATCACTTTTATTTTTTTTTTAATTTAGGGGACAGCTGGTTGTGTGATTGTTAAGGTGACTGGATCCTACATGCCCAACTGTGTAGTTCAAGTTCAAGACTCAGGGGCTTAAAGACACACCAGGTACATGTACACGCATGCCCACAGTTCCAAGAGGAGAATGGGAGAGGGGACTGCAGAATGACCATGCCTTTGCGGGGGTACTTCCTCACTTTCCCTTTCTCTCTGTCTCTCTCTTTCTCTCTGTCTTTCTGATGAGTACAAAAAATAATAATAAAATAAAATAACTAAGAATTTAGGGGCCAGGTGATGGTACAATAGTAACACAATAGGACTCACATAGGAGGGTCCTAGGTTCAATTCCTGGGACCACCATGAGCAAACCAGCCTGGGACTGTTGGTAGAACACAGCACAGAGACCCTGTTGCCGCTCTCTTTCATGGAAGAAATATATCAACTTGGGGGGGAGGGGAACCTAAGTAATTTTATTTATTTTTTTAAAAAGAATTATTTATTTATTATTATTATTGTTAATATTATTTTTCACATGAGTTTTGTCAGAGAAAGACAGAGAGAGAGGGAGAGGGAGAAAGCAAGCTGCCAGGACCAGGACTCAAACCACAGCCAGCCATGTGGGAATTCCAGCACCTTAACCACCATGCCACCTGCTGGCCCCAACCTAAGTAATTTTAAATCTTCAATATTTTTTGTTTGTTTTTGAGGTCTTTTTACAGATGGAGTTTTGCTATTTTGCCCAGGATGGCCTTGAACTCATGATCCTCTTGCCTCAGCTTCCTGAGGAACGGAGGCTACAGGTGTGCACTACCCCATCCACCTTTAATGTCTTTTCACCACTTACATTTTTCTTGGGTCTCCTTTCTTTTCTTAAATTGTGCCAGCGGGCACATGCACCACCACAGAGATGGGGAGAGAGGGAGATGGGCAAGGGGGTGTGGTCACACCACAGCCTCCTCCATTTCCCTGGCCTGTCCAGATCGGGGCACTCACACACACAAGTGTATTGTTTCTTATGCAGCCGGGCGGAAAAGCTGAACCGTGTGGTCGGCCATGTGGAGCCCAATTCCCTTAACTACCAGGCTGCAGCCCTTTGGGGTCCCATTTTTGCATTATTTATCTTTCTTATCATGTGCTAGAGAGCTTCACAGAATCTGTCATTGTGTTTATGGTAATTCCATTTTCAAAAGTCTTATATATCAAACCAGCAGGTGGTACAGAGGTTAAGGCAACGGGGTCCCAAATGGCCGACTGTGTGGTTCGAGTCCCAGACCCAGCAACTGTGTGTACATGCATGCCCCAAAACCCAAGAGAAGAATGGAGCAGGAGGGATGTGGCATGGCCAGTCCCCCAGGGGGATTTCTCACTTTCCATCTCTCTATCTCTGTCTCTTTCCAGAGAGCACACATGCTCTATAAAAAGTAACAATTTCACATAATCTAGCTTTTTCCTTTTTCTCATCATGTTATGCTTAGAAAAATCTTTCTGTGCCAGCCCCATCGCATACCAGTTAAGTACTGCACAGAAGAAGCCAGATCCCACACGGCTGGCCAGAGTTCAAGTCCCAGATCCAGCAGCTGAAAATCACATCAAGTGTGTGCACACCCGGGATTCCGATGGGACGGAGAATTGGAGGAAAAATTATTGCAATGTGATGAGGGCTCACAGCGGGGAGGAGCTCTCTCTCCCCCTCTTTCTGTCACATACACACGCATGTGCCCTCTGGCATTTCCAGAAAGAGGAAGTGTTTCTCCCCACCAAGGTTACATAAATAATCTTCTATGTTTTTGTCTACTACTTTTATGGCTTTGCTTTTAACGTGTAAATATTTAATCTCTGTCATTTATTCTGATTTATCTCGTGAGGTTAATTGTTAACCTTACTTTCTGCCAAATGGTTAGTTAGTAACTCCCACATCATTTATTGAATAATCCATCCTCTTCATCCAGTTTCAAAATGTGACTTGGACCAATGCGTCTATGAAGGTAACTTGTGCCGAGACCGCCACGGAATACATTTTTCAGTAAATGAAGTGGCCACACCGATGGCAGCTCCTTCGTCTTCCTGTCCCTCTCTCAAGGCAACTATGTGACGTTTTGGTTCCCCTCTTTAAATAATTTTTATGAGTTTACTTGTCAAATAGCTGCTATCCATCTCCCGGGACTTACTTCTCTACTTGGGAGGAACAGAAACTGATAGGTTTCAAGTCATCATTGAAAGGGGGTTTGTGGGACCAGCAGGTGGCACAAAGGCTAAGGTGGCTGGATCCCATATGGCTGACAAGGAGGTTTGAGTCCTGGACCCGGCGGCTTGCAGCTTGAGAACCATGCTGGACAAGTGTACATGCATGCCCAAGGGGGAATGGGGGGGAAGGGATTGTGTGATGGCATCCTCCCCGCACCCCACCTCCACCCTAGAGATGATTTCTCACTTTCTCTCTCTTACTATCTCTCTCTCCAGTGAGTACTTGTGCCTTACAGCAATAAGAAAGAGAGAGCGGGAGAGAAAAGAAGAAAGAAAGAAGGAAAGAAGGAAGGAAGGAAGGAAGGAAGGAAGGAAGGAGGAAGGAAGGAAGGAGGAAGGAAGGAAAGGAAGAAAGAAAGAAAGAAAGAAAGAAAGAAAGAGAGAGAGAAAAGAAAGAAAAGAAAGAAAGAAAGAAAGAGAGGGTTTGTTCTCTGGGTTTGGGTCTACCTAAATACAACCACCTTCCCTAAAAACTGCCTTTCCCAGGGGAAAAGGAGCCTGGCCTAAGGTAGAGCGATAGGTTAAACAGCTCTGTCAGGCTTTGCAAATTCCAATTCAGGTGTCTTTTACTGCCAAGGCTCTGGTGCCAACCCGGAAGGAGCTTCCATTCTAGGGAGAGTCTGGCTAATAAATTGTGTTTGCATTTCTCATTTCATTTTCTAATTGTACTGTGACAATTTCAAGTACAAATCAAGGGAAGAAGCAAGATGCCCAAGGACTGGGAGCTTCGCTGAGGCTGCCGTGGTCAGCGGGGATCCGCAGAATCTCGCCACAAGCACCTGCCTGCAGCTTCAAACTCTCTCACTAGAGGCCGGCAAAGACTGTGTGCTGCCGACGATCAGGGCCCAAACATCGGTCTGAAAGAAAAGGAGCTTGTTAAAGGAGGCCAAGCTCCAGTAGGACCGGGGCCAAGGACAGTTGGGGAACAGAGGAGGTCAAGCTCTCATGGAGGCCAGTGCTGCAAACCCTCCCCATCCTCCCAGCATTCGGTTTACAGGAGGCCCTCACCTCATCGCTCCCGGGAGCAAGCGTGGAGCAGGAACAGGTAGCCCCTCCGGCCCAGCCACGCTCCTGGGCCCAGGGAGCAGCTCAGAAAGCAGGGGGCACACCCCGAGCCCAGCACCAGCCCAACTGCCTCCAGTGGCCCCTCTTTCTGTCCCCAAAACCAGGTTTTCTCACACCCAAAGCCAAGGGGACAGTGTATCGATGTTTACAGAAGGGCTTTGTGGACTGGAAACCTTAAGGCCTTCCCCAAGGCTGTTCCCTCTGAACACTCTGGGCTAATTCTGATCCACTGCCAGCACAGTTGATTACTAACTGGGGGGGGGGGGGGGGGCCCCCCCCCCCCCCAGCCACTCTGTCCTAACTAGGGGGTTCCCCAACCCGAACCAAGTTAAAGGAAAAAAATTCAGCTCGACCTGAAAATGTCCTGCCTTCCATTTAATTTTATTACAGTCACTGACGCCCCTGAATGACAATTTCTCCAACTGCCCGGCCTTGTTTGTCTTCCTATTTATAGCCCACAAAGCCTGGCATGCTGTAGAAGAATTGGAAAACGTCCTGGAGTGACTATGGGGGCAGGGGGACGGGTGCAAAACAAAGGGACAGAGAGGGGCCTGCCAGAGCTGAAAGGCTCTTTCAGACCCGAGCGATCCTTGCTCCTGATACGCTTTTCCCTGCTTTGCTTAGAGCTCCCAGATTGCAAGAGACAGAAACCAACTTGTTGGTTTAAGCAAAAAAGGAGGTCTTCAGGCCAGTCTGTGGCCTGGTGGGTAAGGTGGCTGGATCCCACATGGGTGACTGCAGGTTCAAGTCACACACTGGACGCACGTGCATGTGTGCCCAAGTCCTGGCACAAGGGAGGTACAGAGAGGAGCTTGCAGTGTGGCCATCTCCACGGGGGTACTTTCTCACTTTCCCTCTTATTCTCTGTTTTTAGCAAGTGCACATGCCCTTTGCCAATTTTTTTTAAGGAGGCATTCGTTATAGTAAAAGGATATCTCAGAAACCCAAGGAGGGGCCAGGCAGAGGCAGTGGTAAAGCAACGCTCTGCAAGGCCCGCCCACATGGG
Organism: Tupaia belangeri chinensis; assembly: GCF_000334495.1. Classification (NCBI taxonomy): domain Eukaryota; kingdom Metazoa; phylum Chordata; class Mammalia; order Scandentia; family Tupaiidae; genus Tupaia; species Tupaia belangeri. Next base: position 2,113,973 of record NW_006209227.1, on the reverse strand, counting down.
AGAATTCTGGATTCAGGTCTGGAGACCTCCCTGAGTACATCAGCCACGTGTGCCCAAGAACTGGGGCGGAAACGGGGTCGATCGCGGCATCGGAGGTTGGGGGTGCTGCCTCTTTCTCATGGAAGAAAGAAAGAAAGATGCAAACTTTAAAAATACATGAGGGGGACACGTAGTCGACCATGGTTCAAGTCCCAGACCCGGTGGCTTAAACTGTGAGCATGTGTGCCCAAGATCCCAAGAGGAGAATGGAGGAGAAGGATTGCAGCATGGCCATCCCCCCTGGGGGGTGATTTCTCACTTTCTGTCTCTCTGTCTCTCTCTTTCTGGCGAGCGCATGCACCCTATAGCAAAAACCTCTCCAAAAAAAACAAAACAAAACCAAACAAAACAAAAGAAGTACAACATCATGAAACTTTGCACCCACAACGCCCACTGTGACTGTCTTGGTGGACATGGGCCCAGCTTTCTTGCCGTGTGCCCATCGAAGCTCTGTTACTCACACTGCTTTTCACTGGCTTACTGAGCGTTTCCCCAGGCCAGCACTGTGGCTCCCTAGCTCCTTAAAAATATGTTTTTTAGGGAGAATAGTAGGTTAACTGTTCAAGTAGTGCTCTCAAGGGGCAAATGCACTGTACTCCAGGAGACTGTGGGTCTGCGGGTCCCCTTGGGCACCCCCGGGGGCTTGGTACCTCCCGGAAGCTGAGTTTGCCATCGAAGTCCTCGTCCACCTCCCTGATCATGCTCTTCAGGCCCAGGTGGGTCTGGGGGGCCCCCAGCTTCTCCATCATCAGCTTCAGCTCCATCAGGTCGATGAAGCCATCCCGTCCAGCGTCATACCTGCAGGGTCCAGGATGAGGGACACTTGTCAGTCTCCTACACGTGGAATTCTTTGGGTCTCAAGATTGAAAAGTGCCTTAAATACCTCCTCCTACACAACAGCAAAGCCCACCCAGGCCACCTCATCAGAAGGGACCTCTCTCTCCTCGAAATGCCTTTGTACAACTCGAAGTGGACCTCGCAGCATGTGGCTTTATCTTCTCAGTTAGGCTGGAAGTTTTTCAAAGGTGAAAACATGCCTGGTTGGGACCAGCAGTTGGTGTAATGGCTATGTCGCTGGACTCCCATGTAGTCCACCATGGTTTGAGTCCCAGACCCGGTGGCTTAAACTCACGCTGGGCATGTGTGCATGTGTGCCCAAGATCCCGAGAGGAGAATGGAGAAGGGACTGCGGCGTGGCCATCCCCCTGGGAGAGTGATTTCTCACTTTCTGTCTCTCTGTCTCTCTCTGTCTTTCTGGTAAGCACGCACCCTATAGCAAAAACCTCTCAAAAAAAGAAAACATGTCTGGTTTATCCCACATGGGCCAACCAGCATCAACAGAGCACCCCCAATACAGGGCCTGAGTGGAGGAGGAGCAGGGACACCTTCACCAGTGTGGATGAATCCAGGATCCCCCTCTTGGTCACTGCTCACACCCATTTCTGACAACCCTCCTGCCCTCTGCTCTGGCCCGATCCCAGCTCCGGTTCTGCGCTCTGCCCTCTGGTCACATCTGATGTCCAGGTCTGAGCAGTCACATCTGTGTAGTGATGGTGACTGGCACCTGGCTCTGTCCTCTAATAGCCACCCCCAGCCTCTCGCCTAGAAACAAACCCAGCCTCACCAGGTGTGGGGTCTAGTCCTGGCCCCTACTCCCAGAGCCAAATGTCCTCTGCTTCTCAGCCTCTGCCCACCTGGTACCCTAACCCCATCCCCTCCTACAAACCTGGCCCACTGCAGGGTTTTCTCACAGACTTGGCTCACCTTCCTCCAAGTCCCCCTACTTTCTGCTACCCAGAGACCCTTGTTGCTTGGGGACAAACACCTGACTTCAAAACACAAACCAGTTCACAACAGCCAAAAGGTGGAAACGATCCAAGTGTTCACAGATGAACGCATGGACAGACGGCTCTGTCCACACAACGGACGTGGTGTGTGGATGCAGTGGAATATTACTCAGCCTCAGAAGGACGAAGTAGGCCAGACAGATGGACAGACGGCTCTGTCCACACAACAGGACGTGCTGTGTGGATGCGATGGACAACTACTCAGCCTCAGAAGGACAGAGTAGGCCAGACAGTGGTGCCATGCTAACACGACACTGGGCCACATGAGAAAGTCCCATGTTTGTGTCCTGGGACCTACTCAGACATGCCAGGTACGTGTACACGTGCCCGAAATCCAGGCTGGTTGAGACTGGGCATGGATGGTGGCGTGAATATGCTGTTGGGAGTATTTCTCTCTCAGAAGAAGAAGAAAGAAAGAAATCTGTTTTTAAAAGGGGGAAGGTAGAAATTCCAGCTTATGCTACAACATGGGTAAACCTTGAGGACATTATGCTAAGCGAAGAAAGCCAATCATAAAAGGAAAAATACTGCAGGATCCCACTCATCTCAGTCCCTAGAGTGGTCGATTTCACAGACAGCAAGCGAAAGAGTGGTTACCAGGTGCCTGAAGAGGGGGAAATAGGGAATTAGCATTTAATGGATAGAGGTTCAGCTTGGGATGACATGGTTCTACCGATGACAAGTTGGATAGGGTAGGATGGTAGTGATGGGTGGATGGGGTTGGATGGTAGTGATGATGATGACAGTTGGATGCCATTGGGTGAGGGTGATAGTGGTGATGGCTGGATGGGTTGAGCAGTGGTTTTGGTGAAAATGGTTGGATGGTGACGATAGTAGCAACAGTGATGACGGTTGGATGCAGTTCAGTGGTGGTGATGATTTGATGTGGCTGGATGGTGTTGATGGTGGCTATGGTGGTAATAGTCGAATGGGGTTGGATGGTGGTAATGGTGGTGATGGCTAGATGTGGTTGGATGGTGTTGATGGTGGCTATGGTGGTAACAGTCGAATGGGGTTGGATGGTGGTAATGGTGATGGCTGGATGTGGTTGGATGGTGTTGATGGTGGCTATGGTGGTAACAGTCGAATGGGGTTGGATGGTGGTAATGGTGATGGTTGGGTGTGGTTGGATGGTGGTGACAGCTGAATGGAGTTGAATGGTGGTGATGGTGGCAATGGTGGTGATGGTGGTGATGGTTAAATGGGGTTGAATGGTGGTGATGATAGTGACGGTTGGATATAGGGACATGTTTGGAGAGAGGCCCTGAGGGTGTGGGGACATGCTCTGTGCAAACACCACCTGTCTCTTTTGGCTATGACAGGACCTTGCAGCTTGTCCTTTCCTTGACCTTTGCTGCAGGCAGAGCAAAGGGTGGAAATTGCTAGGGGCCTTCCAATGGAATTCAGGAAACATCCTGAGCCCAATTAGCGAAGTCCAACCCCTGCTCTGCCTCTGTGAGATTCTTTAGCCCTATCAATACCCCTTTGATGTTTTAAGTATCCTCCCCACACCTGCAGCTGGGCTTCTCTCCACTAGATAAGAAGGTTATGGGGATTTCTCTTTGATATGGAGGTATCACTACACCTGGCCCAGTACTCTAAGCCCTTACATATTTGTTACCTGCTTCTTATTGCATGTAACATGTCAACGTATCTACGGAATGTCATGAAATACACGTAGGTAGTGTCGCCTTGCCCTATAAATAAAGGCTCCCAGTTTGTCTGGGTGGCACAAGTTGCTCGGGCTCCCTAGGCTCAGGCCACCTGTGTCCACTGCTGCTCTGTCTCTCTGTCTCTTTCTCTCTGCTTCCTCTTAGATCGAGCTAAGCCCAGGGCAGACGCTGACGGCCGGATGGAGTTGGACGGTGGTGATGCTGGTGGTAGGAGCACAGCAGCGTGAATGTGCTCAGCATTACTGAACTGTACCCTGCAAGGGTTAAAATGATCTTTTCTATGTTATGTGTATTTTACCACAATTTTTACAAAACAATTTTTATAAAAATAATTAAATAAGCAAGTCAGGCTTCTTCGCTATCCATCTCCTCCCATCACACACCCCAATTACAAAAACCCATCATTGTTTGGGAACACTACCACTACCTGCCACCCACCATACACAAGAAATGTAGCCAGTGGGTGGCTGGAGACCCAGCGCTGTGGGCCGGTGGTATGTAAGACCCACAAAGCCATGCTGGAGAGGAGGCCCAGTGACCCTGACAGGCTCCATTCCAGCCACGGATCAGCTCATGCCATTCTGCCCACCCACCACGCCCCTGCCTACTTGTTCACTGTGGCTGTCCTGTGCCCCTGAGCTCAGGGAGCCACCCCTGCCCCCACCCTCCCGTGGCAGCTGTGCAAGCTCTGCTCTGGCACTCGGCGCTGGCCGCCTTCTTCTGCTGGGGAGGTTTTTGTTTGTTTGTTTGTTTTTTGGAGAGATTTTCACTGTAGGGCGCGTGCACTAGCCAGACAGAGAGAGACATAGAGACAGAAAGCGAGAAATCGCACCCCAGGGGGGAGGGTCACACCGCAATCCCTTCTCCTCCATTCTGCTCTCGGGATCTTGGGCATGCACACACACGCGCCCGGCGTGAGTTGTAAGCCACCGGGTCCGGGACGCGAACCGCAGTAGACTACGTGGGAGTCCAGCGACATAGCCATTACGCTAACTGCTGGTTCCCTGCTGGGGAGTTTTCATGGCAGCAGCTCTGCATGCCCACAGGGTACAGCCTCCTTGCGGGAGGAGTTACACTGCACGGTACTAAGGGACACAAGCGAGATCCCCAGGTGGCTGGTGGGGAGCAGCTTTAAGGAGCCCTAGAGGGTGAGACAAGTGTCCCAGGTCTGGTAACAAGTTAAGTGCTTCTGGGCTCCCAGGAAGTGGACAGAACACGAGAGTCGCGATGGACCAGCCCACAACTACATAGTCAAAGGGTGGTTAGTGAGCTCTTTAAAAAAGGAAGCAATGATTTCCATAAGTTTGCTAAAAATGACTCGGTGATGGATCCCAATTACCTGCTGTTTTACTTTAAAAGGGGGGGACAAGCAGCAAATGGTCTAGAGGTTAAGGCACTGGATCCCACATGGCCACTCTGTGGTTCGAGACCCAGACTCAGCAGGGCACGTGCGCACGCACGCCCCAAATCCCAAGAAGACATTGGAGGAAAGGGACTGTGCATGGCCATACCCCTGAAGGATGATTTCTCACTCTCACTCTCGCTGTCTTTGTCTCTGGTGAGTGCACATACCCTGAGCAAAAACTTAAAAAGTAAAGGTTGGGCCAGCGAGGTGCCGTGGTGGTTAAGGCAACTGGATCCCATATACCTAGCGGTGCAGTTTAAGTCCTGGACCCAGAGGCCTGAAAAACACACCAGGCACATGTGCAAGTGTGTCCAAAATCTAAAGAGGAGCATGGAGGAGAAGGGGCTGCATTGTGGCCATTCCCCCCTGGGGGTGATTTCTCACTTTCCCTCTCATTGTCTCTTTCTTCAGCAAGCGCATGTGCCCTGGCAAAAGCCTTTAAAAAAAAAAAAAAAAGAATTGTGCATTTTACTGGCTCTTAGGATATTCACAAATATCCTTAAAGTTGTGCAACCACCATCACTAGCTGATTCCAGAACATCTTCCTCACCCCAAAAAGAACTCCAGAGTGGTTAGCAGTCACCCCGCATTCCTCTCTTCCCCTCCCCCGGCCCAGAGAAACTACTGACCTGTCTGTCTCTGTGGGTTTGCCTCCTGGGTGTTGCATGTAAACACACGAATCTTACAGGGAGGCCTTTCTGTCTGGTTTCTTTCACCCGGCATGGCGTTTGCAAAGTTCATTCATTTGTAGCATTATAATCAGCACTTTATCCTTCATTGCCAAGGACACTCAACTACATAAATATGCTATATTTTGTACCCATTCATCAGATGATGGCCATTTGAGTAGGCCCCCAACCCCCTCTTCTTGTTAAGATTTTTGCTGGGGCCAGCAGGTGGCACGATGGTTAAGACCCAGGGAACCAGCAGTTAGCGTAATGGCTATGTTGCTGGACTCCCACGTAGTCGACTGCGGTTCGCGTCCCAGACCCGGTGGCTTAAAACTCACGCTGGGCGCGTGTGCGTGCGTGCCCAAGATCCCAAGGAGAATGGAGGAGAAGGGATTGCGGCGTGACCATCCCCCCTGGGGGGTGATTTCTCACTTTCTGTCTCAATGTCTCTGTCCGTCTGGTGAGCGCACGCGCCCTACAGCGAAAATCTCTCCAAAAAAAAAAAAAAAAAGACCCTGGGGTCTCACATGACCGACTGTGATCCCAGACTTAGGGCTTAGCTTTCTCACTCCCTGCCCCCACCCCCCGCACCCCCCGCACCCGTGAGCACATGTGTCATATAGCAAATTTTAAAATAATAATAATAAAATTAAATAGATAATTCTTTTTTTTTTTTTTTTTTTTTTTTTTTTTTGAGAGAGAGACTTTTTTGCTATAGGGTATGTGTATTCACCGGATGGAACAGAGAGAGACAGGAAGACAAAAAGTGAAAAATCACCCCACCCAGGGATATGGCCGCCGCAATCCCTTCTCCTCCATTCTCCTCTCGGGATCTTGAGCACGCACGCACACGCGCCTGGCGTGAGTTTAAGCCACCAGGTCCAGGACTCAAACTGCAGTTGACTACATGGGAGGCCAGCAACATAGCTATTACGCCAACTGCTGGTCCCAGATAATGCTGCTTTGATCATTCATATACAAGTGTTTTTAGAGTGCATGTGTACACATGATGAGAGAGGCAGAGAGAGAAAGAGAAAGAGAAAGAGAAAGAGAAAGAGAAAGAGAAAGAGAGGGAGAGAGAGAGAGGGAGAGGGAGAGAGAGGCAGAGGAGCCTGGCCATGCTGCAGTCCTGTTCCTCCAGTCCTCCAGCCCACCAGAACTGGAGCGCTTGCACACGTGTTCTGGTGTAGCTCAGGCTGAGCAGGCTGGGGTTCAAACCACAGTCACCAAGCGGATCCAGCTTCTCTCGGGCAGCCTGTTGCCACTGGACCAAGAAGCCAGCCCCGTGCACAAGTTTGTGTGAATAAATGTTCCAACTTTCTGGGGTGTGTTCCCAAGGGCAGGGCTGCTGGATCATAGGCTCGCTGACTTCTGTGTGTGAGAGAGGTACCAGGGTCTCTGACAGGGTCTCAGCATGTCACGACCCTGCTGCCCCAGTCTCCTGGCTCGCTAGGACCACGGGTGTGGACCACACGCCCAGCCTATGCCTATGTATCGTAGGCTGGGCAGGAACTGAACTGGGCTTCCCACATGGCCTCAGCCACAATTTGACCCACTTCTGACTGTTCTTCACTCCACTCAGACCTCACGCTTCAGGGAGGCCGAGGGCTGGTCAGGGGAGGTACCCAAGAAGCGCATGGACCCCCAAGGACAGGCAGAGAGACGCCAGGGCATCTGGCTTGGGAGAGAAAGTTTCAAATGCTGATGGCTTTAGCTAGAGGCAAGGAAGAGCCTTCTGGCAAAACAGACGATTAGAACTAGACGTGAAGGGACCAGCAATTGGCATGATGGCTATGTCACTGGACTCCCATGGTTTGAGTCCTAGACCTGGTGACTTAAACTCATGCCGGGCACACGTGCGCGCGTGCCCAAGATCCCAAGAGGGGAATGGAGGAGAAGGGACTGCGGCGTGGCCATCCCCCCTGGGGGGTGAGTTCTCGCTTTCTGTCTCAATGTCTCTCTCTGTCTTTCTGGCGAGTGCACACGCCCTATAGCAAAAACCTCTCCAAAGAAAAGAACTAGACCTGAGAAGTAAGGAGAGCTTCTTACAAACAGTCTGGGAGAGGCGGTCTCTGTTACACGGAGTCCCAGTCAAAGTAAACAGGTTTCTTCAGCACGGAACTTTCCAGAGCATTCCATGCTGTCACGTGTCCAAAAGTTACAAAAGGGAAACAGACACAGACTCATCTGACCACAGTCCCCTGCGTTTAGGGACTTTCCACTGGAGAAGGCGCTCTCCGCGATCCAGGACGCACCTTGGGAAGGCTTCTCTGGGCAACTCAGCGTGGGAAAGTGTGCCCAGTTAAATGACCACCGAGGTCCCTTCAATGCTGAGATTTTAATATTTTATTAATGTGTGGGAAAGTAGCTGTAGGTTTTGTCTTTTTATATTTTCTTCTTTTAAAATTTGTTATAGGGCACATGCACTTGCCATAAAGAGAGAGAAATCCCCTTTCAGGGGGGATAACTACACCCCAATACCTTCTCCTCCACTCTCTTCTCAGGATTCTGGGCATGCACACACATGTGCCCGGTGTGTTTCTCAAGTCACCGAGTTCAGGACTTGAACAGCTCAGTAGGCACGTGGGATCCAGTGCCCCAACCAACACACCACATGGCTGGCTCTCTCTCTCTCTTTTTAAAGAATTATTTTATTTAACTTCATTTCTTTCTTTCTTTCATTCTATTTGACCAGAGAGGGACAGAGTGAGAGAGAGAGAGGAAAAAAATGAGAAAGCAAGCCACCAGGTCCGGGACTTGAACCGCGGTCAGCCATGTGGGAGTCCAGCGCCCTTAAGCACCACACTGCCTGTTGGCTCCTTAAGTCTATTTCTTCCATGAGCGAGAACGGAGAACACCCCCAGCAGGGTCCCAGTGGGTGGTCCACCTCCCTCCGCAGCCAGCCCAGACCATGAGCACACGCGCCCCGCGAGTTCAGGGCGAGCTCAGGGTCATATCTAAATGGGAGCTGATACCCTCCCCCGCAGGTCACCTCCGCAGTGTCCCACGTACCCCGTGCCTCCATTGGACCCCAGTGCTGAGATTCTGGGTAAACTGCCCCTGCTCAGCACAGCGTTCCAGCAGTTTGAGGGACGACTAATGCATTGTCCCCCACCCCATAGCACGGTGCCTAAGTCCTGTGCATGGGGAGCGGGACCCACATGACTGACCATAGTTCAAATTCCAGCCCTGGCAATGTGAAACGCCTGTGCCTATGTGCCCCAAATCCTGAAGGGATGGAGGGAGGGAAAAGAACTGCAGCGTGACATGCCCTACTATGGGGGGGAGGCTTTCTCTCACCCTCCACCCCCGTTTCTCTTTCTCTGGTGCGCACACACATCTTCTAGCAATTAAAAAAAAATTTTGAAATAGAAAAGAAGATAAACATTGAAGACTAAAGACAGGACCGTTTGGGGCAGAGTACTAGCAGAGTGGTTTAGCGGAGAAGGGGAGGGGAGGCCAGGGAAGGGAAGAGCTGGAAAGCTCCAGTTCAGAGAGGGGAGCGCCCCAGGCACAGAGGACCTGGGCTGGAGGATGGGGGAGATAAGCAAAGGTCAGGGAACAGGCAGGGACTGTTCTCAGCTCTGGGACAGGAAGGGCAGGGTCCACAGTCCCCAGCTCACCTAGCCTGGAGATGGCACGGCCTCACCTGGCCGCACAGGGGCTGCCTAGTCCGAGGCCTGCATGGTGAGGGCTGGGAGAAGTTGCCCTCTCATTCTCGGATGTAGAAAATCTCTCTTTTAGGCCCTCAAGCCCAGAACATTCTTTAGGCCAAAAAAAGCCACATATGCCAGAAAGGGCCTCAGTAAGCCGTGAGCAAGGAGTTTACGAAATCCTGGTTTCCTTAAATGGGTGAGAAAATGTAGTTCAATCGCTTTAGAGAGTACAGCCTGGAGGCGGAAGCCACAGCCCCAGAGGGCAAATCCCGGGAGGGGAGAGAGCAGAGGGGCAGCCAGAGCAGGCCGCGCCTGGCACAGGGACCATGCAGCTGTGACCATGAGGACGTGGAGGGGCATTTCAAAGGCCGAGAGGGGCAGGGAAGAAAGGAACCCTCCCTTTCGCTCCCAGGTGCTCAGTAGAAGCTGCTTTCTTCTGTTCCTGCCGGAAGCATCAGCCAGTGCCACCCTTCGGTCCTGGCAGGACTATAAAGCGACCACATCAGTGGCATCCCCCCGCCCCCCACCCCCGCAGAGCTGGGATTTGTAACCCAGAAGCGCACCCTTCTTTCATCACGGTGACCTGCAACCATTGGTGTGCACTCGCTTCCTCCAGGGCCTGGAGGAAACCCACTCGTCCCCCTCATCGTCTTACTGTTTTCCCTGCTTCTCCCCAAACACCTGGAGACACGAAGTGCAGCATACACGACAGGTTCGAAACACCTCAGAACCACCACGGGTCGGCCTGACGCTTAGACGCACTGTCAATGCGCCCGCCGCTTTGATCTCTGCAGCTCTGCAGCAGTCCTGTGAAGAACTAATAACAGCCACCTGCCCTCTGTGCTTACTGAGTTTACGAGGTGCCGGGCCCTGTGTCAGCATTTAATTCGACAGTGCTGGAAAGCGGTCATCCGAGTCGCACTCCACACAAACTGGGTGGGTGGTCAAGCCCATTCTTGTGGGTCACAGCTAACCTGGGACTGGAAGTCAACGCAGGGCTGTCTGCGGGAGCGGGGAAGGCAAGAGTGGTCATTTACTGAGTCTACACTACCGGCCCTTCCACCCGCAGGGGTTAGAGGCGGTGGAGCGGATACTGTGTCCCGACAGGCAGGTCCCTGTTGTAGCTGACACTTCCACCTTTCACAAGTTAAGTCTAAAGACTTTGGCAGAAATGAGAGGAGCCCCAGGGGCCAGCAGGTGTGTGGTGGTTAAAGCACTGGGATCCTTCCCATATGGCCTGCCATGGTTTGAGTCCCAGATCCGGCAGCTTGAAAATCATACTAGGCTGTGGCCGGCAGGAGGCGTGGTGGCTAGGGTGCTGGATTCCCACATGCACAACCACAGTTCAAGTCCTGGACCTGGCGGCTTGCTTTCTCACTTTCCCTCTCTGTCTCTCTCTGGCCAAATTAAAAAATAATCATAATAAATAAAAATAAATAATTCTTTAAGTTAAAAAAAAGAAAGAAAGAAAACCACTCCAGGCACATGTGCAGGCATGCTCAAACCCTGAGCGAATGGAGCAGGGATCTCAGTGTGGCCATCCTCTCTAGGGCTGTGACTTCTCACTGTCCCCTCTCTCTGGCAAGCACAAGCACTCTATGGTAAAAATCTAAGAAAAAAGGACTCCATTTCTGAGTCCTGACTTTCCATGGATTGTGATTTTGGCATTGGGGCGGTGCACGAGCCGGACTACCAATATACACCAAGTAATAAAAGTTTTTTAGGGTACACGCACTTGCTGGAGAGACAGAGAGACAGAAAGAGAGAAATCACCCCCGGGGGGGAGATGGCCATGCCACAATCCCTTCTCCTTCTCGGGATTTTGTACACATCCACGCCCCACCCAGTGTGAGTTTCAAGCTGCCAGGTTCGGAACTCGAACCGTGCTTGGCCATGTGGGAGTCCAGCACCTTAACCACTATGACACCTGCTGCCCCACCAAGTAATAAATTTGTAGCCAAGAGAATGTCAATCCCGCCATCTTGCAAAGTCTCACTAGCCAAGCCCTTCAGAGAGATGCCATCCGACTTAATCCTTCAACACTGAGGGCTGTGCTGCTGTTTGGTTGATAGAGAAACGGGCCTCTGAGATTATCAGTCCAAGATCACCGGGCCCAGCAAGGTTAAGTGGGACGACCCCCAGCCTCCTTCCCAAAGCCACCAGGAGCTGAGCGACAGAGCCATCAGAGTTAGGTTTCAGGGAAGGGAAATTTGGTGTTCAGGTCAGAGCCAGCACACCAAGGTTGACCCTCCAGGGACAGTCAATAAAGACAGAAACAAGGGAGTGGAGTATTTATAAGCATACAGAGCACCTCTTAAAACGGCCCTCCTATGCCTTCACAACGACACACTTGGACAAACACGCTTCCCTGACTGCGTTCACAGACGTTTCTAACAGCCTGGCTGCTTTTGCAGGCCTGGGTAAACGGCCTGCTTGAACCACTCAGATAAGCCGCCATGGCCAGAAGCCACAACAGGCCGATAACCACACTGGTCACAAAGATAGGAACGCGTGGCACAGGGCACGACCTGGTAAAGGGGCGTACAAGCTGGGCTCTCGGCCGGCTCCTGCCGTTCGCTCTCGGCCATTTCCTATGCGCGAACGGCGGTGGCTGTGCTCGAGCACTCACTCTGGGGCTCTCCTCGCTGAGATCCGGAGGCTCTGGGGCGCTGGCAAGAGCGCATCGGACCGGCCCTCTCTGCAGCAGCTTGAGGGCCGCCCGGCCCAGAACCTGGTATCTGATGGAGGTATCTGATGGAGCATTCGTGCTGACGGCTCCACCCCGGTGACAGCCTTCGGCCTTCGAGGGACACTGGCAGCAGAGCTCTCTCCACAGCTCCCGTCTCCCCGCCCTTCAACTGCCGTGCATGCCTGGTTAGGACGCGGGATGTGAGTCAAGCCTGGACACTGTGGTTTTTGTTTTTGCATTTTTTTATTTTGAGAATTTTTTTGTTGTTTTTTGTTTTGTTTTGTTTTCGTTATAGTACATGTGCACTCACCAGAAAGACAGAGAGAGAAAGAGACAGAATGTGAGAAATCACCCCCCGGGGAGGGGGGTGGCCATGCCGCAATCCCTTCTCCTCTATTCTCCTCTTGGGATCTTGAGCAAGCACACACACGCACCCAGCATGAGTTTAAGCCACCGGGTCTGGGATTCGAACTACGGTTGACTACATGAGTCCAGAGACATAGACATTACGCCGACTGCTGGTCCCGAACCTGGACACTGTGGAAAGACAGCTCCAGTCATGGACTAACTCCCGGGACGCTCCACAGTGAGACAAGGGCTTTAGGACATCAATTGCTGTTCCTGTGGAGGGTGTGGCTGAAGGAAGCTGGAGTGGGTACCCCGCAGAGGCCCCCAAGGCAGGCCCGAGGGCAGAAAGCACTTTGGGGAGGAGGAAGGAGCACTCCAACACTGTCTGTGCCTGCCCCACAGTCCCTCCTTGAGCAGCTGCAGTGTGAAAAGCCCTTAGGTGAGGCCGCCTGCAAACAGACCTTACACCAAACCTATGGCTGCCTGCAGGTTTGTTTTCTTCATTCTAGAAACTTCTCCCATTCTGTCGCTCCCCCTCTTCCCCATGAAAAATGCCATCCCAGTCCTTGCCTTTGGAGTCCAGCTCCGCAGGAAAGGAACTGCGCCCAAGTACAGGCGCCTTCCCAGCCCTGGGGGTGGTGGCGTGGCCCACGGGACCTGGAAGGTGGAGGACATGGCTCAGTCCAGGAGGGAGGTCATGGCCCTGGTGAGGTCCCACAAGCCTCCAGGCCTAGACTGGACCGGCTTTATTTCCCCTGCAAGCCTGGCTTTGACCTGCATCCTTCTTGTTTCTGTCTTTTTAAATTTATTTACGTTCCAGGACAGAGAGGGAAAGCGAAAAATCACACATCCCTCAGGGGGAATGGCCATGCCACAATCCCTTCTCATCCATTCTCCTCTTGGGATTTTGGACATGCACGCACATGTGCCTGGCATGATTTTCAAGTCACCAGGTCAGGGACTTAACCACAGCTGGTCATATGGGAATCCAGTGCCTCAACCTCTACACCACCTGCTCCCCCCACCCCATTTCAAAACATCAAAACATTTCCCTTCCCTTCCCACAGTGTATGTAGTTCTTTCAAATGCTTTCAGGTTCTCTGGCTCTCTGGGGTTCCTTAAACCCCTGACTTCTCCTCTACCAACATCTCAGTGCCTTTTTCCCTGTAATCTAAATTTTAACCCAGATTTTTCTTATTGAATGCAACCCAGGAAAACAGAGAATCTAGCCATAATCCCCAAACCATGTGCTATTGTTTCCTGGGCTTCTTTCTGGATTTGTGACCTTTTTATTAATTTCCTCTTTCTGGGTCCCTTTCATCTTTGTATTCTTCAGCGTCTGGTAGGGAGAGACGCCATCCCACGGGCACTCAGGCTGGCCCTGAGACATAGGCCTGGGTTCAAGCCCTGCCACACTCGGGTGTGACCCGACCCCATCTGTACAGCGAGGACAGCTGGAGCCTGCGTGCCTCGTTCGGTCCTGAAGGGGCCAGATGAGGTGACACTTCTACACTAAGCTCCGCCTCTAGCAAACAGTCACTGAGTTGCCACTGAGTGACTCAGTCACTGAGAGGGACTATTTTTAAAAGTAACACTAGGCCATCCCTGTTACCAAATGGTTAAGGAAGCCAGATCCCACATGGCTGACTATGTGGTTAGAATCCTAGCCCTGGCAGCTCAAAAAGCATGCCAGGTATGTGTGTGGGCACCAGGCGCCCCAAATCCCGACAGGATGGAGAAGCGGAGAAAGGGGCCCAGCTCACAGCCAGTGGTTAAGAGAGCACGATCCCACATGGCCAACCATGGTTTGAATCCCAGCCTCGATGGCTTGAAAGATACACCAGTTGGGCCAGCCAGCGGCATGGTGGTTAAGGCAGCTGGATCCCACATGGCTGGTGGTGTGGTTCAAGTCCCAGGGTGGCTTGAAAAAAATACTGAGGGCACGTGTGTGTGCGCTCAAAATCCTGAGAGAAGAATGGAGGAGAAGAGACCGTGGTCATCCCTCAGGGGGTGCTTTCTCACACTCTCCCACTCTCTCTCCAGCAAGCACACGCAGAAAACTTTTGATATACTGGGTCGTCGGAAAAGGCATGATGTAATTTTTTATGTGTTTCTATGCAAAAATGTGTCGGGGCTGGCAGGTAGTGCAATGGTTAAGGTGCTAGACTCTCACATGGCCAACCATGGTTCGAGTCTCAGACCCAGTGGCTTGGTTTCTCACTTTCCCTTTCTCTCTCTCTGGCCAAATTAATAATAATAATAATAATAAATAATAAATAATATAAAATAAAAATAAGTAACTCTTAAGAAAAGAAAATGTGTCATGATTTTTCCAATGACCCAATAAGGAAAAAAGATGCACCAGGCACCGATGTACACATGGGTGCCCAAGGTCCCGCGAGGATGGAGAAAGAGAAGGGCTCTACGAGGCTTCAGCACAGCGACCGTGGGCCTCGTAGAGCCCTGAGCGACTCTCGTGCCCAGCCCTCCCCTGGTCCGACTCCATGGCTGTTGGGGACAACCTTGAACAGGGACAAGGAGAGACAGGCTGTGACCCCCGGCCCCTGCCCACAGCTACCCTGGCCAATCGCCCACAGACCCCTGGCCCATTGCCCAGGAAGGCTCCCCAGGGGCCCCTAACCCTAAGTCCTCACCCCCACAGGCCAGGGGGCACAGGGCTGGTTTCCACAGTCCGTCTAATTTCTGACCCTCCTCAGTCGTTGAATACCGGTTTGCGGCTTCCACAGTGCAGAGCCCCCTGGGTTTCCTCCGTTTTCATCAGAATAATCTTTCTATCGGGACCAGCAGTTAGCGTAATGGCTATGCCATTGGACTCTAACATAGCATGAGTCCCGGACCCAGTGGCTTAAACTCACGCCGGGTGCGTGTGCGCCCAAGATCCCGAGAGGAGAATGGAGGAGAAGGGATTGCGGCGTGGCCATCCCCCTTAGGGGGTGATTTCTCGCTGACTGTCTCTCTCTGTCTGTCTGGTGAGCACACATGCCCTACAGTAAAAAATTCCCTCTCAAAAAAAAAAAAAAAGAGAAAAGAAAGAATAATCCTTCTATGAACAAAGCAGCTGGCAGTTTTGCCTGCCTGAGCCTCAGCCTCAGAAACCCCCCAGGGATCCTCGGACAGGGGCCTCTCTGGAGGGGGAGGTGTCCAGAAAATGCCTGTGTTGGGCAGGTACCTACCCCTCAGAGACCACCAGGATACCGGTAGACCCCTGCTCCCCTTTACACAGAAAGGCCTTGATAGCAATCAGACACTTTCTTTTCCGAAAGCTCATTTATTTCTCACAGGAGAATGAGAGGGATAGGCAACTGCCCCAGCAGGGTCTTCACACTGAAACCCCTAGCCAGCCCAGGTCACGGGCATGTGTGCATGGTCAGCCTATACACGGGACCCTGGGACCCGAAGCCCACACCTTTCCGTGTGGCCCAGGCACTGCTGTTTCAAAGAGCCAGGTGCTGGCTACTCCGGGTGTGGTCCCGAGCAGTCGTCATGGTCAGCCAGGACTGTCAGCAGGCAGGATCGCTGACTTAGAATCCAGAGTTTCACAAGCTCTCCCATGGGCCCCAGCCACCTTCAAGTCAGACTACAGCCACCAGCAGGTAGGCTTTTCAGGGCTCCTCCTGGGCTCCCCCTGTCTAAATGAGTCTCGGGGACTCCCCAGGGTTGTAGGGCTGTCGCCCCTCCTCACTATCTGCCGACCCAGTTCTCTGAGTTTCTGGTTTCCAGTCCTTCATGTGGGTCCCCCCGGCTGTCACGTCACCTGCTCCCCTTCCTTCCTTTTGCTGCAGGCTGGAAAACCGGCGCCCCAGAGGGTTGTGGTCACGTGCACAGTGGCGTGCAGCCCAAAGCTTAGACTCCAGACTGCTCACTGCCTCTTTTGTCTGCCGAGTTCCCAGCTCGGGTCGTGCTCCAAATACTTGGTTCACTCACTCGTTCACTCACCACCTGGCTCAGGTCTACCTGGGGCCTCTCCAGCACGGAGGGAAAGCACAAAGCCCAGTCCCAGTGGGGAGGCAGGTTACAGAGAGACAGTGGAGCCAGGATAAGGCCCAGGGCCGAGGAGGAGGAACTAACGGAACCAAATGCCGTGGGAAGAGGCCACTGCCACAGTTCAGGTGCAGGATGTCCCGGGGGATGGAGCTGGCCACCAGTCCTGTCCAGGCACAGGATGTCCTGGAGGAGGGAGTTGGCCCCCTGTACTGTCCAGGTGTGGGATGTCCTGGGGGAGGAAGGTAGAGCTGGCCACCTGTACTGTCCAGGTGCAGGGTGTCCTGGAGGGGGGAGCTGGCCTCCTGTACTGTCCAGGTGTGGGATGTCCTGGGGGAGGCAGGTGGAAGTGGCCACCTGTCCTGTCCAGTTGCAGGATGTCCCGGGGAGGGTGAAGCTGGCCACTAGCTCTGTCCAGGCACAAGATGCCCCAGGGAAGGAAGGCAGAGCCAGCTCACATACTCTGGGAGAGTCACGTCTTCCTTAGGTCAACAGGGGCAACCCCCAAGCATGCAAAGCCAATCAGATGACTGTCCGAAAGGGGCCACCAGGCGAGCGCATCACAGTCCCAGCCACAGATGGGCAGGGAGGGTGAGGGGAGGTGGGTGCCCTGGGCGCGAGCTGGCCCCGGCCTCGTCAGTTCAGTGCAGAGGCCACTTCAGGGCCCACTTCAGGCAAACTCCCGTCCTTTTCTGGTAAGAGGCCAGTCCTTCTGCAGGCAGCAGGAGACGGGACGAGCTCTCCACAGTGAGCCACAGCAGCCTGGACCTCCACAAAGTGTGCCTGGGCATTCGCGAAGGACACCAGGAGGCCAGGCAGCGCCAGAGGGCCCCTCCACTAGCCTAGGGCCCCACAGTGTGCTCCGCACCTTGCAAGACACAGAGGGAGGCCAAGCCTCAAGAAGGACAGCTCTGAACCCGGCTCTGTCCCTAATACATGCAGTAGGACTGTCACGTAGACCCATAGGCAGGACAATGGGTGACCGCACAGGATGGCTCTCACTGCACCAACCTCCCCTGGCCTCTTGCTATCAAACTAGCTGCCCTTGCTCAAGAAGAGTGAAGGCCTCAGACAAGGGGGTCTCGGCAGCTTGCCAATTGGCAGTGTGAGGTGGCAGCAGCTCGGGGTAGGACCGAGCAAACAGCCCCCACGACAGCCTCAAAGGGATAGACCAACGACAAGGGGGTAGCAGGCCACCAGTGCAAGGAGCTCTGCCCTCTGATGAAGGATGGCCACGTGGAGAGGGAGTTACTCAGGAAGCTGCTGACCCAGAACACAGCACAACAGGAAGCAATGCTGAATCGCAGAGCCTCGATAGTTGGACACGTGCTGACTTTCAGCCCCAGCACCATAATGTGCTACTTGAACTCTCTGGGCTCCAATTCCTCCTGTCCAGTTGTTGCCAAGATCAAAGGCAAGGCAAAGAAGCTCTCAGTAGAGAGCCGGGCTTGAAGCAAGGCTCACGTTTTAGCTCTGGCTAATATTACGCATTGAGAGAAAGATCGTGGCTTGCTTCAGTGGCATGCACTGTTAAGACACTGTGCTCTGCAGGCGGGGACCACATGGGAGTCCCAGGTTCAATTCCTGGTCCAATCTAAAGGTCAGGTGGGGTAGTATGCACCTGTAATTCCAGCAACTCAAGGGACTGAGCCTGGCCTGGGTAACCTTGCCTGTTAAAAAAAATAAAATAAAAAAGAGCCTGGGGCCAGCAGGTGGTGTGGTGGTTAAGGCATTGGATAGCCACATAGCCAACCACGGTTTGAGTCCCGGACCTGATAGCTTGCTTTCTCACTTTCCTTCTCTCTCTGTGTCTGTCTTTCTCTGGTCAAATTAAAATAAATGAATGAATAAATAAAGTCAAATAAATAATTATTTTTTTAAAAAAGGCCCAAATGTTGGGGTCTCTCCTTAATCCTTGTGAAATGAAGCACCTTGCTGAGTTCGGGTAAGTCAGGTGGACTGGGGACTAGTTTGGAACAGGGGATGGAGTGAGCAGACCCTGGGATTTAGGGTTCCAGGCTGTCTGTTCAAAAGGAAGTGAAGAAGAACAGGATGAGGCAGAGAGGACCCCGGACCCATGGGCAGCCTGGCCCAAGCAACCCCGACGGTGGGAGGGCGGGGACGAAAATGAGCTGACTCCTGCTCTCTGCCGTGAAGTGCAGAAGCCGGGTGCTCCCCTGAACTCAGACACTTCCCATAAAGTTCTGTCGGAGAAGCCTAAGGGGCAGGACACCAGCTGAAGGCGCCCTGGAAGCCTTGTTCTCCTGGAACGCCCAGGAGCCCTGGGGCTCAGGAACCGGTGCCCCCAAATAACACAGTTCCTACACGCAAACTCCATTAGGGCAGCGACTCCCAAGGCAAGGCAGGAGAAAACGGCCCGGGGATGCCCTGGAGGAGGAGCACAGGCCCTGGAACAGGCCAAGGGTCCAAGCCCAGCTCAGGGGGAGTGTGGGGGCTGGGCCATCACACCTGATGGGGAGAAAGCCTCCTGAGCTGCACCCTCTCGGCCTCAGCCTCCTCCCTGTCCACTCCACCCCTCCATGCCAGGGACCTGTTCTGTGTCTACCCTAGGGCTCTCACCACCTTAAATCTAGCAGCCCTTGGTGGACAGAACCTCGGCTGGAACCCAAGTGACCTAATTAAGGCCACACCACGTGGTCACGCGATCTTGGGGACAACCTGAGATGGTGGTCACGTACCTTTTTCCACATCTCACTTACAGGCGTGTGCCGAGTGGGTCAGTGGCCCTGCTGGAGGGAGCTGCAGTACCCAGCTAAAGGCTCACGTTACGGCCACCCACAGGAGCTGGGGTCCCCCTCAGCAGTAATTAGGGCCTCGAGAGCTGCAGCCTGAGGAGCTCAGAGACCATCAAACACACTCCGAAAGGCTGAGCCACGGGAAGGATCTCTGTTCTTACTCAGAGACCTCTCTGAGTAGGCCAGGCACACATGCCCGGGAT
>NW_006209227.1:2094309-2094653 GCF_000334495.1 Tupaia belangeri chinensis | reverse complement strand
CGAACTCTTGGCACCCAGACTGTTGGGAGTGTTGTCCGTCTGTCTGTCTCTCTGTCTCACTTATGGAAGAAATAAATAAAAGAAAAACAGAAAATATGAATCCACTGTGGAGGTCAAGGTGGCAGCCGTGGCCATGATCCTGGGGTGGACATGAGGATTGCAGGAGGAAGCTAACCACACTCAACCACAGAGACCCATCTCTGCTTTCCAGGGCAAGCTCTGGAGGAGGAAGGGAACCTCACAAAAACCAGCGATCATTGACAGACCGCAGTATGGTTGATTGGAAATTAGAAGGTATGGGAGAGACTGGGGGGGGGGGGGCATGAGCGGGGGGGGGGGGGACA
>NW_006209227.1:2092858-2093462 GCF_000334495.1 Tupaia belangeri chinensis | reverse complement strand
GGTTGTTGGAAAATTGAGGGGTGGGGGGGGGCTGGGGGGGGGGGGGCATCAGAGCAGGGAGTGGGGACCCAGGACGGGAGCCAGGCCGGGCGAACTCAGCAGCTGGCAAGGCTGAGCTGGTGGGTCAATGCGGGCAGTCTGGACTTCGTTCCGTGGGCTAGCAGGAGCCGTGTCACCTACTGGCCCCAATTAAGTTTATTTTAAGTTGCACGCGTCATCTCTCTCATTTGCCTCCAAACCAGAGGCTCTCAACTTCTGGAGCATGGGACCATGGCCTCCTTGAGAAGCTAGGTCTCCTAGCAAACGCGTATGCAATTCCAGACATGGTTTTGAACTACGACCTCGAGTTTTTGAACTGCTGCCCGTTAGACTGGAGGCCCAAGGAGGCAGACACAGGCCAAGGTCCGTGTGCCACCCAAATAGTTTTCACTTTTCCCTTTCATCTGGAGCTGCTAAACACACCTTCAACCTCAGAGAGGTCCAAAGCTACCCCTTGTAATATCAGGGCCACTCTTCAGAGGAGGCAGGCATGGCACCAAGAATCCCAGCCCTTGGCTCAGGAGCAGAGGCAGCCTGGCTCCTGCCCCAGAGCTGAAACGCCCCT
>NW_006209227.1:2091527-2092844 GCF_000334495.1 Tupaia belangeri chinensis | reverse complement strand
ACCGCCCATAGCACCTCTGGGAGCCTGGAACTTGGCTTTGCTACGCTGCCCAACCATGGG
Organism: Tupaia belangeri chinensis; assembly: GCF_000334495.1. Classification (NCBI taxonomy): domain Eukaryota; kingdom Metazoa; phylum Chordata; class Mammalia; order Scandentia; family Tupaiidae; genus Tupaia; species Tupaia belangeri. The sequence goes on along the minus strand of NW_006209227.1, from coordinate 2,092,784 downwards.
GCAGGAGTCCAGGGCCCCACGGAGCTTCTGCTGCTTTTCCCTGCGGGCCTGGGGTCTGCCCAACGAGTGACACCCCAGGCCGCCACTGGAAAGAAGGCCAAGAAGCAGAAGGGATAAACGACCCCATGCACAGATCCACAGGGCTAGGGTTAAGAAGATTCCAAAGGTATGGCCTCACGCAGGGGCCAGCGAGGTGCGCCTGCCTGAGAACCGCACTCAGCAGGTCTCCCTGGGACATGGCCATCCCGAGACGTCCACGTCGTCTGCACTGCTTAGGCTGAGCCGCCATGGCCAGGAGAACCCCGCGGCCTGCAAGCCAAACACATCAACTGTTTGGCCTTTCACAGAGTGAGGCTGCCTGCTCCTGGCCTGGGAGGTCATGACCCAGTTCCTGGCCCCCCATAGTTTGCAACCACTCCTTCTGGAACACCTGTCACACCCGGGAGTCAGTTACACCGCCGCCCTTGCAGGGAAATCCAGAGAAAGGAGCTCACCACCTCGTCAGATGGGTCTTTCCATGGCTCAGCCACTCCAGCTATAAGAAAGCTCTTCCTGGGACCAGCAGTTGATGTAATGTCTAGGTTGCTCGACTCCCATGTAGTCGACCAGGGTTTGAGTCCCGGACCCAGTAGCTTAAACTCACACCAGGCTCATGTGTGTGCATGCCCAAGATCCCAAGAGGAGAATGAAGGAGAAGGGACTGCAGTGTGACCATCCTCCCTGGGGGGTGATTTCTCGCTTTCTGTCTCTCTCTCCGTCTTTCTGGCAAGTGCACATGTCCTATAGCAAAAACCTCTCAAAAAAAAAGAAAGAAAAAAGAAAGAAAAAAGAAAGCTCTTCCTTCCCCGCACCTGTGGCTCCCTTCTCCTGACCCCGCGCCCCGCCTTCTGCCTTCTGCCACTGAGGCCAACCCGGTCACCACCACAGATCTCATTCCCAGGGCCTGAATCCCTTCTCAGTCCTGGCTGGCTGCTCCCCTGGCTGTTTCCACAATGATCAGGACCACAACCATCTTGAACGCAGCACCTGAGGTCACCCCCACTGCCCCATCAGGTCGGTCCCCACAGTCCCCGCTGAGCTACAAAGAGTGTCCTGTGCATGGGGGGCAGGTGGCGTGAGGGGAGCCACATTCCTGTCTCGAAGGCAGCATCAGGTCAAATCCAGCTCACAGTCAGGAGCGGGCTGAGCTTCTCAGGGTGGGCACCCTCCCAGGGTCAGTCTGTGCAATCAGACCCCTGCGTCTGGGGGAAGAGGTCA
>NW_006209227.1:2081700-2091496 GCF_000334495.1 Tupaia belangeri chinensis | reverse complement strand
GGAAACCACGCGGCCCCACAGGAGCAGACATAGCAGACACGAGGCAGCGCTGCCAGGGGATTGTAGAGCTGGGAATGCTGTGGGGGCTCACAGCAGGTCTCTGCAGCCCCGGAGCAAGGAGGCCGTGCAGGTGACTGGCAGGGCGGGCCTGGCTCCTGAGACCCGATTCTTGGACCCTCAGGTCACCCGGCACATCCTTGGAGACGCTCTAGCCCAGCAACACCATGAAACCACGCAGAAAGTAACCCCATGGAAGTCAACCCCCCAAACTCAGTGGGGGAGGGACTCCTGTTTACCAGGTGGACCAGGACTACCAGAGCCGAGGCTCGACTACCGAGTCCGAGTTCGAGTCCGGAGTGCCCGGTGCCTCCCCTTTAAGTCAGGCACTTTTGAGTTCATCTTGCAAGGCAGAGGGGAGAGGACTGCGTTTGTCCTTCTTGTGGAATGTAAGCCTTTTCATAATTCAACCTCAAATCCTCCTAACAAGTGATGGTTCTGGAACAAGGAGAGTGGAGAAGGCGTCCCAGAGCCAGGGGACAGGGAGGTAGGGAGCAGGAGTGAAGAGGAAGCAGAATCGCCCCAGGGCGGTGAAACTGCCGGCGAAACCACCCAGTGCTTACCCAGGGTAGATCTTCCTACTTTTCCGGAATCAGTCCCAAAACAGAGGCCAGCCTGCAGCCACTGGCCTCCCAGGAGTTCAGACAAGCCGTGGGTCCTCCTGCCCCACCCCTCAGTTCAAAACAGTCAAAGGTGTGGGAATTTCAAGCAAAAGTGAATGGCTGTTGCCTGAGGCTACAGCCAGGAAGTGTCTCCCAGAGGAAAACAGGCGCTTCTCTTCCATTTATTTCCATCCACTTCTGGCCTTTAAAGTCAATTCACTTCGGTGAGACCAGCAGCTGGCACATGGTTACATCACTGGACTCCCACATGGTAGACCACATGGTCGACTGTGGTTCGAGTCCCAGACCCGGTGGCTTCATACTCACGCCGGGCTTGTGTGTGCCCAAAATCCCAAGAGGAGACTGGAGAAGGGGGCTGTGGCATGGTCATTCCCCCAAGGGGGGAGTGATTTCTTGCTTTCAGGGGATGATTTCTCGCTTTCTGTCTCTCTCTGTGTGTCTCTCCGGCAAGGGCACGCGCCGTATAGCAAAAATGTATCTTTAAAAAGACAAACAGTCAATTCACTCAGAAGATCAGGGCGCACAGTGGGCGGGCTGTCTCCCCTTCACCTCCCCATAACCCTCAGGAGGACTCACACCTCTCTGGTAAATTCCCAGCCCCCCAAGTCTGTCCCTCCCAGACAAGACTAGGGAGGAGAAAAAGAAACTGGGGGAAAACGGGGGTGAGAAATGAAGAATTCCAGGACAACCTTTTTGGGCTTCAGGGGTACGTGGTGATGTGGAATCTGGTGCTGGCAGGGTGTCCATGACATCACCATTTTGGATTCTTAATAGAAAGCCAACTTTCCCAGAGTAAATCGCGCCCCTTCCCACCCTCTCTTCGGGGAATTGAAACACAAGCTTTCCGAAGGCTGCAAACCATCGCAGCTGCATTTCAGACGTTGCATTTGGGTCCTGCCTTAAGCGGCTGCTTTGGTCCTCCCTTTGAAAGCGGCCTCTGGATACGTCCGGGGTAGTTAAAATGTCCTGCCTAACCTTGGCCGCTCCGCCATCTCCACTACACGCGACTCTGTGGAGTCGGTTTCTTCTGGGCCTTCTCTCTCTTCTCCTCAAATCAGGCCATTATTCTCTTGGCTCGGGCTACCCAATGACACGCGTAAATGGAGAGGGGACTTTCTCTGGCCAGGCCGAAGACCCCTCGAGCTTGCCACACTGTGAGGAAAATCTCTTCCTTCTACAATGTACTAGGTAGGAGGCGGCTCAAGGATTGCAGGGCCTAGAGGCACAAAGACAAAGACACCCACCCCACAAGCATAGGCAGGAAAAGACCCAGTTTCTTTACAATTGGAAATGTAAGAGAGCCCTAAGCCAAATACTTTTAAATAGGAAAACTGAATTAGAGAAGAAAGCCTGCTTCACACTATCGCTATGAATCATCTAGCCCCCAACACAAAGAATGGTGGGCTTTTTGGTGGACGCCTAGGTTACGCCCTGTGCTGACATTGGAATGTGGATCTAGGAAGGGCCTTGGTGAGAAATTCCTACTGCGTGCGCCCGGTCCCGTGGTTCCGTGGCAGGTCCAAGGAGTCAGAGATAGGCTTTGGGAAGACTCAAGTCCTGACGGGGACGGGAATCCCACCGGCTTCGGCCAAGTCTGACATGGCGATCCTCTTAAATCCGAGGTCGTCGCTGCGAGTCTCCCCATCTCCAGAGATGGGGCCACCAGGATTGGGTATCTTTTCTGACTTGCTGTACTGGGTTGAATGGTGATCCCCAACGTCCATGACACCCTGACTTCAGAACGTGACCTTATTTAGAAATAGGGTCATTGCAGATGTAAATTAAATGAAGATGCAATCACATAGGATTGAGGTGGACCCTCGATCCAAGGACTGCTGTCCTTATAAGATCAGGGGACGACGCGGAGACACACAGGGAGCACGCCAGGTGACAACGAGGCAGACATTAGAGAGATGTGTCTAAAACCAAGGCGGGCTGGCCCTGTGGCCTCCTGGTTAAGGGAGCTGGATCACATACGCCTGACCATGTGGTTCGAATCCCAGCGAAGGAGGCTTGAACAGCACCCTGGGTACTTATGTGTGCGTGCCCCAAATTCCAGCAGGATGGAGAAACGAAGGAGTAGGAGAGAGGGCTGTGGTGTGGCCACGCCCAGTGGGAGTGCTTTCTCCCCCTCTCTGTCCATCTTGGGCAAGCACTCGTGCTTTCTGGCCATTATTTTAAAATTCAAAAAATAAATAAATAAATAAATAAAAGCCCAAATCCCTCCATAAAAAAATAAAACCCCATGAATGCCACAGATAGCCAGCAGCACCAGAAGCCAGGAGAGAGGCGAGGAAGGGATCTTGCCCAGAGCCTTGGAGCAAGCACGGCCCTGTCCACGCCTAGATTTCAGACTTCCCGGAGCTGGGAGGGAACGCTGCGCTGCCTGATGCCATCCGATTTGTGGCGCTTTGTTCTGCAGCCCTGGGAAGCAATAAGCGCACCTGGTGCCAGGGTGGGTGGGCTAACATGCAGGTCCCAGCGGGCCAGCAACACACCAAGCAGCGGGCCACCACTCAGCGTCAGAGAAAGCAGACTTGGGGGCCACGTGGTGGCACAGTGTAACCCAAACGTATGCACATGGGAGAGGTCCAGGGTTCTAGTGGGACCTTCCTGAGCAAGCCAGTGCACACCTGAGTTCTGTGATCTGGGCTGGCCACGAGCGGGGGTGGTTCTCTGTGTGGAGGACCTGCTTTCAGGGACTGCAGACCTGCCCAGGCCTGGCTATCTCTCTGTGTCTCTTTCTCTCTCTCTCACATGAAAGAAACAAACTTTAAAAAAAAGGATCAAGGCCAGTCCAGCCTTGTGGCTCAGTTGTTAAGGTAGCCAGGTCTCATACGCCGGCCCCGCAGTCTGAAATACATGCTGGGCACATGTGCATGCCCCAAACCCCGATGGAGAGAGAAATGGAGAAGGGGAACCAGCAGTTAGCGTAATGGCTATGTCGCTGGACTCCCACGTAGTCGACCGCGGTTCGCGTCCCGGACCCGGTGGCTTAAAACTCACACCGGGCACGTGTGCGTGCGTGCCCAAGATCCCAAGAGGAGAATGGAGGAGAAGGGATTGTGGCGTGACCATCCCCCCTGGGGGGTGATTTCTCACTTTTTGTCTCTATGTCTCTCTCTGTCTGTCTGGCGAGCACACGCGCTTTATAGCAAAAACCTCTCCAAAAAAGGAAAAAAAAGAGAGAAATGGAGAAGGGATTACAGTGTGACCACACCCACGGGGGGCATGCTTCCTCCCTCTCCCTGTCTCTCTCCTCCTGGGGAGTACACTTGTCCTCTGGCAATAGGGTCAGCCTGTGGCCTAGTGGTTAAAGAAGCCAGATTTGGGGGCCGGCAGGTGGCGTGGTGATCAAAGGCGCTGGACTCCCACATGGCCAACTGCAGTTCAAGTCCTGGGCCTGGCGGCTTACTTTCCCACTTTCCCTTTCTCTCTATCTCCCTGGTCAAATTAAAAATAATAATAACAACAAATGGAATTAATTAAATCATTCTTTCAAAAAAAAGAAGAAAGAAAAAGAAGAAGAAGAGAAGCTAGATTTGACTGCATGGTTCAAATCTCAGCCGCAGTGGCTTGAAAACGATGCCGGGTGCATGGGCGTGTGTGTCCCAAATCCTGACAGGATGGAGAAATGAAGAAGGGATTGTGGCGTGGCCACACCCGCTGGGGAGTACTTTCTCCTTCTGTCTGTCTGTTTCTCTGGCAAGCCCAGGCACCCTCTGACAAAAACAATTTTTAAAAATTAGACTTGGCAAAGTAAATTATTAGACAAAAAAGAACAGCATAGAATTTGCACACCCACCAAAATTACAGCTATGTGGTCATCTGGAAACGTGATGGTGACTAAAACCTCCTGAGCCAAGTGCTTCACATCCATCCATGTCTTTAGTCCCCAAATAACCCACAAGGGAGGGCCTATCTGTTTCCACATGAAGGAGAGGAGACGGAAGGCACGGAGCCGCCCAGGGAAACTTCCTGGTGGAGGAGTCAGGTGTGAATCCAGGAAGCCTGACCCTCCGCTCACGCTTCACAGCCCACGTGATGGTAGAAGAAAGCAAACTGACCTGCGAGATGCTCTTCAGGAGCTTTTTGGTCTGTTTTAGGTTTTTGCCATAGAGTATGTGCACTTGCCAGAAAGAGACAGAGAGGGAGAGTGAGAAATCACCCCCAGGGAATGGCTGTACACCCTTCTCCTCCATTCGCCTCTTGAGATTTGGGGCAAGCACACACGTTCACCCAGGATGATTGTCAAGCCACCAGGTCTGGGACTCAAACTGTGGTTGGCCATGTGGGAATCCAGCGCTTTAACCACCACACCACCTGCTGTCTCCACTGTAGAATTTTTTTTTTTTGAGAGGTTTTTGCTATAGGGTGTGTGCGCTTGCCAGAAAGAGACAGAGAGGGAGAGTGAGAAATCACCCCCAGGGAATGGCTGTACACCCTTCTCCTCCATTCTCCTCTCAGGATTTTGGGCACGCATGCACACACGCCCAGCGTGAGTTTTAAGCCACCAGGTCTGGGCCTCGAACTACGGTTGGCTACATGGGAGTCCAGCAACATAGCCATTACGCTAACTGCTGGTCCCCAAACTACACTCTTTAGAATTTTTTTTTAATAATTATTTATTTTATTTATTCATTCATTATTATTATTTTTTTTTTTAGTTTGATCAGAGCGAGACAGAGGGTGAGAGAGAGGGGAGGCAAGAAAGAAGCCACCAGATTCAGGACTCGAACCCTGGTCAGCCATGTGGGAGTGTCCAGCACCGTAACCACCACGCCACCTGCTGGTCCCTACACTCTTTAGAATTTATAACATGCTTTTTTAAAATGTACTTAAGCATAGAGGGGGAACCAGCAGTTAGCGTAATGGCTATGCTGCTGAACTCCCACGTAGTCGACCGCGGTTCGTGTCCTGGACCCGGTGGCTTAAAACTCACCCTGGGCTCGTGTGCGTGCGTGCCCAAGATCCCCAGAGGAGAATGGAGGAGAAGGGATTGCGGTGTGACCACCCCCCCTGGGGGGTGATTTCTCGCTTTCTGTCTCTATGTCTCTCTCTGTCTGGTGAGCGCACGCGCCCTATAGCGAAAATCTCTCCCCCCCAAAAAAAAAATGTATTTAAGCATAGAAACCAAAGGTGCCCAAACTCCCGAGAGGAGAATGGATTGTGGGAGGCCATACCCCTGTGGGATAATGTCTCACTTTCTCTCTCCCCCAGTATGCGTACGTTTCCCTGCAGCAAAACTAAACAACAACAAAAAGAAACCAATGGAAAAAGAAAAACAGCTAGAACCAAGGGAACAACCCCACCACATAGTCAGAGGAGTGGAGAAGGGCCCGCTGCCTGGCCTGCGGGGGTGCACAGAGAGGAGCACGGGAGGCCCCAGGAGGGCGTTTGCTGGCCTGGCTCTCAGCCTGTAGCCAAGGCGGCTGCCAATGGGGCAATGCACGAGTGTGGGTGCAGTAAGGCAGGAGCGCATGGCAATTGGAGACACCTTCAAGGCTTTCAAGAACACTTAGCCAGTTTTTAAAACACCTTTTTGGTCATGCAGTTTAGAAATATCAAAGGTCCTCCATGCAGGACAAAAGCAAAGGAAGAAAAATACCGAACAGGATTCTCTGCTGGGGGAGGAGCAAACCTGGGACCCAGGAGCCGGTGGGCAAGCCCAGGTCGGCCACAGCCAGGCCAGAACAAGTCTGCAGGTCTCGGATGCCGAGCCCCCGCAGCAGCCTTCCCTGGTGGGAAGGAGCGCCGCTGGGCCGGGGCAGAGGAGTAGACCAGTTGGCCTGCAGGGGCAGCTCAAGTTGGAGGAAGGCAGGGGAGCGGGTGTGACCTGGGGATCACAGGTCACCGTGATCAGGACCCTTTCATAAGACGAGGGGTTTGTCCACCACCTGTGGAAAACAGGCTGGCACCATGTAAAACCAGAGATGCAGGCAGAGCCGCAGAAATTCCCAGACTAGGGAATCCCTGTGGGCTGGGGTAGGGAGAGGGAGAGGTTTCAGTGGAGGAAACCGGGTAAAAGCACCCAGAAGGGAAAACCAGCCGGCTCAGTTGGGGGACACCGAATTTGATGGAAGATTAGCAGGGATCAGGTCCAAGGAATCCCTATTTTTACAGGGCATGGGTAGCCTGAAGGTGAGCAGGGAAGGGGGGCAGGAGGTCAGGTGGGGCCAATCAGAGTTAACAAATTCGTCCACGCCCTCATCCCAATAACTGGTTAAGAGCCAGTAAGAGACAACAGTGAGACCCTCTCCCAAGGCCTCTCCCATGGCTGCTTTTTCCCACTGGTCTTACTGGAGTTGCTGGGGCCACCATCAGGGATGAGCCACCTGAGAAGGGGGACAACACAGAGAGGAAGTTGTCTTAAGAAAATGAGACACTGGGAACCAGCAGTTAGCATAATGGCTATGTCGCTGGACTCCCACGTAGTCGACCGCGGTTCGCATCCAGGACCTGGTGGCTTAAAACTCACGCCGGGTGCGTGTGCGTGTGTGCCCAAGATCCCGAGAGGAGAATGGAGGAGAAAGGATTGCGGCGTGACCATCCCCCCTGGGAGGTGATTTCTCGCTTTCTGTCTCTATGTCTCTCTCTGTCTGTCTGGCAAGCGCACACGCCCTGGAGCGAAAGGTCACCGTGATCAGGACCCTTTCATAAGACGAGGGGTTTGTCCACCACCTGTGGAAAACAGGCTGGCACCATGTAAAACCAGAGATGCAGGCAGAGCCGCAGAAATTCCCAGACTAGGGAATCCCTGTGGGCTGGGGTAGGGAGAGGGAGAGGTTTCAGTGGAGGAAACCGGGTAAAAGCACCCAGAAGGGAAAACCAGCCGGCTCAGTTGGGGGACACCGAATTTGATGGAAGATTAGCAGGGATCAGGTCCAAGGAATCCCTATTTTTACAGGGCATGGGTAGCCTGAAGGTGAGCAGGGAAGGGGGGCAGGAGGTCAGGTGGGGCCAATCAGAGTTAACAAATTCGTCCACGCCCTCATCCCAATAACTGGTTAAGAGCCAGTAAGAGACAACAGTGAGACCCTCTCCCAAGGCCTCTCCCATGGCTGCTTTTTCCCACTGGTCTTACTGGAGTTGCTGGGGCCACCATCAGGGATGAGCCACCTGAGAAGGGGGACAACACAGAGAGGAAGTTGTCTTAAGAAAATGAGACACTGGGAACCAGCAGTTAGCATAATGGCTATGTCGCTGGACTCCCACGTAGTCGACCGCGGTTCGCATCCAGGACCTGGTGGCTTAAAACTCACGCCGGGTGCGTGTGCGTGTGTGCCCAAGATCCCGAGAGGAGAATGGAGGAGAAAGGATTGCGGCGTGACCATCCCCCCTGGGAGGTGATTTCTCGCTTTCTGTCTCTATGTCTCTCTCTGTCTGTCTGGCAAGCGCACACGCCCTGGAGCGAAAATCTCTCCAAAAAAAAGAAAAAAGAAAATGAGACACTAAGCATTGATGGCATCATCCACGCTCCTAGATCCAGCCATTCCTGAACCCATTAATGGCTTTTTTGTTTCATGAGCCACAGAATTTCCTTTGTAGAAATGCCAATTTTGGATGAAAGTGACAGAAAACCCAACTTAGGATTCTGACTGGCTCAAGAGAAAAAAAAATTCCAAGCACAGGTTGGACTGTAGCTCTGCCAGAACCCCACACCACGCAGGACCCCTCCCTTAGCTCGGCCCTGTTCCTCCCAAAGGCCACCTTCTTGGTCATGCAAGACCTGACTCTGAACTCCCTTCATTACTCTCGGGCAGCCAATTAACACGTTTCTTCCAGGGAATGTTTTGCAGGAAAGAGCGAAAGAGTGATCATGAAGCGATCCGAGGGTGCAGGACCATCCCCAGCACCCTCCTGAACCTTGGGAAGAACTCTGGGACGTGGGAGCAGCCTCCTCCCTGGAAGGCTCAAGCCAAGGGGGTCTGACAAGCACTGCCTTGTGGTCACTTTTCCATCTTGCCCCATGTGCCATTCTTTGACCCAACTAGACCTTCCAGAGCCGCCCAATGAGACGCATGAGTGCCAGAGAGCAGTCCAGGAAGCCAGCGATGGGGAACCAGGGTGTCCAGAAAGCAGAGGGGGCGATCGGGTGCCAGATCTGCAGACCGCAAGGCAGGGGCCGAGCGACAGTCCAGCTTCGGTCCTAGTGTGGGTCATACTGCGCGGCCACAGCGCCTTTAAATAGAACCTCCGTGCAGACGACAAACACATTCCATGGGCTTTTAAAAACGCTCCAAGCGTGACCTGGCCGGAGGCCTCCGCTCCCCCAGGCATTTTTCCGGCCTCGACTCAATTCTGGAAGTATTAATAGCTCGGTTAGGAACTTACGGTGTGCCAACTGTACTTTCTGGTCATAAAGGGCAGGGGCTATTGCTCGCACTATCCAGAGGGGGAAACCGAGGCCCAAGAGTCCCACCAGTGAGTCTCCACATTCCCGCGTCTTTGGCCGAGGGCTGGGGCGCGCCAGCCCCTCCAAGCCGCCCAGGCCTGCTTGGGGGGTTACAGGACACGACAGGACAGGAAGGAGCCCCCACGGGACCCGTGCCAACCGTCAGGTGCTGCCCAAGAGGCTGGAAAGTGGGAAACTGAGAAGGCCACTCCCCCAGAAGGGCCGGCCGCGCCCTCTCCGGACGCCCCGCGTCTCCTTCGCGAGTTCATCTGACAGCCAGTTCTCAGCCTCTGGCCGCCCGCCGGCCCCGCGCGGCAGCCAAGGATTAACTTTCCCCTTTTGTTTTAAAAGATAAAAGGACACCGGGGGCTAATTTCTCCCCTGGGGATAGAGTCAGAGCCCGCAGGTGAGGCGCGAAGGCTACCTTTCCTAGAAGCTGCGCTCCGAGCAACACTGAGAACCTGCCGGAGGATGGGGCAGGCCCCGCCGCCAGACCAGAGAGCCCGGCCCTCGGGCTCCGCAGGCGCGGGGGACCGTGTGGGCTCGGTCCGAGAGGGCCGCGGTTGGAGCTCCCGGCTGCGCAGCCCGGTCCCCGCACCGCGCAGGGATAGACTCGGACGCAGGATAAGGCTGCGGAGGGACAGATGCTACAGGACCTGGAACCGCTCACCTCCTCCCCGTCCCGTCCCACCGCAGCCGGGCCGGGAGACGGGAGCTCATA
>NW_006209227.1:2066052-2081220 GCF_000334495.1 Tupaia belangeri chinensis | reverse complement strand
ACCCGCTCCCGCTCCTCGCGGCTCAGGACCCGAGGCTGGACCCTCGGATCAGCTTGGCCTTGCTGCGGTCCCGCTGACCGGGATCCTGCGAACCCTGCGGACCCCGGGAAAAACGGTGCCGAAAAAGTTTCCCCGACCGTTTGCGCGATTCCGTTTTAGTCCCCTGAGGTGCCCTAACTGGAGGCGCTCGCGGCCCGGGACAGGCTGGGGGAGGGCGGCGAGCGCCCCCGGGTGACCCCCACGCGCCCCCATGTCTGGGGTGGCACCCACTGCCCCAGGGCCCTGGATGGGAGGCTCCGGCAGGGAGCGCCGGGCGTGGGGAGCTGCTTTTCAAACACTCATTGAAACGAAATGTTTCCAAAACATGCTAAAAATACTAAAAACAAATAAACAACAAAAAAGGGAGAGCCAAGAACTAGAAAAAGTACCTCCTCCCCCATTCCCACGGAGCCCCGCGCGGGGGCTCCAGCTTTTTTCCGAGAGACACACGAGAAGGAAAAGAAAAAGAAGTTTGAAAATAAAGACATCAGCATTTTTAACAAGAGGATAAAAACAAATACAGTCATCCTCCCTAAGGAAGGCTGAGGTCGACGCCTGTTACATCAGCCTGGCTTGGAGAGGAGTCTGTAAACACGCGCGGCCCTGCCCCTGCCCCTGCTCGGGCTGCCGCTCTGACCTGTCTGGGCTGACCACCAGGGCATGTCTGTGGCCCTGCCCGACCAGGGCGCCTGACACCGGGGACCAGACTTTAGCATGCAGACGACCTGGGGGGGCATTCAGGTTTCAGGGCTCCCCAGCTATTACAGAAAATAAGTTGCTCCCCCCCAGAAAAACACAAAAATCTAGTTTTTTAAAAATGCATATGTTAAATTGTATATTTTTACTCTGCTGTGAGATATTATAGCAAATACTATCAATTATTTACCTTAAAGGGAGGGACTGTTCAAAAATGTCTCCAAATACCCACCTATGTGAATAGCGATAACTAGTTGATATCAGATAAAATTGACCTTCTGTGGGGAAGGGCTCGCTCTGCTTGCAGGGAAAGTACAGCTCTTTTTTTTTTTTTCTTTTCTTTTTTTTTTTGAGATGACTGTGGTCCTCTGACCCACAGCAGAGGGCTTTCTGTCCGTTTTACACCCATAACCAGGGCCAGCAGGTGGAGAGGAAAGTGGAGGAGAGGGCATTTCTGGATAGCCATCCCCCCTGGGGAGTGATTTCTCACTCTGCTCTTTGCCTCTCCCTGGAGAGCCAGCACACAGGCCTACGGTAAGAACCTAAAAGAGAGAGAGAGAAAGAAAAGATGTATATTCAGGGACCAAAATGTAATTTAAAAATTCATTTTTTTCTTGCTTCATCAGGAACATTCTTAAGTAAAACTGGACTTTCTTTTTAAATGGGGGTGAAGAATAAAGTGGCCCCTGGTACGGTGGCCCACTGCCTTGGTTGCGATTACCCACCATTCCTTTGCATCGTTGATCAAAAGTCAGCACAGTGGACATGGCGCCTCAGAAGGCCGAAACTACCCTACAGGCGTGTGGACCGCCCCTCTGTAAAACTAGGGCCACCTCCAGGGGTGGATCCTACATGGCTGACCCAGCGGTTAGAGTTCCCGACCTGGTGGTTTGAGAAACACATGAAGCACATGTGCATGTGCACCCAAATCCCCCAAAGGAGGGAGAGATGGAGAAGGGATTGCAGGGTGACCACTCCCCATGGGGGTGTGCTTTTTCTCTCCCCCTCTCCCTGTCTGTCTCTCTCCGGCAAGTACATGCACTCTCCTGCAAACAGACCAAACAAAACACAGTCTCGAATCTACTTCCTTTCCTTTACTGGGGGCTGAGTAGCCTAGTCTCTGAGGACCCTGTCCCCTGCTGGTGGACAGGGGCTTCATCTTGCTATCCACACTGTCCCATGGTGAGCAGAAGGTGGACTCTCCTCTCATGCAACTGTAGGTAAAGAGCTGGACAGCCTGGCCCAGCCGTTGTGGCGTGGCACCAATGCAATGCCCCGCAGTGCCGGAAGCCATATGGAAGACCAGGGTTTGATTCCCAGAACGACCTGTACACACCAGGCCCCCAGGCCTGTGCCTGTGATCCTGTCTGGAAAAAGACCAGGGTGAGGGTGGTTTGTTAAGGGTGCCTGTCCTTCTCCCTGTCTCTCATCTCTGTCTCAGGAAAGAAAAAAACTTGAAAAAGAAATCAAAAACTTGAAAACCTTCTTTCATTCATTTGTTGAATAAGTAAGACCCCTGTGCAGCCCTGTTCTAGGTGTCTGGGGATAGCCCAAAACCAAACAGAGCTCCTGACCTCATGACCCACATGCTAGTCAGGGTCAACTAGATCAAAAAATCTACAGGGGTCAGCTGGTCTGTGGTGGTTAAGGTGTCTGGATCCCACGTGGCCAATTGCTCAGGGCCCAATGGCTTGAGAAACACGTTGGGTATGTGCATGCGTGCCCAAAATCCCGGAAAAAGGAGATAAAGAGAAGAAGGGATTGCAGCGTGACTGGGGAGGAGGGATGCTTTCTCTCTCTGTCTCTGTCTCTCTCTGGTTAATATATGCATCCTCTGGCAACTTTTTTATTTTTGGAGAGGTTGGGTTTTTTATTTTTTGTTTTTGTTTGTTTGTTTGTTTGTTTTTGCACTCGCCAGAAAGAGACAAACAGAGAGACAGAAAGTGAGAAACCCCCCCCCCCCCCATGGAGGATGGCCACACCGCAATCCCTTGTCCTCCATTCTCCTCTTGGGATCTTGGGCACACACGCACATGTGCCCAGTGTGAGTTTAAGCCACCGGATCCGGGACTCGAACCGCGGTGTACTATATGGGAGTCCAGTGACATAGCCATTATGTCAACTGCTGATCCCCCTCTGACAATTTTTAAAAATAATTGTATTTAACTTTATGTATTTATTTATTTTAATTTGACCAGAGAGGGAGGGAGAGAGAGAGGGAAGGTGAGAAAGCAAGTCACTAGGTCCAGGACTTGAACCACAGTCAGCCATGTGGGAGTTTAGTGCCCTTAACCACCACGCCACCTAGCAGCCCCCTCTGGCAAATCAGTATATTAGATGATGGTATGTACTAAGACAAAATTAAAGTTAGGAAGGTTCTAAAGAGTGGGGACAGGAGGCAGCAAGTTACCTGGGGTTGTAGGTAAAATGGCCATGGAAAAGGTAACATTTAATTGATGACCAGCAGGGGATCAGCAGATGGCGTAATGGCTGTCGCTGGACTCCCATGTAGTCGACCGTGGTTTGAGTCCTGGACCCAGTGGCTTAAACTCATGCCAGGCAGGTCTGTGTGCCCAGGATCTCAAGAGGAGAATGGAGATGAGGTTGTGGCGTGGCCATCCCCCTGGGAGGATGATTTCTCGCTATCTCTCTGTCTCTCTCTGTCTCTGTCTTTCTGGCAAGCGCACGCGCCCTATAGCGAAAACCTCTCCAAAAAAAAAAATGCTGACCAGCAGAAGCGAGGGCACCTAACAGCGACTTGGGCTCAGAACGTGTCCTCCCTTAGTGGCCACACCTTCCTCTTCGTCCTCACTTGTACCCTTCCCCATTTCCCTCGTAGATGTTTCCAGAGGGCCTGCCTGCTTCTTCCTTCTCTCCAAGGATGTCACCTCAGGGCAAGTTCCAGGGCCTTGTTTGCCTTCCTTCCCAGCCGGGAAGCCCTGGCACCACCCGAGCGGTGTCTCCCCTTCTCCATGGAGAAACCGACCCCTGTGCCCGGCACGGCCCTGGTACCCTATGCGGGCACAGCAGCGGGAGATAGTCCTGGCAGAGAAGACAGAATCTAGGAGCAAAGGGGTCGGCAGGTGGTACGGTGGTTAAAGGCGCTGGATTCCCACGTGGCTGACCACGGTTTGAGTCCTGGACCTGGCAGCTTGCTTTCTCATTTTCTCTCTCTCTCCCACCCGCTTCCTCTCTGGTCAACTTAAAATAAATAAATAAATATAAAAAGAAAGAAAGAATCCAGGAATAAGAGCTTAGAGAACTGCTGTTAATATTTATGTGTCCTTCCTATTATATTTTTATTTAAAAACAAAAAATTTTTCTTTTCTTTTTTAGAAGTTTTTTTTTCCCGAGACAGAGACAGCCGGAGGGAAAGTGAGAAATGACCCCCCTTCTCCTCCATTCTCCTCCTGGGCTCTTACGCACACATGACTGGTGTGATTTTCAAGTCACCAGGTCCAGGACTCAAATAGCAGTCAGCGAAGTGGGAGTTCAGTGACATAACTGCTACACCAACGGTCGGGCCTCGAAAAAAAAATTTTAACAACAAAAAAGAAAACCACCCTGTGTTTCTTCCAGACATGTGGCAAGGCGCAGTGCGGGTTCTGCCCGGTGCCCCTGCCGCAGCCTGGCACGCGGCCTAACAGACCTCAGGCCAGACCTCAGGCCAGACCTTGGTAGAGGCTCCGTCCTCCATGTTTGTGGTCAGAGGGGCAGGCAGGGCCTGGGGACCTCAGGGCCTTCCGGGAGAGCCTCCAGGTAACTGAATTCCAGGTTCCCTGCGTGGCCTTGGCTTCCCGTGGGCTCAGAACGGAGACTCCAAACCCGAGGCTGCTGAGAGAGAGAAATGACTCCCACAGGCTGGAGGGAGGGGCTGGCCCTTCCCTCCACCCCACCTCCCTCCAGCCCCCTTCAGGGGTGGTGCGCTCCCCCTCCCACCCCAGGGTCCCACCTCCACATCTGCCAGCAGTGCGTGGTCCCCCCACCGCAGTTCCATTCTGTGCCTGCATCCCGGCAGGGCCAGGGGCGTCTCACCTGG
This sequence comes from Tupaia belangeri chinensis, assembly GCF_000334495.1. Taxonomy (NCBI): domain Eukaryota; kingdom Metazoa; phylum Chordata; class Mammalia; order Scandentia; family Tupaiidae; genus Tupaia; species Tupaia belangeri. Next base: position 2,076,446 of record NW_006209227.1, on the reverse strand, counting down.
AGGGACAACAGGGGCAGCGCCTTCCTCTTCCCGAGCTGAAGACGCTTTTCATCTTTTCATCCGGAAAGGAGACTGCTACGGAAAACCTAGAAACGAGGAAAGGAGACTGCTACAGAAAACCTAGAAACGAGGGCCCGAGAGCTTCGAGGCCCCCCAGCCCACCAGCCTACCTAAAGGGGCAGCACTCCCCACTGACCGCCAGACTGCTGCCCCAGATGTTCCTCCTCAGGGTCCTTCCCGGCTGGGGTCTCCCTCAGCACCCCCGCACCTGACTGCAGGAATGTGGGAGCACTGCTTCAGCCCTCCTGTGGGTGGGCTTCCACCCGCTCCCATGCCCGCCCCCTCTAGGGCCCTCGTCCTCGCAAACTCTTTCCAACAACCCCCATGCACACCCGCACACCTGCCCCTCACCAGTACCGAAGCCCCCTGCTGTTCAGTCGGGGGTGGGGGCGTGGTGCCACTTTGACCCTGCTGCTGGTGGCTCTGACGGCGTGGCCCATGGTCTGACCCTTATCTGCTGCTGGCCTGGGGAGAGCAATAGACCCCCTCAGCCCTTTTACTCTCCAGTCTCCCTCTGGGCTTCACCAGGGCTTAGTCCTCTGCCACCCCTCCATCCTCCACTCACTCGGGGAGACGTGGGCCAAGACAGAGCTGTCCCGCAGAGATAGACGGCATCGTTCGTTTGTAACTTTGTTCTTGGGACTTCGCTACAGGGAGTGTGCGCTCGCCAGACAGACAGAGACATAGAGACAGAAAGCAAGAAATCACCCCCCAGGGGGGATGGTCACGCCACAATCCCTTCTCCTCCATTCTCCTCTTGGGATCTTGGGCACGCACGCACACGCACCCAGGGTGAGTTTTAAGCCACCGGGTCCGGGACGTGAACCGTGGTTGACTACGTGGGAGTCCAGCAACATAGCCATTACGCTAACTGCTGGTTCCCATTCTTGGGACTTTCTAGTAGCCGTGTTTCAGAGGAAAAGATCAGCCTGGCCCTGTTGCACGTGGTTAAACACTCTATATGGCTGACCACGGTTTGAACCCCAGCCCCAGACGCTTGAAAAACACGCCAGGGTGTGCAAGCATGCCCAACGTCCCAATAGGACGGAGACGTGGAGGGCAAGGTCTCAGCGTGCCGGTGCGCCATTAGACGGAGTGCTCACTCACTCGCTCTCATGAGCACACATGCCCTCTGGCAATTAGAGAACAAAAATCAAAGCAGTCAATGAGGACCAGCAGTGCTTCTGGAGGCTGGGGTGGGTGTCAGCTGCCTCTCCGATTCAGTTACCCGTTACCGGGAAAGCTATCCTCCAGCTTCTGATACATGGGTCTGCCTAGGCTTGCCGCGGCACAGAAAAGCAGAAGCCGAGGACGGTTTCCAGGTGCCGCGGTGTTAAAGCTGTCCTGAGTAACATGCACCGAAGTCTTTCTTTTCAATTATTTACTTAAATGTATTTATTCATTATCTTTCTTTTTTTCTTATTATTTTTTTTTAATAGACCACAGACTAGTTTATTTTTAACACCCATCATGCCATGAATTCACAGGGAATAGGTTCCAGAAGCTCAGGCTCCTTTCCTGGGGTTCTCACACAGTGGCTTCTCTGGGTGGAGCAGGCTGGCGCTTCAGTTGAACCCAGGTCCCTTTCTCTTCGGCTTCCTCCTTTTTCTGGTCATTTTCCTTCACCCGTTTTAGGAAGCTATCTCTGCTCTTAGAATGTTTAATATGCTCAATACTCACATTGATTCTCTTGGCAAGACTCTTGCCCTTGTTTGTTCACAACAATTCCAACAGCCTGCTGGATACCACTGTAGACTCTTCCAGTTTTGCCGTGGTAACATCTGTGGGGCATTCCTTTTGAACAGTCCCCATTCCCTTGATGTCTACAATATCACCTTTCTCGTAGATTCACATGTATGTCGCCAAAGGAACAACTGCATGTTTTCTAAAAGGCCTAGAGAACATACATCGGGTGCCTCTCCTCGTTCCCTCTGTGTTCGTCATTTTGGTGAATTACTGGAAGATGGCGGTTCCGGCCTGCACTGAAGTCTTATAAGATGATTTTTTTTTTTAAATTTTTGTTTTAGGTTTTTGCCATAGGGCTCATGTACTCAGTGGAGGGAGACAGAGACAGGGAGGGGGGGAGTGAGAAATCACCCCCCAGGGAGGATGGCCACACCGCAATCCCTTCTTCACTTTCCTCCTGGGATGTTGGGTACACACACACACACACACTCACGGCCAGTGTGATTTTGAAGCCACCTGTTCTAGGACTCAAACTGTGGTTGACAATGTGGATTCCAGTGCTACAAGCACTATGCCACCTGCTGGCCCCTGATTTTTTTAAAGGCAAAAGTCACAGGGCCAGCACATGGTGTGGCAGTTAAGGAGGCTGATCACTGTTTGAGCCCTGGACCCAGCTTGAAAATCAAGCCAGACTCATGTGGACACATGCTCAAACTCCCAGGAGAATGAAGGAGAAGAGATCGTGGCATGGCCAGCCCCCCGGGGGGTGGTTTCTCACTTTCTCTGTCTGTTTCCTGCAAGTGCGCATGCTCTGTGGTAAAAACCTATGTATATAAAAAGGCAAAAGTCACAAATAGGAAATGGGGTTACGTAATTGTCTATGAAGACTTTAGATTGGTTGAAAAGTCGTAGCAAGGGGTCTGCACAGCAGTGAGGGGCTAAATGTTTTCTTTTTGGAGAGGTTTTTGCTATAGGGCGCGTGCGCTAGCCAGAAAGAGAGAGACAGAGAGACAGAAAGCGAGAAATCACCCCCTGGGGGGATGGTCACGCCACAATCCCTTCTCCTCCATTCTTCTCTCGGGATCTTGGGCACGCACGCACACGCGCCGAGCGTGAGTTTAAGCCACTGGGTCCAGAAGTCAAACTGCGGTCAGCTACATGGAGTCCAGCGACGCAACTGCTGGTCCCAAGGAGGGGATTCTATGGTAGGGGTAGGTGTCCTCGTGGTGCCAGGAGTCACTGTGCTTAATTAGAGTGCAGAGCCAGTGGGAGTGGCACACTGTTATAACTACGGAGAAACAGAGGTTTCTTTCTTTTTTATTTTTTCTTTTTTTTTGGGGGGGTGGTTGGTATAGAGCACTTGCACTCACCAGAGAGAGAAGGAAAGTGAGAAAGCACCCCGAGGTGGACGGCCACGGGCAGCCCTTTCTCCTCCATGCTCCTCTCATGATTTCTGGCACACATATGTATGCGCTCTGTGTGTTTTTCCAGCTGCCGGATCCAGGACTCAAACAGAGTCAGCTCTGTGGGATCCGGAACCTTAACCACCACGTCACCTGCTAGCCCAGAAATAGAAATATCTTGAAGGTTGTAGGTGGTAGATGTGACTGATGGAAGGGGAAGGAGGGACGTATTGGGCCAGTGTGATGTTAGTGAACAAAACCCCCAGCACCTGGGGAGCGTCTTGAACCACTGCAGGTGCCCAAGCTTGGAGGCCTGTGCCACAGGGCTCCAGGGGAGCATGCTCAGAGCACAGTCTGAAGTTGTCCACCTTCTCTGTCCTGAGCTCAGTTTTCCTAGTGACCTCTTAGGTCCATTTTGAAAAACAAAACAAAACAAAACAAAAACCTCTTGTACTCCCTCTCTCACACAGACATCATTTATTAAACCAGTGTTCCTGGCAAGCAGGCATGAGACAGTTGTAGACAACCTATCCTGTGTGTGCGTGTTTAAGATCTGCCATGGGCGTGTGTGCTCAGCAGGAGACAGGGAGAGGAAGCGAGAAAGCACCCTCGAGGAGGGATGGCCACGCTGCACTCCCTTCTCCTGCTTTGTCTCCTTGAGACTTTGAGCAGGCACGCACATGCACCCTATCTGGTTTTCAAGCCACCGGGTTGGAACTTGAACCACAAAGTTGGCCACATGGGATCCAGCCACCTTAACCACGCCAATGGCCAGGCCCCTGTTCTGTGGGTTGGATGAAATCTCAAGTCCTGGCATGGGGCCCTTTTGGACAACCTACCACAGCCTTTGTCAGAGGCACAGCCCACAGATGGGGTTCCCTGCCTCACTGTGATCAACGTTAAATACCAGAAATTCTCTTAGACCAATGGCTGAAAGAAGCGCATTACAGAGTAAGACTTTGGGGCAGGTTTACAGCCTTGTCGGACTCCAATGTCCAGTGCAGTGTCGGTGGAGAGTGATTTTTTTTTTTTTTTGAGAGGTTTTTGCTATAGGGCGCGTGCGCTCGCCAGAAAGGCAGAGAGACAGAGAGACAGAAAGTGAGAAATCACCCCCAGGGGGGATGGCCACACCGCAATCCCTTCTCCTCCATTCTCCTCTTGGGATCTTGGGCACGCACGCACATGCACCTGGCGTGAGTTTAAGCCACCGGGTCCAGGACTTGAACCGCGGTCGACTACGTGGGAGTCCAGCGACATAGCCATTATACCATCTGCTAGTCCCTGTTCACACTCTTAATCCTAGTACAATGGCTGAACACCTGAATTCAAACCATCACAATGTGAACCAGGAGAAGACTCGGGCGGTGCCTGCCATGTCTGGAGGTAGGCCCTCTCGAGACAATGGCGGACCACGCGTTCTCTTTTAATTGAGGCGAAATTCATACAGCGTACAATGAACACTTCGAAGGGCACGGTTCAGCGGCACTCGGTGCATTCACAGTGCTGTGTAGCCATCACCCCTCTAGCTCCAAAGCTGTTCATCGTCCCGGAAAAGACAGCTGGGAGTTTCTGAAGAGTCCGCCTTCATCACTCTCCCCCACTCCCTCTCTGCGTCTGTCTCTGCGGGTTTGCCTGTTCTGGGTACTCAGCAAAAGGAGAAGCACACCATGAGCCCTGTGTCTGCCTGCCTTCCTTCTTCACGAAGTCCCTGAGGTCCACCCAAGTCGCAGTGAGTCACAGTACCTTGCTCTTCTGTTGCTGTTGTCCAAATGTTTATCTCCTGAGGGGGTGGGGGGAGAGGACCTCGGTGGGGCTCGGCCTGCAATCCTCCGTAGTCCACACAGCCAGCCAGGGTCCCGGGTGTGCCCGTGCGTCCTGCTCGACGCAGCATGTGGCCCCGAGCATCCCCTGTGGCTCCAGCATCACACGGCAGAGTCCCTCCTGCCTGCCCGCCTGGCGGCCGAGTTCTCTTTGGGCAGGACGGTACCCCGTGTGGAAGTAGCTGTGCAGCGGTGGGTTTTCTCATTCACTCCTTGGCGACCATTTGGGTTGTTTCTACCTTACGCTATTTTGGATAGCATTGCTAAAATCTGCGTGTGCATGCTTCTCCTTCTTTTAAAGAATTATATTATCTTTATTCACTGTCATTATTTTATTTTTTTTAAGTTGACCAGAGAGAGACAGAGAGAGAAAAGGAAAGTGAGAAAGCAAGCTGCCAGGTCCAGGACTTGAACCATGGTCAGCCATGTGGGAGTCCAGCTGCCTTAACCATCACACCACCTGCAGGCCCCATCATTTTATTTATTTATTTATTTATTTATTTATTTATTTATTTATTTATTTATTTATTTATTTATTTTTGAAGAGAGATTTTTGCTATAGGGCACGTGTGTTCAACAGAGAGACAGAAAGCGAGAAATCAGCTCCCGGGGGAATAGTCACACCATAATCTCTTCTCCTCCTTTCTCCTCTTGGCATTTTAGGCACGCACACACACACACCTGGCATGAGTTTTAAGCTACTGGGTCTGGGACTTGAACTGTGTTCACCTACGTAGGTGAACACCATCTGCTGGTCCCTGTGCCTGCTTCTTTGTAGACATTTGAGTTCCTTTCTCTTGGCTATATACCTAGGAGTGGAATTTAATGACTAGGCACTGCGGTCATTTTTATGTTTGACCTTTTTTGTTTATCATTATTTTTATGTATTTATTTATTTTAGATTTTTGCTATAGGGTGCATGTGCTCTCCATAAAGAGACAGAGAGAGACATAAAAGGAGGGAGAGTGAGAAGTCATTGCCCTAGGGTCGATGGCCGTACCTCAATCCCCTCTCCTCCTGTCTCCGCTCAGAATCGTAGGCATGCATACGTGCCCGGTGTGATTCTCAAAGCACCGGGTCCCCCATGACCACGTGGGAACCCAGCGCTTTCTGCTTTTACTTTTACTCTTTCTTTCTTTCTTTTTCTTTTTCTTTTTTTAAAGGTTTTTGCCATAGAGTGCATGTATTTGCTTGAGAGAGAAAGTGAGAAATCAGCCCCCCGGGGGACGGTCACGCCACAGTCCCTTTTCCTCCATTCTCCTCTTGGAATTCTGGGCACATACTCGCACGCACCTGGTGTGAGTTTCGAGTCATCAGGTTCAGGACTGAAACTGCAGTCAGCCATGTAGGAATCCAGCACCCTAACCACACGCCACCTGATGGCCCCGGAATCCAGGGCCTTAACCCCTGCTGTGGTCCCATCGGTGCACTTTTTCAACAACTCCCCGCCCCACCACCATAAGTACAGGAAGATGGTGGGTGAGGTTGGAGGCAGATGGCAGGACAAACATCTTCTCTAAATAGCGAGAAACCAGTCCTGGTATCTACTACGGGGCCAGCTGCTGGCATGGTATGGGGTAAGGTGGCTCTGGGGGAAAGAGCTGCCGGCTTAGTGAGGCGGGGCATGCCTCCCAGGAGAGCAGGGCAAGGTGGAGAGGGCAGGCCCTTCTCTGTGACAGCGCTATCCCGAGCCCTCAGTCCAGACCTGCTCTCTGCCACTCCCCACCCATTTCCCGTTCTAGAATTTCGTGTGAGTGGACATGTCATTTGTGCTTTTGGGCATCAGGCCTTTCCATGCAAAATTGTTCCGAGGGCCCAGCCGTGGTGGCACACGCTGACTGAAGCTGGAGCTCGGCGGGCCAAGGCGCGTGGGAGGCCAGGGTGACGCCCGGGCACCCTGAGACGCCTCGACTCGATGTCCTCCTGGTTCTAAGTGGCATTTCCCCAATGACCGATGTTGCTGGTCAGTTTTTCTGATCTCTATGGACCATCCATGTATCTATTTTTTTTGGAGAGATTGTTGCTATAGGGTGTGTGCACTTGCCAGAAAGAGAGAGAGAGACAGAAAGCAAGAAATCACCCCCCCAGGGGGATGGCCACGCTGCAATCCCTTCCCCTCCATTCTTCTCTCGGGATCTTGGGCACACACACACACACACACACCTGGTGTTAGTTTAAGCCACCAGGTCTGGGACTCGAACCGTGGTCGACTACATGGGAGTCCAGTGACATAGCCATTATGCTAACTGCTGGTCCCCATGTATCTTCTTTGGTGAGATGTTTATTCAAATCTTTTGTCCATTTCTGTTCGATTGTTTGTCTTATTATTGAGCTATTAAAGTTACTTGTGTATTCTAGATAGAAGTCCTTTGCCAGATACATAGGCTGTGAATGTCTTCTTAGTCTCTGGCTTGTCTTTTTTTTTCTTTTTAAGTTTTTACTATAGGGAGTTTGAGCTTGACAGAGACAGAGAGGGAAGTCACCCCCTGGCAGGATGGCCACATGGCACACCCTTTCCTCCAGTCTCCTCTCAGGATTTGGGGCACACACACACCCAAGGTGATTCTCAAGCCACCAGGCCTGGGACTCAAGTCACATAGCCAATCACTTGTGGGCCATGCCTTGCCTTTATTTATTTTTGTTAGAATTATTTAATTTAATTTATTATTTATTTTAATTTGACCAGAGAGTGACAGGGAGAGAGAGAGAGGAAAAGTGAGAAAGGAAGCTGCTGGGGGCCGGCGGGGGGTGTTGTGGGTAAGGGTGCTGGACTCCCACAGAGCCAACCACGGTTTGAGTCCCAGATCTGGCGGCGTGCTTTCTCACTTTCTCTCTCTCACTCTCTCTTGCTCTGTCCCTCTCTAGTCAAATTAAAATAAATAAAGTTAAATAAACTAATTATTTTTTGAAATATTAAAAAAAAAAAAAGCCACCAGGTCTGGGACTTGACCTGTAGTTGGCCATGTGGGAATCCAGCATTCTTAACCACCATGCCACCTGCCGGCCCCCGCCTTTTTTTAAATTGTCAGTGGGCATGTGAGCTCGCCAGGGAGAGACAGAGAGAAAAATACAGAGAGGGAGAAGCATGGCTCCATCTCTCCGTTGGTGTTTTGGGTGTAACTGCACACGCGCATGCGTGTTTTCCAGGTCGAGGGTCCAGAATTAAAACCACGACTGGCCACGTGGGATTCAGCACTCCTGACTGCTGGTTCCAGAGCTGGCCCTAAAGGCTTGAAACGTATTTATTCCACAAGGGAGAGACGGGGACACAGTCCCCCACAGGGTCTTACCACTGCCATCCACCCCATCCACACTCAGGCCGGCCTAGAACTCGCAACCTTGCCACTTGGGATGACTTCAGGGGGTGCTGAGCTTGACCACGTGCCACTGTCCAGGCCGTGTGACTCGCCCTCCCATTTTCCTGTTGGTCTTTCAAAGCTCGTGCTTGTTTTCTGTCCATAAAGTACCCAAAGAGGGAGAGCTGGATGGAGGCACGCCAGTGACCTGCAGCAACCCGCAGGGACCCACAGAGACCTGCGGCGACCCGCAGCGACCCGCGGCGACCTGCGGCGACCCACGCACAGTGAGGCTGACTCGCACGGAAGGGTCTGGGCTGCGCTGGAGCGCCCCAGTGCCCTGGGCATGCGTGTGCCTGCGATCTGGACTACCTGAAGCTGTGAGGACCCCGGCGCCCACACGCTGTTGGGGAATGCTGTTTTACTGTCTCTCCTTCAGGGAAGAAAGAATGAACTTTAAAAAGAGGGGTGGGCGGGTGGGGAGTGGCCCTGAGCCTAGTGGCTAAAAGGGCGGGGTCCCACATGGCCACCAGCTCCGCTCCAAATTCTGGCCCCAGTGGCTCAAAACCCATGCCTGGCTTGTGCACGCACCCAAATGCCGACTGACGGAGGACGGACTGGAGGAGGAGGGATTGTGGCGTGAGCACTTCTCTGCGTGTTCTTTCTCCCGCTCTCTCCATCTCTCTTTCTCTCCCCCTCTTGCTGACAGTGAAAAAGAAAGATAATTATGACAGCAGGAGAGGCTGGGGCAGAGACAGCTCCGGCCACAGCTGACCTGGGCGGGCTCTGACGGCAGTCTGTCCGAGGCTTCCACGCTGGGGCAGCCAGGCCGAGGGGCTGGTGGCGCCCCCGTGATGGCCTGGCTGGTGGCGGGGAGCCCTGGGGCGTGGCCACCCACCTGCCTTCTCTCCTGGACGGGCAAGGCTTCCTGTTGGCACACAGCGCTGGACGGTCCTGCCCTGGGCGTCCAGCACCGGAGTGCCTGCCGTCAGGGAGGATGGACATGGCAGAGGGAGGGCGGGAGGGAGAGGCGGGCACGTCTCCCAGAAGTGGCCCGTCCTGTGGAAGCAGGTTGGCCTGCCTGGTGTCAGGGTCCTCTGAGTGCCATCAGGAAGGGGCGGTGCCTACTCAGGCCGCTGACACCGACAAGTTCTCCATGCCCCAGGTGACCTGACCCTCTCACTTCCGAGGAGCCTATTATTATTTTAGTTTTTAAATTTGCTATAGGGCTTGTCACTTGCTAGAAAGAGAGGGAAGGAAAGTGAGAAAGCTCGGCAGCGGGGGGATGGCGGCCACAGCAACCCCCTCCTCAGCTCTGCTCTGGGATTTGGGGCACACATATCCACACATTCTGCATGTCTTTCTTTTTTTTTTTTTTAAGAGTTATTTTATTTAATTTTATTTATTCATTCATTTATTGTAATTTGACCAGAGAGAAAAAGAGAGGGAGGGAAAGTGAGAAAGCGAGCCACCAGGTCCAGGACTTGAACCATGTTGGCCACGTGGAAGTGTCTAGCACCTTAACTACCACGCCACCCGCTGGCCCCAACCCTGCATGCTTTTCAAGCCACCAGGTTCAGAAACGGAAACTCGCCCTGTGAGACCAGCCGCCCTAATCACCATGCCCCTGACTGGCCCCACTACGGCAGGTCTTACCAAAAGGTAATATGTGGGGTCAGCAGATGGTGTGGGGGTAAGGCGCTGGACTCCCACACGGTCAACCATGGTTCAAGTCCCAGACCTGGCAACTTGGTTTCTTACTTTCCCTCTCTCTCTGTCTATCTCTGGCAAGCACACATGCCCTATAGCAAATTATTAATATTAATAAAAATAAATAATTCCTAAGAAAAATAATGTGCGAGGTGGGGGTGGACAGCCCCCTCCCAAGGTCCAGTGTGAACCAGAGTGCAGCACCCAGGTCTTCACTGGGCTTCCCAGGGACACCTTCTCAGGAGGGACACCCCTTACCTAGAATGCTGTCCCGGGGTGGTGACCTGTGGGTGTCATTCTGGGTCTGGGGGAGACGGCTGTCAGCAGCCCTGGGGGGAGAGGGAGGGCCCTCAGGGACAAGAAGTCACAGAAGATGGCAACGTGTCCTGCTGTCCCAGACACTACTAGCCTCTGCTGAA
>NW_006209227.1:2040465-2061787 GCF_000334495.1 Tupaia belangeri chinensis | reverse complement strand
GGGGGAGGGGGGGGGGGAGAGGCGGGCACGTCTCCCAGAAGTGGCCCGTCCTGTGGAAGCAGGTTGGCCTGCCTGGTGTCAGGGTCCTCTGAGTGCCATCAGGAAGGGGCGGTGCCTACTCAGGCCGCTGACACCGACAAGTTCTCCATGCCCCAGGTGACCTGACCCTCTCACTTCCGAGGAGCCTATTATTATTTTAGTTTTTAAATTTGCTATAGGGCTTGTCACTTGCTAGAAAGAGAGGGAAGGAAAGTGAGAAAGCTCGGCAGCGGGGGGATGGCGGCCACAGCAACCCCCTCCTCCGCTCTGCTCTGGGATTTGGGGCACACACATCCACACATTCTGCATGCTTTTCTTTCTTTTTTTTTTTTTTAAGAGTTATTTTATTTAATTTTATTTATTCATTCATTTATTGTAATTTGACCAGAGAGAAAAAGAGAGGGAGGGAAAGTGAGAAAGCGAGCCACCAGGTCCAGGACTTGAACCATGTTGGCCACGTGGAAGTGTCTAGCACCTTAACTACCACGCCACCCGCTGGCCCCAACCCTGCATGCTTTTCAAGCCACCAGGTTCAGAAACGGAAACTCGCCCTGTGAGACCAGCCGCCCTAATCACCATGCCCCTGACTGGCCCCACTACGGCAGGTCTTACCAAAAGGTAATATGTGGGGTCAGCAGATGGTGTGGGGGTAAGGCGCTGGACTCCCACACGGTCAACCATGGTTCAAGTCCCAGACCTGGCAACTTGGTTTCTTACTTTCCCTCTCTCTCTGTCTATCTCTGGCAAGCACACATGCCCTATAGCAAATTATTAATATTAATAAAAATAAATAATTCCTAAGAAAAATAATGTGCGAGGTGGGGGTGGACAGCCCCCTCCCAAGGTCCAGTGTGAACCAGAGTGCAGCACCCAGGTCTTCACTGGGCTTCCCAGGGACACCTTCTCAGGAGGGACACCCCTTACCTAGAATGCTGTCCCGGGGTGGTGACCTGTGGGTGTCATTCTGGGTCTGGGGGAGACGGCTGTCAGCAGCCCTGGGGGGAGAGGGAGGGCCCTCAGGGACAAGAAGTCACAGAAGATGGCAACGTGTCCTGCTGTCCCAGACACTACTAGCCTCTGCTGACTCCTGAGAATTCTTCCAGAACGTCTCTAAGTTCAAAAAGCAAAACGCCAGGACCACGGAAAACTCTGGCCGCCTTCGAGGCGTTTCTCGGGCGCGCTCACAGCAGGCTGACGACGTGGCACCTTCTGAACAATAACGACAGCCACGTTCCTAGACACGACCTGTGTTGTGGGCCTCGGAGTCCCTGCTGAAGGGAAGGCTCGGCCACATTTCCAGACACGGCCTGCGTTGTGGGCCTCGGAGTCCCTGCTGAAGGGAAGGCTCGGCGACGTTCCCAGACACGGCATGTGTTGTGGGCCACGGAGTCCCTGCTGAAGGGAAGGCTTGGCCACGTTCCCAGACACGGTCTGCGTTGTGGGCCACGGAGTCCCTGCTGAAGGGAAGGTTCGGCCACGTTCCCAGACACGGCCTGCGTTGTGGGCCACGGAGTCCCTGCTGAAGGGAAGGCTCGGCTTAAGCCAGAACTCGGTGAAGACGAAGATGGGACCATGTTCCCTGTCTCACTCACAAACCTCGTGGATTCTGTCCACAGTTGCCTCGAGGGTCCGCGGACCCAAGGCTGACACCCTGGCACAGAGGAAAGAACAGCAGTCCCTCTGGCCAGAGGCTCCATGCCCAGGCCCCACCTCTGGGCCCAGCGTCCGACGGTGAGGGCCATCCTCCTTCCACTGGCGCCTCTCGCTCCAGGCTCAAGGGACCAATACCCCCCATCCCAACCCCACAGAGCTGCTCTGACATCGACCAGCTGCGTAGGCCGAGCAAGCCCTGCATGTCCTGGGCTTTGGAGACCTGAGCCAAGTGGACCTGAGGCGCCCAGGGGGACAGACACCCTGCCCCAGCCCTCTGTTTATTTGTTTCCAGCTGCCAGGTCTGGGACTTGAACCGTGCATCTAGCTATGTGGATCCAGCTGCCATATCTACAATGCCACTGGCTGGTCCTCTTTTTTTTATTATTATTTTTTAATCTGCCATAGAGTGCGTGCACTCACTGGAGAGAAAGAGAGGGAGAGGGAGCAGGCACCCCCAAGGGCAGTGGCCATGCTACAATCCTCTCTCCTGCACCCCGCCTTCCTCTCTGAGATTCTGGGCACATACGTACACACGCCTGGCATGTCTCTCAAGCTGCGAGGTCTCCACCACGCAGTTGGCCATGTGGGATTCAGCTGCCTTTACCACCAAGTCATTTTCATTTTAAAATAAGTATATTGATTTATCTTACCTATTATCATCATGATTATTAAATTTGCTATAGGACATGTGCACTCACCAGAGAGAGACAGAGAGAGTGAGAGAAAGTGAGAAAGTAAGACATCAGGTCCGGGACTCAAACTGCAGTCAATCATGTGGGAGTCCAGCACCTTAACCACCACACTACCTGCTGCCCTCACACCCACCCGCACCCCACTTCAAGAGCTTGAGCAGTTGATTTTTAAGTCTTGGTCTTGTCATAGGAGAGTTTACGTCATTCAAATGTTCTTTGTCACCGCACTTTCTGCTTTTATTCTGCAGCTACCCTTGGGGCCGGCAGGTGGCGTGGTGGTTATTCTGAAACCACCCTGCAGTTCTCTTTTCCTCTCTTTTGCCATATTAGTCAATTGCTCCCCCCCACCCCGTAAGAAATGCAATGTTATTCTATTGGTGGTTACCTTACATTTAAAAAAAAACGAGACTAAGGGGTCAGCAGGTGACATAGTGGTTAAAGCTCTCGACTCCCACACGATCGACTGTAGTTCGAGTCCCAGACCCTGCAGCTTAAAAATCACAGCAAGCACGTGTGTGTGTGTGTGTGTGTGTGTGCCCAAAATTCCAAGAGGAGAATAGAGAAGGGACTGCACATGGGCATTCCCTCTGGGGACAGGACATGCATTCTATGACAAAAACCTAAAAAAGAAATTGAACCTATACTTTTAATTTTTAAATTTTTATACACTTGCTTGGGAGAGACAGAGAAGGAAAGTGAGAGAGAGCACCCTCCGTTGGGAATGGTCACTCTATAACCCTCCTCCGTGCCACCCTCTGGGATTGTGGGCACACAAGTACTCGGACCGGCATGTTTCTCAGGCCACGGGGGCCTGGGGTTCACACCACATAGTCAGCTCTGTGGGGTCTAGTTGCAGTAACCACCACACCACTGATTGGTCCAACCTTATTTCTTAATTAAGAATGTCATGAATATGGGAACACCAGTTAGCGTAATGGCTATGTCGCTGGACTCCCATGCAGTCGACCGCGGTTCACGTCCTGGACCCGGTGGCTTAAACTCACGCCGGGCGTGTGTGCCCATGTGCCCAAGATCCCGAGAGGAGAATGGAGGAGAAGGGATTGTGATGTGGCCATCCCTCCTTGGGGGTGATTTCTCGCTTTCTGTCTCTCTGTCTCTGTCTGTCTGGCGAGTGCCCACACCCTATAGCAAAAACCTCTCCAAAAAAGAAAAAAAAAAAAAAAAAGAATGTCAGGAACGAACGTTTCTAGCTGCCCTGCTGGCTGTGAAACTTGAACAATCTAATGCACCTGGTTTTCTCTTCCGGTGTGGTCCCCCAAACTGTTCACTCACTCGGCAATATCAGCTGGGCATCCCGGCTTGTGGGTCCTGACTGGGCATCCCAGGGTGTGGGCACCGACCAAGCGTCCCCAGAGTGCGGGCACCGACTGGGCATCCCCAGTGTGCAGGCATCGACCGGGCACCGCAATAATGACAAGCTCCTGTGCTGAAGGGATTCCTGTGTGCCCCACGCGGCATTAGGAGTGTTACACATACCTCGACGCGTAATTCCCCCAAATCCTACACACCGGACTTTGTCTTCATCTTCCCAGTAACCTGGCAAATAGCTCGGAAGGAATCAGATCTCAGGGGTGCCGAGCTGCGACTCTTGCCTTTGAAACAAGATGTTATGGACCAGCCACTGGGAGCGGCAGAAGCGACAGGCAGGCAAAGTTCGGTTCTGGTCCCGCCCAAACACCAAGGAGCAGCAGGTGCCTGCGATCACAGCCTCGGGAGATGACGCAGGAGCGCCCCCTGCAGGGAGCCTGGGCCGCCCAGGAGACCCTGCCCGAATCAGAGCAGAGTGGGGCCTGCAGATGGGGAGGTGGATGAGGCGTTGGACTCCCACATGGCTGACCAAGGTTCCAGGGGCCTGGCGGCTCACTTTCCATGCTCTCTCTCTCTGGTGTCCTATAGCATGTTTAATAATAATAATAATAATGAGTAGTTTTAAACAAGAGCAGAGCAAGCACCACCTGGGTGCCGGCTGCGAGGCTGAGGCAGGAGGCCCACGGTAGTGAGATGCTGCTTTGTTTTGTTTTGAACCCCCAGGCCGGGCTTTACCACTGATGCACGACATTAAGATGGGGCGGGAGTGTAGAGAAGGAGAGCAGGAGGAAATGGAGAGGCATGACGTTCGTGGGGCTCGGAGATGCCTTGTTACCTGCTGGTGGTGACGCGTATAGTGTTCTCGACTGGACTGGTCTGGGAAGTGTTTCACGTTGGGCAAATTCTCTTCGCAGGCCAAGTGATGTATAGTAACTGAATGTTTAAAAAAATAATGAGAATAAAACAATAACGATAAACTGGAAAAAAGAAAAGCTACTGGATGGTGATACAAATAGTAAGGTCTTTGCCTTGTCTGATATGCACAGTAATCGTGCTGGAAGGAGAAATGTTATACTGTAAAGCTCTATGTGATTAAATGTAATAATAATAAAAAGACGAAGGTCAGTGTGATGTGGGACCTGAGGGTCCCCGGCCCGACCCCTGACTACCCGCCGCCTGGAAGAGAGGGTGAGGTCGAGGTGAGTCCCGCTGTGTCCTCAGCACCCGGCCGGGGTTGCTGGAGCCCGCGGCATCTCCCCAAGCTTTTAGGTTTCAGACGCTCTCTACCAAGACAGGCGGAAGCAGATCCCGGTTTAGGAACCGAAAAGTTTGCAAACCTCTCCGGCCGGGGCCTTAGACCTGGGAGCGCCACCTCGTGGCCGCAGTGAGAGTGACCGGGTATCTGCGGGGCGAGAACAGTCTCTTGGTTCAGGTCCAGCTGGAAATCATAGACTTGCAAGGTTGAAAGAGGCTTTGAAGAGCGTTTACTGCCACCCTCCCAGTTTAAGTCTGGGACTCACCCTTAAGGCGACGCTCCCGACGTTACAGGTCATCACCTGTTTTATTGAGACAGTGACTCTGGAGAAAGGCTGCTGTAGGTAAGAGTGAGGGCTTTCACGAGGCGCACCTGCGGGGGGCCCTGCCGGTTCCAGGTCGTCAGGACTACGGCCTGCCGCCTGGAGCGCCCTCTTCAGGACGCCGTGGGTCTGTCAGGAGCCTTTTTTTTTTTTTTTTTTTAGGGCCCGGGGGGCACCCCGTCAGAAAGTGAGAAATCACCCCCCAAGGAGGATGGCCACACTGCAGTCCCTTCTCCATTCTCCTCCCAGGAGCTTGGGCACGCACACACACGTGCCTGGCATGAGTTTAAGCCGCCGGGTCGGGGACTCGAACAGCAGTCGGCTACATGGGAAACCAGTGATGTAGCCATTAATCCATCTGCTGGTCCCCTGAGCCTCTTCAAACTCACTTCCTGCTGGGGATTAAGGACGCACCCGGCCCAGTCCCCGGGCTCAGGGAAGACTATGAAATACTCACGTTCACTGGACCGTGCGAAACGGCCCAGATGGTAAGACAAGGCCTGGAAGCCAGGTGGCGCGGTGGTGAAGGTGACTGGATCCCACACGGCCGACGGCTGGGTGAGTCCCAGACCCAGCAGCCTGAAAAACATGCTGGGCATGTGTCCACAATGCCACACCGCCAAATTGGGAGAATGGAGGTGTGGTAATCCACCTGATGGGTGCTTTCTCATTTTCCCTCTCTCTGAGACTCTGACAAGTGTGTAGCAAAAGACAAAAAGAAAAACAGTGGGAACACATTACAAGGGATCTGACTGGTCGGGGAGGGCTTCCTGTAGGAGGTAGCATTGTCCTGACAAGGAAGTTTGGAATTAAAATGTCAGGCAGGAAGTCCAGTGTGCTTAGGGCCCATCTACCAGCATCTTAAGGTCACTACAGCCTCTTGTCCACTGTCCAGTCCATGGTGTGGCTACTATCAGAAATACCTACGCGTTCATAATTTACACAAGTAGAAGTTTATCCTGTTCATGGTTCGGAGGGTCAAGGTCCAGGGGCCACATCTGGCGAGGGTTTTCCAGCTGTGAGCCCTCTTCACTGAGCCCGAGAGCAGCTCGGGGCATCGCGTGGCGAGCAGGGCAAGAGCGTCTGTCCACAACTGAGTCTCTCGTAAAGCCAGAGTGGGGGCCCGGCCCGATCCTCACCTCCTCCCCAAAGCCCCCAGAGTCATAGATTCAATCCCACCCTCTGCACCAACGGCTCGCTGACTCTCGGCACGTGAATTTTGTGGGGGACAGCCACAGCAAAGCACCCACTGAGGGGGAGCCGGCCACAGAGCTGGTAGGTGCCAACAGTTTATCAAGAGGGGCGAGACGCAGGGGCCCACTGTGAAAGCTCATTCTGGAGTTAACTGGAGGCTGCTTCGTAAAGGAAATCTGAAGTTTTCTATCATCTTTGCTGTTGCCGGGTCAGTTTACAGTGTCCAATTTTTCTTCAAGCTGAAGGTCCCCCTCTCCTTCTTCCTATGTTAAGTAATCTCTTTTTTCTTTCTTTCTTTTTTTTTTTTTTTTGGAGAGGTTTTTGCTATGGGGCACCTGCGCTAGCAAGACAGACAGAGAGACAGAAAGCGAGAAATCACCCCCCAAGGGGGGATGGCCACGCCGCAATCCCTTCTCCTCCATTCTCCTCTCGGGATCTTGGGCACGCACGCACACGCGCCCGGCGTGAGTTCAAGCCACTGGGTCCAGGACACGAACCGCGATCGATCACGTGGGAGTCTAGTGACATAGCCATTACTCCAACTGCTGGTCCCACTGCCCCCATTTCTAGCACCATGCTTCAGTGTGCCACGTGGTTACAGAGCCTGGGCCAAGAGCGGGACGTCGTGGCTGGCTGCAGTCCACGGTTTACCTCAGGGTCACCGTCACCATGTCGTACATTCCACAGGTTCTGGCAAATCTACACGGCCATATCATACACCAGGATGGCTCCAAGGCTCGGGAGGTCCCGGTGCCGCCTATCATCCCAGCCGCTCTCTGTCCCCCGGGGCTCAGCCAGCCACTGGTCACACTGACATTCGCCTGTGCCCGAATGCCCCAGAGCTGGGCTCACACGGCGGGCAGCCTCCAGGTCGGCCTCTCAGCTGCGAGCACGAACGGTTCCTCCGTGTCTTCCTTTTTTGTTTGCTACAGCATGTGCATGCTTGCCAGAGACAGACACAGAGAGAGACAGAGACAGAGAGAAAGTAAGAAGGCACCCCTCAGGAGAGATGGCCACCCACAATACCCTCTCTCCATTCTTCTCTCAGGATTTTGGGCATGCACACACTTATGCTCAGCGTTTTTCAAGCCACCAGGTCTGAGACTTGAACCACGCAGTCAGCCATGTGGGATCCAGCCTCCTTAACCTCTTCACCACCTGCTGCCTCCCTCCGTGTCATTTTATCACTGAGTAATATTCCATTGCATGGAGGTATCTCAGTTTCTAATTTTCAGCTTGTTTGATATTTATCTTCTTTTCGGAATGGGGTGGAAAGGGGAAGAAGAGTTTTGGGGAAGGGTTGCCCAATGGCTGGCAGGAGAGCAGGGCCATCTGGGAAGGGGCACGTCAGCTGGCCGCCTGCAGAGGAGGGACGGCTGTGAGAGCAGCCAGGCCGTCACGCTGGCGCCGGTCTGGATCCTGGGGGGAGGGAGGCAGCAGGTGCAGAGCCCCTGAGATCCGCAGTGGGCTCGAGCTGACCTGGCCCTGAGGAATTTCCTGTCCAGCTCGTGGGCACCCAGGCCACCTGTTTGGAGCCCGTCCTGGCAGCCGCTGTCTGGAAACGGCCCACAGGGCTGGCTCTTATGAATGTGCCGCATGAGTGTCCTGGATGCCAGGGGCCGAGCCTAGACATTTGGCACCTTCATGGCCAAGTGGGCAGGCTACAGGGAGCCACTGGGCCAGGGCCCTGTCTCTGCTGGCGGCAGCCCACCTGACCCACTGCGCCCAGGGCCTAGGTGGCTCTGGCGGTGGGGTGAGTACCCCAGCCTCAGCTCGCATCTCGCATCTCCAGTTGAAGGGGCCTCCCACCGTGTGGGCTGCCCTCACCAGGACCTCTCTGCAAATCCCCAGCAGAGGGCCTTGCTGACTGTGCTGGTCCTCTGCCTCTCCAGGGCAGCTGATCCAGCCGGAGGCTGCTCAGATGATCCTGAGGCTTTCCTTAGACCTAACCCTGGCCCCCACAACTCCTACCCCGGTGAACTCGGGCTGCATGCGAGACCCTTCTCCCTGATGAGTTAATTAGATATGGAAGCCATGTCCCTGGCACTGTCCCCTTCTGCGGGCTGGGAGGCGCTAAGGCCCCACTGTGTTGAGGCAGCGTGGTGGGAGCCCCCACCCCAGACCCTCCGTTGCAGCACTGAGCAACCCCAGGTGGTGAGTCGAGCCCTGCTCCCCTTCTGGAGAAGTGGGTGTGGGTGTTCCTACAGTCTGTGAGCCCCGCTAGTGCTGGGGCCCGTGGTTCTTGGGGCTGTCTGCACCCGGGCTGCTCGACCCACCCTTCCTACCCCCTGCCCCATGTCCAACAGAAAAGGCACCTACACTTTTTTGAATGTCGTGCCAATTGGACCTGGCTGTTGTTTTTTTAGAGAGATTTTGCTATAGGACGTGTGCGTTCACCAGAGAGAGACAGAAAGTGAGAAAGCACCCATGTCCACACAGCAATCCCTTCTCCATTCTCCTCTTGGGATCTTGGGTGTGCCATGCAAGTGCCTGGCATGAGTTTTAAGCTGCTGTGTCCGAGACTCGAACCACGGCCAGGTGGGAGGCCAGCAATGCAACCATTGTGCCATCTGCTGGTCCCAGTGGTTCCTTTCTGCCCTGGTCATGACTTAATAGACCCTCTAAACTGCCTGAGCACTTGCTGCAAACTGCAGCTTGTTTGGGGCTTATGTCTTTTTTTTTTTTTTTTTCCTTTTCAGTTTACTTCACGCCCTGTGTGCTTACTGGAGAGAGACAGGACAGAGATAGGGAGGGAAAGCAAAAAATTACTCCCCAGGGATGGTAACACTGTTAATCCCTTCCCCTCCACTCTCTTCTCAAGATTTTGAACACTGGGAACCAGTGTTACGCAGTTAGCGTAATGGCTATGTTGCTGGACTCCCATGTAGTCAACCATGGTTCGCGTCCCGGACCTGGTGACTTAAAGTAACTCCGGGCGTGTGTGCGTGCGTGCCCAAGATCCCGAGAGGAGAATGGAGGAGAAGGGATTGCGGCGTGACCATCCCCCCTGGGGGATGATTTCTCGCTTTCTGTCTCTGTGTCTCTCTCTGTCTGGCGAGTGCACACACCCTGTAGCGAAAAAACCTCTCAAAAAAAAAAAAAAAGATTTTGAACACTCACAAACATGCACCCAACATGTTTTTTTCTTTTTAAAGATCTATTTATTTTATTTATTTATTATTATTATCTCACAGAGAGAGTGAGTGAGAAAGCAAGCCTCCAGGTCCAGGCCCTGCAGGGCCGTGTGGGAACTCCAGTGCCTTAAGCACCACACCACCTGCTAGTCCACTACCCAGCATGTTTTTAAAGGCACCAGGTCGGGAACTCGAACCACACAGCCATGAGATGCAACTGCTTTAACCAGGAGGCATGACCCTGGACTCACTTTTTTTCTTTTTTTTAAGGTTTTTGCCATTGGGCACATGCCCTCACCAGAGAGCCAGTGAGAGGGAACGTGAGAAATCACCCCCTGGCGCAGGGCCATGCCACAATCTCTCCTCCATTCTCTCAGGACTTGGGGCATGCACACACAAGCACCAGGTGTGATTTTCAAGCCACCAGCTCCAAGACTCGAACTGTGGCCAACCAATTGGGAGTCCAGCACCTTAACCTCCATACCACTTGCTGGCCCTCTGGACTCCCACCGTTAACGCCGGTCCCACATTCTGCCTAGTCATGGGACGGCCCCTCTCTCCTGCCTTGTCGCCACCATCTGTCGACCTGTGATCACCTGAGCAAGCCCTTCCCCTGGGAGGGGACAGTCTGGCCACTAGCCCTGCGGTGACGTGAGGCAGGCGGCAGTGTCCCCTTCCTTTCAGATGTTAGCCCCATCTGTGGGGGCTGCCCAAAGCCCACCCACAGTGGAGATGGGACGAGTCCTTGAGGGGCAGAGTGGACTATGCCCTGGGACTGCCCACACGGACCCCTGTGCAGGCCCTCCGAGAGCCACAACCCCTCTCTGGGGTCCCTCTCTGTACCGCCTGACACTTTGGGCCATGCTTGTCCTACCCCTGCTCAGGGTGGGTAGGCCTCATGGGCCTCAGCGCACAGCCCTCCCCACAGCGCTCATGAGATGCTCCTCGCCCAGCTCCCGCCCGCCTCGGCCTGCCAGTGTCTGGGTCTGCAGGCTTGTTTCCCACCCTGGGCACTGGCATTCGTCCCTATCTGTGACAGCTGATCCTTAACAACACGGCTTGAACTGCATGGGTGCACTGACATGATTTTATAAAATGAAAACTGGGGACCAGCAGGTGGCGTAATGGTACATTGCTGGACTCCCACGTAGTCCACTGTAGTTTGAGTCCCAGACTGGGTGGCTTAAAACTCACGTTAGGCACATGTGCATGCCCAAAATCCCAAGAGAAGGGAAAAGGGATTGCGGTGTGACCATCCCCCCTGGGGGGTGTTTTCTCGCTTTCTGTCTCTGTCTCTCTCTGTCTCTCCAGCAAGTGCACTGACCTGTAACAAAAATCTCTCTAAAATAAATAAATAAAATAAAAAATAAAGACTGTACATTTATGTATTTATTTATTTGAGACGTTTTTGCTATAGGGCGCATGCGCTCACCAGAAAAACAGAGACAGACACAAAGCAAGAAATCACCCCCTAGGGAGGATGGTGCCAGTTCCCACATGGCCAACTTTGCAGTTCAAGTCCCAAACTCATCCAGTTTTTTGCTTTTTTGTTTTTTTTGGAGAGGTTTTTGCTATATGGCACGTGCGCTCGCCAGAAAGACAGAGAGAGACAGAGAGATAGAAAGCGAGAAATCATGCCCCGGGGCGAGGGCCACGC
This sequence comes from Tupaia belangeri chinensis, assembly GCF_000334495.1. Classification (NCBI taxonomy): domain Eukaryota; kingdom Metazoa; phylum Chordata; class Mammalia; order Scandentia; family Tupaiidae; genus Tupaia; species Tupaia belangeri. Next base: position 2,050,512 of record NW_006209227.1, on the reverse strand, counting down.
CACACTCCCTTCTCCTCCATTCTCCTCTCAGGATCTTGGGCATGCACGCACATGCGCCTGGCATGAGTTTAAGCCACTGGGTCCGGGACTCGAACTGCAGTCGGCTACATGGGAGTCCAGCAACATAGCCATTATGCTAACTGCTGGTCCCTCATGCAGAGTTCTTGAGTTTATTTTACTCATGATAGAGTGGTGTGTGTGCACGCGAGGGGAGAGCCCTCAGCAGGGTTCCATGCCTGACCCTTCTCCCAGCCTGCCCGTCAGGTTCTCGGGTACATGAACACTGCCCAGGTGCCTCAGGTTGGCAGGATCAGTGACCCAGACCTGCAGTCAGCCACGTGATCCCAGCACTTCAGTTCAGTGCCACCAATCGTGCCAAGGCTGGGCCGACCCTTTCCACAAACCTCAAGTCCCGGCATCTTTAGAAACCAAGTTCCAGGGGCAAAGTGTGGTATTGGCCTCTGAGTGTCCCTCTTAGGGACAGAGCTGGGGGGACGTGTGCACGTGCACTTCTCACGTGTCCTCACGCCCACCTCTCTGCGTGTGCGCGCAGGAGAGGAACGAGCACGCCCTCAGGAGCCCCAGCAGCTGAGGCAGCCATGCCCTGGCAGTAACTGCTGCATGGAGGCAACAGGAAGTGGCAATGCCCCCAAGGGTGGAAGTGGAGCCCCCTCCACCAGGGTCTTGCTGGCTTGGCTTTGAGGGGAGAAATGCTCCCAGCAGGGGACGCAGCAGGGGCCCACTGACCTGTACACGGAGGCTCCCGGGCTCTCGGGCACTTCGGGCACTGAACTGATGAAGGGGATTATTCCGCTCACTGGAGAGATCGCCAAGGAGGGCCGTGGGCTGTGGCTACACACAGGGCGGGCACAACTGTCTACAATCCAGAATGCCCTGGGGTCCCTCTAAGAAAGAGCAGAAAGGAATGGAATTCGGATCAGCCCTGCCAAAGAAAGAACCCGGCCACTTGAGATCCTGGCCGGGGCCAAGGTGGAAGGGAAGCTGGTTTAGAGGCTGATAACCCTTTAGCCCTCTGGCAACATTCTGTTCTTTCACATTGGATCAGAAATGGGGTAGCTGGGCTTTAACATTCCCTCACTTTGGGGGGAGGTGAAACCTTTTTTTAGTTTTTTAAAAAAGTTGGGACTAGAGAACAGCAGTTGGAGTAAGTAATTGGTACGTCATTGGAGTCCCATGTAATTGACCGCAGTTCAAGTCCCGGACCCAGTGGCTTAAACTCACACCAGGCACGTGTGCGTGCATGTCCAAGATCCCATGAGGAGAATGGAGGAGAAGGGACTGCGGCGTGGCCATCCCTCCTGGGGGGTGATTTCTCGCTTTGTGTCTCTGTCTCTCTCTCTATTTCTGGCGAGCACACGCACCCTATAGCAAAAACCTCTCAAAAAAAAAAAAATGTTGAGACTAGCAGTTGGTGTAATGGCTATGTTGCTGGACTCCCATGTAGTCAACCACAGTTCGAACCCCGGACCCGGTGGCTTAAACTCATGCTGGATGCATGTGTGTGTGCATGACCAAGATCCCAAGAGGAGAATGGATTGTGGTATGGCCATCCCCCTGGGGAGTGATTTATCACTTTCTGTCTCTGTCTTTATAGAGAGTGCACATGTCCTATAAACCTCTTCAAAAAAAATGTTAAAGGATTTTTTGCCATGGGACCAGCAGTTGGTGTAGTGGTTTAGGCACTGAACTCCCACATGGCCAACGACGGCTTCAGTCCCAGATCTGGTGGCTTGAAACTCACGTCCAGTGCATACGTGTGTTTTCCCCAAATCCCAGAACAGAGAAGGGATTGTAGCATGGCCATCTCCCCTGGGGGTGAGTTCTTACTTTCCCTCTCTGTCTGTCTCTCCAGCAAGCACATACGCCCTATGGCCCAGATAACTAAATAAATAGAGATTTCCGTTCTAGGCTTGTGCCTGCTGGAAAGGGGAGAGGGATGAGAAATTGCCCACCAGTAGGGATGCCCACGTGGGATCCAGCACTTTAACTACACCACCACATCACCTCCTGGTCCCAGGAGCTGAGATCTTACAACCAGGTACCTCTTACTGGACAAATCTGCGTGGGAGGGTGTGTGGACGCCGAGTGGCTAAGGGGAGGGTTGGGCTGGTCACTGAGCTCTGGTCTCTGGGCAGCACACCCAGAGGCAGGGTGGAGCTCGGCCAGTGGGCAACCTATCCAAGGCAGCTCCTGAGCTGGTGCCGACCCACGGTGCTGCAGCTGCCTGCAGGGTCCTCCGCTCCCGGCTCAGGCAGCTACACCGGAGTCTCAAAGTCTCCAGCGCTAGGTCCGCAGCACCTGTCCTCAGAGTGCTTCCTCCTTGATGACTGCTGTTTTGTTTCGAGTCGAGTCATTTTTTAGTTCTTATTTCTAGTTTGGCACAGGGTATGTATGCTCACCTGAGTGACAGAGAAAGGGAGAGAAAGTGAGAAAGCGCCCCGGGGGGATGGCCACACCGCAATCCCTTCTCCTCCATTCTCCTCTCGGGATTTCAGGCACACATGCACACACGACCAGTGTGATTCTCAAGCCGCCAGGCCTGGGCCTTGAACTGCAGTCAGCCATGTGGGATCCAGTCACTTCACCACGCTACCTGCTGGCCCCAAGACTGTATTGTTTTAAATCCTTTGTCAACAACAGCCTTCTCCCTTAGTGTGTCACACGAGCATGGCCTTAGCTGTCTCGGGCACCCATCTTTAAGTGCAACCACTTGAGGGAAACAAGATTTTCCAAGTGTAGACATGCAATGACCTCTTATTTCAGAACCAAATCCTTTGAACTTCCTTTTGGTCCAATATTTGTTACCCCAAGATAAGGAGGATGCAAAATAACATGGTATTAAAATGTAAACTGGGGTCATCTGGTGGTGTGGTGGTGAAGGTGTCTGGATCCCAAATGCTTAGTTCAAGTCCTGGACCCTGCGGCTCAAGACCCAGAACTGGTGGTTTGGAAAACACAGCGGGCATGTGTGCGTGAGTGCTCAAAACCCTGATAGGAGGGGTGAGGGGCTTTGGTGTGGCCACCCCTCGGGGTGCTCTCACTCCCACCTCCCTCTCCAGAGAGCACGTGTGTCCTCTGGCGAAACTTTTAAAAATGTAAATGGAATCGTGGCAACGACTACCCTCCACTGGAGAGTGTTTTCACAATAAATGTAGGTCAAGGACTGGGCAGGGTCTGGGCGCTCCTGCACCCTCGTTCCAGGATGCACAGCACGTGGAGCCCGCCACTGCCAGGCAGGCTCAGGCAGCACTGCCGGCTCCGCACTGCGAGTAACGAGGCCACACCCGGCTTGCTGACGCCTCCGTTTATTGCCGCAGTAGACAATCGCTCTGAAAGTGCAACGCAAGCTCACTCTGGCACGGCCTCCGCTTTTCACGGGCAAGCACTCGGGAATTCATTCTTGGAGCATCGTGGACCACAAGCTCCAGGTGCAAAATTATTGCCCTACCAGTGCCACAGGGGAACAAACGCTCATGAACAGGACACAGGAGCAGAGCCCTGGGCAGGTACAGGGCCAGCTTTGAGGAGGATCCAATCAAAGGAAATGGAGAACGCGGCTGCACACGGAGACCCAGTTGGTCCTCCAGGGGCCACCCAGCACGTGCCCCGGCATCTGAGCAGTCGTCCCGTGTCTAGAACAGGTGACACCATAATTGTAAGGTGTCACGGGCCCACAGCGTCGGAGCCAACAAAGAGGCCTCTCGAGCCTGTTCAGACAGCCAGGGAGGCCTGGGCAGTTGCCTGGTCAACCTCCCACTTAGGGCCAGCAGGCAGCAGACCAGGCAGAACACCGGGGCCAGATGCCCCGATGGCGCCGACCTTGCCTTGCGTTCTAACCAGCACAGGCAGCGTATTTTGGGTGCAGAAAGTAAAAATCAAATACTACTATGACACAGTAGAAGGGGAAACAGGAGCAGCTCTAGAAAACTTAAGAGAAGAATCTGACAAGTGAGACCACACAAAAAAGTGAAACTGTGGACAATACACCTGCTAGGTCTGACAACACCCCCACACACTGTGCACACCTGCGCCCTCAGGTAGACACCCAAAGCACGGCAAATCCAAACGCCTGCTCTTTGGAGTTTCCACGGCAAGTCTGAGCCTAGGCCAGCATGACGTCCCTGGGGTCTCAGCACTCAGGCAGCCTCTGCGCCCCCGAGCCCCACCCGTGGCCTGCTGAGCCCCTCACAACTCTGCACACAGAAGCACTCTTCGTGTTCCTGGAGTCACATCACTGCCAGGCCCTTTCCCGAGCTAACGTCACCTTTCAGCCCCAGGACCCGTCCTTTCAGGCAGCAGCGTCCTTAACCAGTGGTCACTGCAGGTGCCTGGAGTTGGGGAGCAGGAAAGGGGGTGCAAACACACTGCTCTCGTCTCATTTCTGAACCAGGTGCTCAAGGACCCCCCAGCCTTCAAGGACGTGTTCCCAAGAGAGGCCTTAATTTAAGGTACTGCAACCTTTGCTCACAAGAGCAGAGTAGGACAGCGCGGCTGGGAGCTGTCTGGAGGGCTCTTGTGCGTTACTGATTCGAAGCCCAGGAGCTCGGGACCTTACTGCAGTCCTCTGGGGTCCAGTCTCTCAGCTTCTCTGACAACTGGTCATTCTCGAAGCACGCCTGTGGTAGCTTCGAGAGGCTCCTGCTGGGGACCACGGGTCAGCCTGCACCTGCTAACACACATACTAGGGACGAGGACCGAGAATTGCAGGGGTGTTTTCCAACTACCCTGGAGAGGGACCACCATGTGAATGAAGTCAGCCAGCTGACCGAGTTCTGGGTCACCGAGCGACCACGGCGACTGTTAGTATCTGGCAACAAGCAGCTTCTGGGTCTTTCTCAGTGAGGGGCTTGCAAGAGCCTCCGGGACAGGCCTGACACACAAGCCCCGCTCACAGACGGTACCTGTGGTTACTGCTCAGCTCCACAACCTGCACCTGGGACTTCCATTACAACCCAGCTGCACATCAACCTGGATCCTGCTCATTTAATGGACCCGGGCAAACCCCCAGTGGCCCCAGTGACACCAGCAGGTCACGGTTACATTCTAAGTGCAGCAGTGCCTGAAAGGAGGGTCCACGGGGGAAGATGGGGGTGAGGGGTATGCAGGCAGGAGACAGTACGAACCCCAGACGGGGGACTCAGGGCAGAGGGCGGAGAAAGAAACAAAGCGTCCCAATAATTTAATGGCAGAGCTAGAGCAGAGCCCTCACAGCTGCTCCAGGACTTGCTGACAGCGTCTCCTGGATGCAGACATCGGAATACTGACAGCTCTTGTCACAGCTCTGGCTGTATGCACGTCAGATGCCCCACGTGCATGGGCCGAGCAAGCAGGACGCCCGAGAGGCACCCGGACAGCACACGGTACAACGCGAGGCTGCCCTCTCCCACAGAACCCCATAAAAAACTGTGTTTGTCTATGACAAAGTCCCGTTTTCCGTTTTCCCGCTTTACAAAGTCAGCGATGCTCAAGGGTCTTGTGGAATCCGTCCTCCAGGAGCGAGTGCAAAAGGGGAGCCCACGGCTCAGGGATGTCCCTTCAGCGAGCAGAGGAAGGACTGTCTGGAGGCCTCCCATCCATTTCGGACATACACACATACAGAAAAGGGTTATTGCCAGCTTGTGTACTTTCACAATGTGATTTTTGTATTTCGAAAGCTTGAATTGTCCCTGAAAGAAAAAAATGGGAGAAAAGGGTGTTCAGTACACAGATCTCCTAGCTATCCTCAGTCAAACACACGGGGGTGGGCGGGTGGGTGGCTGAGCCACATGGCTCTTGGGCTCCCCATGACACACCCAGGACCTTCCTTCCTGGCCAATCTGATGATGCCACACAGCAACCCGCTGCCCCATCCCCTCAGAAACTTTGATGTGACTTCGCAACCGCAGATTAGAAGCAACCCAAGCACACAGGGAGGGGACTGGGGAAAGTGAACCTCACTAGCTCTGATGCATGGCACAGTGGCACTACTGCGTGAGAGGCTGAAGCCACCAGGGTGGCCCGGGTTTAGTTCCAGGCCACCTTGACAGTTGTCTGTGCCTGTACTCCTAGCTGCCTGGAAGGCCGGGCAGGCAGATCGTGACTCAACAAGACCCATTCAAAATGCCGATCCCCATCTCCCTTGTAAAGGAAGAGCTGACGTTACGGCACATCCACACACTGGGATGCTCACAAAGAAAAAGGCGAGAAAGTGCTCTAGTAACGTGGGCAGCCCAAGGAGACTGGGCAGCTCCGGTGCAGGTCACGGCGTTCACAACGTGCTCACCGCGGACGTGAGGGAAACAGGGCTCCTTCCCATCTGCTTGTACCCAGCCACAGCGCTCACCTGGGGCTGTGGGGAGAAGGGGCCTGGCGTAAACTGGACAGGTGGAGTAAGCATGTAAGGAGACATTTCTCCCACACACTTCCAACACGGAACTGGGTCCTGCCAGCAGCATGGGGGTTAAGGCGCTGGATCCCACATGGCCGCCTGAGCGGTTTTGGTCCCGGTCCCCAGTGACTTGAAACACGCTGGGCCAGGTACTTGTGCGTACAAGCCCACGATCCCATGCAGAGACTGGAGAAGGGGTTGTGGTGCGGCCTCCCCAGGGAGTGATTCTGCACTTTCCCTCTCCTGCCCAGTGAGCACACATGCCCTATAGCAAAACTTAAAAAGAGAAATTAGGGCTGGCTCTGCCGGTGGTTAAGGCAGCCGGATCCCATAGGGCTGACTGCGTGGTTCAAATCCTGGCCCTGAGAGCTTGGAAAACATAGCAGGTGCATGCGCATCCGTGCCCCAACCCTGAAACGAGGGCGAAATGGAGGACTGCGGTGTGGCCACCCTCACCCTCACGGAGGCTGCTCCCTCCCACTCCCAGTCTCTGGCTCGCTACAGCAAACACACACACCCTTTGGCAAAATTGAAAAAAATAACAAAACCCAAAAACCTCTGAGCTGGTTACAAAGGGGAAGGATATTCCAGGAAGTGAAATCTGAGTATCCTTCCCTTTATAAACATGGCTGATTCTTGAAAGACAAATGTGTGCATGTGTGCACATGTGTGTGTGTGGCACTGGGGGGAGGCAGGTCCTGAGATGTGTCCTTTTAGTGGCCTTTACTGGCCTAGCCACCCCCAGTCACTTTCCCTGCCCCATACTAGAAATGCAGCGACAGCCTAGCAGGCCGATCCCCATCTGGACTTCGAAATCTCCAGGCTGCCAAAGACTCTGAGGCTATCTGGCTGCCCCCTAGCCCAGTGCTTCAAATTTAAATCTGCTGGAAATTTTAAAACAGAGATTCACATTAACCTAGATTCTGGAGCCATATTTCCTTTTAGTTTCAAAGAAACATTTTAGAAGTTCTAGGTTTTTAATTAATTAATTAATTAATTTTTAAAGAAACATTTTAGAAGATTTAAGTATTTATTTATTGATGAGAGGTTTTTGCTATAGGGTGCATGCACTAGCCAGAAGGACAGAGACAGACAGAGACAGAAAGCGAGAAATCACCCCCCAGGGGGGATGGCCACGCCGCAATCCCTTCTCCTCCATTCTCCTCTTGCGATCTTGGGCATGCATGCACATGCGCCCGGCATGACTTTAAGCCACCGGGTACGGGACTCAAACCACTGTTGACTACATGGGAGCCCAGCAATGTAGCCATTACACCAACCGCTGGTCTCATTTTAGAATTTGGGGCACACACGCACTGGGTCTGGGACTCGACTGCACAGTCAGCCATGTGGGAGTCACCTGCTTCAATCACAATGCCATAGGCTGGCCCAAACCTCTGGCTTTGATTGGCCTATCCTGAAATTGTTACAAGCACCTGGACATGTGGCAACTGGTCAGAGTCAGTAAATACCAGAGAGCACACTCAGCCCAGCCGAACAGCAATTTCCTCCTGCTCCTGGCAAATGATTCTTCCTGTGACGTGGCAGGCTGTCATCTCCAACCCTTCCACAGAGGGCAACTCCAAAGAAGTACGCTGCAGGCCAGTAGGTGGCATGGAGGTTAAAGCAGCTGACCTCACATGGCCAAATGCACGGTTTGAGTCCCAGATCTGGTGGCTTGAAAATAATGCCAGGTGTATGTGCATGTGTGCTTCAAATCCCAATAGGAGAATGGAGAAGGGATTACAGCATGGCCATGTCCCCTGAGGGGTGATGTCTCACTTTCCCTCTCTCTCTCTAGCAAGTGCACGTGCCCTATAGCAAACTGAAAAACAAAACAACAACAAAAACACAACAGTACATGCACAGGGAGCAGAAGGAGCGTAGGGGAGCTTGGTGGGAAGACGGTCATGTCCGCTCAAAGGCCCACTGTCCTTTCACATCTGACGTGCACAGCCGCACGGCTCGTCCTTCACTAAGTGCCTGTGTTCCCGCTATTTCCATCTGAGAAGCTTCAGAAGGCCGAACACTGATGTAACAGGGCGAGCATCTCTTTACAAGGTCAGTGGCATAAAAAACTCCTTTTGAAAGGACAGAGCCCTCTGAGGTGCCCATCTAGCAAAGGATGATAGGAACATACCTGCTGATAAAGCGGAGGGGACAGGACTGAGTGTTATCTCTGAGTCCCCTTTGAGACAATGACCCTGTATTGGAGGACACCTTACCTAACACTAGAGAAAGTACTTTCAAGGGAAGTCTGCTCTGTCCCTGTTTCTCCCTTTTGATGCCCCGTATGCCCACATGGCAGGATGACAGAGAAGACTGCAGAGACGCAGGGGTGTGGGAGGGGACGATATCACCTTGGGGCAAGGGAGCTGGTGGGCGAGCGTCTGGAGCCAGCTTTCAGCTGCTCAGTGATACAGGGAATCTGCAGGATGGTCATCCCCATCAGCAGCTCATCTTTTGGAAGAATTCCTGTACTGTGCAGGGCTGAGTCAAGGCAAATCCTTCCCTCCAGGACAGGGAAACTGAAGACTGGAACACCCCCCACTCAGCTATTCAATACCTACCCTCATTTCTACTACAGGCCTCTTACTGTCAGAAAACCCATGCCACCTTAGCACTCTAAGGCCCATTTGCGAAATGGAAAAGGGGGAAGAGAGCGGAGGCCATTCCGGGACACTAGCAGCTTCTTCCCTGCTGACTCGATAGGAAAGCACAGAGGATGAGGGGGCCTGCTCCTGGAGGCTGTAGCCTCCCTGGAAAAGTGGGCTGAAAACAGCTCGGTGCCGACTTAGCCTGAGAGATGTGTTCACCTCCAAGCAGACAGAACGCCCATACTCGGAAAGGTCGCCCCATAGGTTGCCATGCACAGAGACAGGAAGCAGGGGAGGGGATGTGGGGAGCAAGACTTTAAAAAAGTTTTAAGGGGATGGCAGGTGGCGTGGTGGTTAAAGGCGCTGGACTTCCACATGGCCGACTGTGGTTCTAGTTCTGGACTGGTGGCTTGCTTTCTCCCCCCACCACCACCACCACCACCACCACCCGTCCCTCTCTGGTCAAACTGAAATAAGTAAGTAAGTAAATAAATAAAGTTACATTAAAAAATTCTTAAAAATAAAAGTTTGACCTTTTTTTTTAAGAGAGACTTTTGCAATAGGGCACATGTGCTCCCCAAAGAGAGAGAGAGAAAGAGAAACGGGAAGAGAGAAATCATCCCCCGGGGGGATGGCCACGCCACAATCCCTTCTCCTCCATTCTCCTCTAGGAATTTTGGGCACACACATGCACTCGGCATGAGTTTTTAAACCGCTGGGTCCAGGGCTTAAACCGTGGTTGACTATGTGGTAGTTCAGTGACATAACCATTATGCCACCTGCTGGTTCCCTCCCCCCTCAATTTCTTCTTTTAAAAGCACACTAACATTTAAACAAGATGTAGAAAACGTCCAGCAAGCTGAGAATGCTAGCCACCCAACGGGGCTGTGATGGCGTGCAGGCTGCACTTAGATACCAAAAGGACACAGGAACTGACCAGCCCCAGTGCTGGGGTCCAGGATTCTTCCTGCCCTGGGTGCTCCTGTCCTGAGGACAAGGTCTCAGAATGTCCGAGAGCCCCATCTAAACTGGCTTCCAATTGCCTAGGCCCAGCTATTGGGG
>NW_006209227.1:2038543-2040426 GCF_000334495.1 Tupaia belangeri chinensis | reverse complement strand
GCCCCGGGTAATTGAAATGGCTCGCTAATCTGTGCTGCCTCAAAATAACCACCTTCCCATCCTCCTGAGGTGATGGATGTGCTAGCATGTGGGAGCCATGGGCTTAGCGGAGGTTGACACCTGGAAGTGGATGACAGAGGGGCCAGGTGGTCACTCAGGAGGGAAACTTCCTGAGAGGTCCCTGCCACTGTGTGGTGCCCAGTGAAGGGACACACGTGCAGGAGGGCAGCCAGCCAAGGAGGATACCACCTGAGTCCCTGCTCTAGAAAGGGCTCCGAGGGGGACTCCCAGCTGGGCTGTCGAGGTAGAGCACGTGGTCCCCAGAACACCGTCTGGCCCCCGGCTGCCTGCCCCACCACTCTGGCCCCTGACTCCCTGCCCCACCACTCTGGCCCCCTGTGCAGTCAGTGCTGCTGCCCTCTCAGGGCTAGCCGACAGAGGTTAAGGTGGTGGACCCATGTGGCTGGCTGGTGCAGTGTGAGTCCTGGAACTGGCTACATGAAAACCAAACTAGGCATTGTGCGAGTGCTCAAACTCCTGAGAGAGAATGGAGAAGGCAGAGCAGTATGGCCATCCCTCCTGGAGGGGAAGGGGTGACTTTTCACTTTCCCTCTCTCTCTGTCTCTCTAGCAAATTTATGAGTCCTATAGCAAAAACTAAAAAAATAAAATAAAATAAAATAAAATAAAAAGCTACTGGCCCTTTCTAGGTTCAGCGGGCTCACCTGACTCGTCTCCTGCTGAGCGGCCATGCCAACCTCTCGTGGCCACAGCACGATCGCTGTCTGTGTGCCAGCCCAGACATCCAGGACCAGACTCCCCAGCGCGAACTGGCTGGCTGGTTAAACAGGCAACACTAACATGTAGGAAACGCAATAGAAGCCCCTAAGGAACTAGCAGCCATAGGAATAACATAAAACAGCAGTGAGCTGAGAAAAAGGATTCATGTTTCAAGAATGATTTAAATAGTAGTTTTTTACCAATTTTTTTTAGAGATCACGACCTACTTGAGAGAGGAGGAAGAGCAGGGGAGAGGAAAAGAAGGCTAAAGCGTCACAGGCAGGGGCTGTAATGGCAGCTCCAATGGGCATGAGCGGGCATCCACCTCTCCGTTCACCAGAGCAGGGTCTGTCACAGAGGGGTTCTGAAGTCGTCAAGCCTGGGGAGGTGACAGAGTGAGCTGATTTTTTGCTGGTGTTTAAAGCCACGCCTCAGACTTTCAAGTCTTTGCTTCAAGGAGAACACCTAACCCTGAAGAGCTCTCCTCCCAGTGGGAAACGTAAGGGAGGCAGCCAGAAGAATAAAGAGACCACGAAATGGCAATTATGCAAATGCAACTTTTCAAAGCAGTTCAAAGATATCCTTCCTGGAGGATTTAGTGTCTCCTAAAGAGAGGAATCATTTTAAGTTTCCTTCCATTCTGATTATTCCATTTTTACTTTAAAGATTCTTTTTCATGGAGCCGTGAGAGACCACTGAGTGCTAAAGGAAGCATCATTTTCTGTGAGCAGTGAACACTGCCAACGAAACTGTGAGAGAGCTTCTCTTACCACACTCATGTAAGCACCCAATCTTGAGGATTAAAAAGAAAAACAGAAATAATGTGGTGTTATTAAAACAATTCTAATATAGCAGTAGGTTTCTGACATTTTAACTTACTACCTTATTTCAAATATTTGCAATCTGTTAGCCCACAAATCAGTAATTTTCCATTTAGATGGTATGTTTTTCCTCTTCCCTTGCATACTCTAGCAATTATCCTGAAATTCCATATTGACTATTTTTCTGAAAAACCTCTTAAATTGTAATTTCTAAGAGAATTATTTATTTATTTATTTCTATTTGTTATTATTATTTAATTTGACCAGAGAGAGACAGAAAGGG
>NW_006209227.1:2009362-2038512 GCF_000334495.1 Tupaia belangeri chinensis | reverse complement strand
GAGAAAAAAGCAAGCCGCCAGGTCCAGGACTCGAATCGTGATCAACCGTGTGGAAATCCAGCGCCTTTAACCATCATGCCACCTGCCAACTCCCTTCAATTGTAATTTTTAAATCTGGTGTTACCATCTGAAAACTGAACTTAAAGAAATCCAACTATTCAAAAACAATGTGGTGGGGTCATCCGTGTGTGCAAGAACCCAGTGGCTGCCTACCCAGGGATCCCACAGGCACCCAATTCCCTGGCCACTGTTCTGTCCCCTCGTGTCCTCTCCTAGCCTGGCTGAGGCACGCAGGTCTCCTTCCTGGGCGGGGGATTCTGAAGCAGCTACGACAGTGACATACTCTGTTCCAATTTTTGAACTACTCTGTCTCCCCGGGACCGCTGTGCTGCAGCTGAGGTCCAGAACAGGCAGGCGCTCCCGTCCTGAACAGACACCGGCCTTTCACTGATTCCTCTCATTCAGGATAAATGTAACCCAATTCCCTCTGCCACAGAGACACAGGTGGACTGAAATGTGAACGCCCCTGGAGGGAGAGCCTTGGCAGCCCCAGCTTCAATGTCCCAGGCAGCAGGGACTGGTCTGGCTAACAGGACAGCCCGGAAGCTGCCCCCACTTCCTCTCATCGCCTAAACCCTGGGTTTACATTACTGTCCCCTCGTAACTGACAACCACCACCAGCAAACAAGAGACACACCTGTCACCTAGCCCACACTGGGGCCTGTGGACCTGCCCTGTCAGTCACAGGATGCTGCCAGATGGCTTAGCAAAGGCTACATCTGAGCAAAAGGAAAAAGATCTGTGGCACTGGTTTTTTTTTGTTTATTTAGATTACTAGAGAGCATTCGTTCTCACTGGAGAAAGAGAGATACAGAAAGCAAGAGAAGGTGAGAAATCACCCCCATGGGGATGGCCACAACAATCTATTCTCCATTTTTCTCTTGGTATTTGGGTTACACACATACACGCACACACACACACACAGGCACCCTGTGTGATTCTCAACTGGCCAGGTCTGGGACTCAAACCATTCAGTTGGCCAAGTGGGATCCAGCAGCCTTAACCTCCATGCCACCTACTGACCCAATCTGTGCCACATTTAACTTCATAAAATGTTATCACCGCAACAGACTCAGAGGCCGGCTGGTCTATGGTGCCTCATCTTCCAAATGAGAAAGTGGACAGAATGAGGTTAGGCAACCTGACAGGAGTCACCAGGGGCCACACGACCAACAGAGGACAAGAGTCCTGCAGTTCCAGACTCTTCTCTGAGGTCAGCGTTGGCAGAGGCAAGGTTGGGGGTAAGTGGGCAGGGAGCATCCCTTAGGGAAGAAGGGTGCTACGTCCCAGGGTTACAGAGAAGATAGACAAGGCCCTACCCTGAGTGTGAGAGACAGAGGGGGAGCGTCCGATCAGCGGCCGCTGCTGTTCACCAGGCCATGAAACTCCTCCCAGGCCCTGGCAAACCAGAGACAAAAAAACACAAGAGCACATTCAGATCAAAGCTTTTGAACAGAGCACACGCAATAATCCCACACCCGTGTCAGAGGCCCTCCTAGCAGAGTGGGGCCCCAGGGACCCAAGCACAGGGACGAGGTGCTGCGAAGTGCTCCCCTTGGGGAGCCCGGTGGCTTACACCTCTCAGGGGCAGTTGGCACTTCTGGTGGCTCCACATGGGGAGTCTGGCCTCACTATGGCCTCGAGGATTTGAAACAGAAGGCTATGGGGGGACAGAGAGGTCAGGGACCCAAGAGCTCAGAGCTGGAGCTCAACCATCCCTGGGAACTCTTCTGCCCTATCATCCAAAGGGCAACAGAACTTCCTGCCTCTGCTGCCCAGGGGAACCGGCATTAGGCCTCTCCTGAGAGCAAGGTAAGGCCCCAACAGCACTGCAAGGCCTAGCGCGGCGAGGAGGAGATGACGGCCTTCTCCACGTCCACACTGCCAGCCTTCTCGCCCTCTCGGCTGCGTCGCGCTCCATCTGCTCCTTAGAATACCCATGTAACCACTCCTAAAATCTCAGCTGTGTAGGTCAAGGCAGTTTCCAGTTGAACAACACTCATTTCAACTTCCATGCTGATTAGCTCAGTTTTCAGGAAGCTAGGGCTAGGCAGCCTCCCCAGGCAATGCTCCACGAAGACCAGACTGCAATTAGGGAAAACCAGGCTCCCTGGGCTTCCAGAAGCTCTCACCACCTCAAGCTTTCTCAGAGGAGCTGGTTCCTTAGCTGCTTTTCAGTCCCAAGTGGATACATTCCGAGATTATGGTTAAAATTTAATTTCATATTACAGTCTACATGTAAAGCTCCTTATGACCAATTATTCCATGCTTGGTTAGGTTTGATGACAGGGTACCCTGGGGGACGTCATCACTCGCTGCATACACATAGGACACTGAAATGGGCACCACTGCCAGGCTTCCCACAGGCAGCATTCCCTCTTTTGGTAAAAAAGAGGGATTACACTGGGGCCCTGACATGACACACGAATCCTGGGAAATTTTATTCCGGTCAAGCGGGTGTTTCCCTTTCAAGTGGCTCACTGAAAAGTTAATGTTTTACCCCTAGGACTGAAGAGGCAGACCTGCAGTTCAGTTTCTTCAGAGAGTACTGGCAAAGCCGCCAGTCCACGCTCACTGAGCTGGGGAAAGCTGAGACTGCAGAACCGGCACCTAGCCCTCGTCAACCCCGAACGACCTCCTCCGAGACGTCTGTTCTACAGCACCTGGAGACGGTGGAGTGGTGCTTTCGCGAGCCCACAGGGGACGCCAGGAGGCAAGTCCATACTTCACTTCAAATGGACACAAGGGCAGCGCAAAATCCAACATTTGGGTGACGACCCAGGAGAGCCCCTTACTCTACCTGACAGTGAGATTAAGTTCTACTTTAAACATCTGGGTGTCAACCAGAAATTACACAGCTGTGTAACTGCCCCTTTGGTTTCCAAGAAACCTGTTCCCACACTAGCATTACCAGATCGGTTTCGGGTGTCAAGAACCTGGAGAAACCTGGGATTAAGCAACCCTCCTGGGTTCTCAGGTGTATCTTCACTGTTTGTCAGACCCCCACTGAAGAATCTGGGCTGAGAAGTCTGCTCACAGGGATTCCAGGGAATTCAACAGGGTCCCAGTCTTTGGTACATTCACTCTAATTCTCACGGGCCGATAGCTTGGCTCAGAGGCAACCCCAGCAAGGGGAGAATACTCTAGCTGTTTCCACCCAGATCCCCGCCATATTAGGTCATTGTAACTGCCCCTTTGGTTTCCAAGAAACCTGTTCCCACACTAGCATTACCAGATCGGTTTCGGGTGTCAAGAACCTGGAGAAACCTGGGATTAAGCAACCCTCCTGGGTTCTCAGGTGTATCTTCACTGTTTGTCAGACCCCCACTGAAGAATCTGGGCTGAGAAGTCTGCTCACAGGGATTCCAGGGAATTCAACAGGGTCCCAGTCTTTGGTACATTCACTCTAATTCTCACGGGCCGATAGCTTGGCTCAGAGGCAACCCCAGCAAGGGGAGAATACTCTAGCTGTTTCCACCCAGATCCCAGCCATATTAGGTCATTCTTTCTTTTTTTTAAGATGAAAAAAAAAAAATAACAGGTTAACTATCAAAAGTGTCACGTGACTGGAGCTTCTAAAGAGAAGAAAAAATGATTGAGATTAATATAGCTACAGGGAATTCTAAACCAACAATCGAGTAACCAGAGTCCTTTCAAGACCGCTCTCGCTCCATCTCTTCTCATCAGCAGGCACAGGAAGGCCGCGGGCAGAGCTGTGCTGTCCCTCCCCTTGTACCCGGCCCAGCCTGCAAGTCCACAGCCTTGCGCTCAGCCCTCAGCACTGCTGAGGAGCTCGGCCTCTGGCTAACGGGAGGAGGGCCTTCACTTCACTGTCCATGTGAACACAGAGCCAGGCCAGCAGCTGTGCTGTGTGACCCAGCTACGACAGAGGGACAGACTGAGTGGCCCGACTGAAATACCTTATCTAGACAGGGTAAAGCAGTCCCTCCAGTTTGATCTGATCTGCCTCTCCTCTAGAGCAGAGTGGCAGAGAATCACCCCTCAGCTTTGCTGCAGAGGTCGGGCCAGGCTCCCCCAGCACTGTGGCCCACTATGGGATGCAGTCCTGTCCTTCCTTTTTCATTCCAGGCCAGACACACAAAGGGAACCCATGAACTACTTCGAAGAGGAGTGTCCTCAGAGAAGCCAGTGTGATTCTACACAGCTCTGTACCGGCCTCAGCCTGGTGGCCACCTGATTCTGGCTGCTGTGAGATTTTGCCTCAAAGCAGAGGATGTGCTGGGCCTGAGATGCTCACAGGGACCCAAACCTCTGGGCCTTGTGAACTATGACCTGGCCTCGGTAAAAAGAGCCAGGGCCCAAGCAAAAACTCACTGAACAGGTTTCCATTTATCCGGGGAGAACTGCTGTCAACAGTCAAGGGCAGGAGCCTTGGCAGCAGAGAGGCTGGCCACCCACTCCGGGGCAGCGGTCACCTCCTGGCTCAGCATGGTGCAGTGGCAGAGCCTCAGATGTGTGCGGCAAAGCTGGGCACACACACAGCTAAAAACAGACTCTGGAAATGAGACCAAATACAGCAAGCTGGAGTCAGGACACTGGACTGAAGACCCAAAGCACTCCTAAAAGCCTCGCTCTGCCAGTGGTCCCACTGGACACCGGGGGAGAGCAACGCTAGCTCTTTCTCCCTTTCCCTTGGATCCCGCGGTCCCAGCAGCTGCCGTTCCGTGGCCCCAACAAAGCCACCTCTGTGGAGGCACGGGGACAGAGCACAGCAGGACCAGCCCTGATTTTGGTTCGCACGCGGCGAAGCTCAGAGGGGTCCCCTGGTTCACACGGCAAGGCTCAGAAGGGTCTCCAGATCGGTGTGGAACTTTCTGACCCACTCAGGGAACTCTGGAAGGTGCCACAGGCTTACCTCCGTTACAATAAAATTCAAACTCAGGTCAATGCTCATGACAGTGGGAGGCCAGAGGGAAAGGGTCGGAGGAGGCAACTCCTCCACAGATGCTGGGCGCGCAGTGTCCATGTCTCTAGGTACTTCAGGGCATACTGGATGTGCGATTAAAAAAGAAGCAAGGAAACAAAAAGCCCACAAATGCTGGGTCCACTGTGCTAGTCCCAAAATGTGTTCTGTGGTTCCCAGGCCACATGGGGACTAGGGCAAAGTCAGGACTGTCCCAGCACAGGGTGTCCCTACCAGAGTGGAACAGCCACTCTGACAGACTCAGCCAGATAGCCACTGCCACGCCCACTAACCCTCTCAGGCAGCCTGGCCCCAGGTTTGTGGAAACAATTGTGGATTTGTGATTGGGGTGGTAGCGCTAAAGAAAACCTGAAGTACTAGGAAGCTTGCTGGAACTCTACATGCAGGTTAGGGGCCATGAGGCCAAGCTGCAGCCCACACAAGCCAGAGCCACAGGTACACGAAGGGCTGGCACGCACCCTGTCGGACGTACTACGGGGCACACTCACGCAGGAGGAAGACGCTTCCCTGCCAGACCCTGATGCACGGCGACGCTGGGACTGGGAGAAAGGGAAGGGCTGTAACCCTGAGAGCCTGCAAGCGGGGCCAGCTCCAAGAGAAAGACAATCTGGCTCTGAAGGGAAGGCAGAAGAAAGAAGGTTGGCAAAGCTCATGGCTCGGGCAGCTTGGCACCAGTGAGATATCCCACTGGCACAAAGCAAGGAAGCGATATGTGGAGAGGTGCACAGACAGAAGTGGTTTCACCTCCGAGCAAGAAGTTTCCTGAAGGAAAAGCAGACAGAAGCCAGCAGAGCGAAGGTCAAGGATCCCCCTTTCCAACCTCAACAGATGCTCAAGCTGAACTTGTAATCAGAAATCACTCCGCATTGGTCTCCAGAGTGACTAAATGGGAGCTAAAGTCCAAGGACCAGAAAAGGGGGTTTTGTTCTGAGAGCTAGCTGCCACCTCCTCACGTCACACCTCAGCAGTCCTGGGAGAGGGTAAGTACCATGTGACACTATGAACTGGGCTTAGGGGAACAAGGCTGCATTCCCGGATGGCCCTCCTCGGAGAGGCCTGAGCCATCCCTTCACATGGTGACAGTCAGTCCGGAAGGCCACATCTGTGATGCACCGTAAAGAGCAAGCGCATGAGACGAGCTAGTTTAGCACCATTTATTAAGTGATCTCAGCTGTTGTTGGAGCTGCTGCGTGTCAGCCTGTTCTTAAAACATAATGCTCTTCCACTTCCTCTTGTCCAGGACAGAAGCATCTTCCAGGTGGCACGCCAACAGAACAAGAGACTCCGATGACGCCAGCTTCAATGACGGTGCCATCCAGAGAGGAAGAGGGTCATGGCACATTCAACCGCGGCTTCCAGAGGTTTTGAAAAAGGAGCCTTTGGGGGCCCAGCCTGCCTGGCATTCTAGTGGAAGTGCAAAAGGTTGGCTCATTGGGAGAGGAAAGAGAGGGGGATGCAAGGGAAAGCAGTGTCTGGGTCTCGCGAAGGGCATCCTGGTGCCTATGGCTGCAGGCCTGGAGTACCAGAGGCAGCCCTCCAGACAGAGCGGTGCACAGCAGGCCAGTCTCCCCAGCCAACTAAGGAACAAAGCCCACAGTCCCCTGGACTGCAAGGACTCGGCCACATGCCTCTACAAAAGTGAGGAAGAGCTGCCTCAGTACCTCAGGAAGGGAGAGCAGTGGAGAGGGCAGAGGGGATGGCAACTACCTCAGAGGGGATGGCAACTACCACTTTCCCTTTACTGTCCAGGTGAAAGCTGGCTTTGGGGACTGGTGGGGTTGGGGGCTTCTGGGACCCTGAAAATAAGTCTTAGAAATGGTTTCAAACTCTCTAGCTTAGACTGAACCTGGCTAGAGGGGAGGGCGTACTTCTATCCCAGAACAGAGAATAAGAACAATCTGTCCAGAGAAAAACAGCGCTAACACAGGACTGCTGAGGAAGCCACCATGGCCACGGCTGGCTAGTAACTGCAGGTGGCTATGACGCATCACAGCTCTGAGGACAGACCAGCTCCCATGGCAGTGCCCCCAGGTACAAACTGGCACTTGGCTGGCTGATGCCAACTCCACCCATGACCATGCGTGGAGTGCTTGAGAATGAGTCCCAGATGGCCTGCCTGTGAACACAATCCCTAGGCTCTCCACTGGCCTTTGGTAAGAGAATGATGGTGTGATGTTACTACTCACGGTGGGAATGATGGCCCTGTGAGAGCACTGTCCATCTGAGGGCCCGAGGGCGTAAGGATTAAGTCAGCCTCACAACAGCCATGTCAGGTCAGTTATCCCTGTTCCCGCTTTGACAGGTGGGGAAACTGAAAGCAGAGTTTCGGAGACTGGCCCAAGGCACATGCTGACACTGGGCCACAGGTGGGAACTGCACCTCAAAGCCTGGCTCCTCTGGGCTGGCCCTTCCTCCCTGCGGAGATCATCTGACAGCCACTGCCCCAACCCTGTGCTAACAACCTGAGCTGGTTTCTGACAACCAGGACTCCACTCCTGGAGCCCATTTCCCTGTGGCCTTCCTGCTTGGCTGTCTCACATACGACCCTGCTTCCTCTCCACTCCAGTTCCACTCACGAGAAGTGGAGTCATCTTCAGAAGTCAGTTTCTCAGGACAAAGAAAACAGACTGATGCTAACAGGTTAATCAGACATGCAAAAGTGGGGTGAGGAGTGGGCGGGGAAGAGGACTTTATTGTTCGGTGAAGTATCTTAAAAAACAGCAAGAAAAAATAAAGCGCTTTGTCTTTCATTTTCTCATAGAGGTTAGCATACGAAAGACAGGACAGCCTGTGGAAACCAAGAAGCGGGCAGTGAGACTGGCTTCCTGCAGGACTCTGGCTTCCTGCAGAAGGACTGTGGCTACAAAGCACCGAGCTGTGCAAGTGGGCAGGGAGCCTGCCAACAAAGAACTGCAAGTGCCCGCGCCCGAGGGGGGGAAAGCGGGCCGGCCCCTTCTCCACACACGACCACTGTCGTCTGGGCCCAGCTACAGTCTCCTGCTACGCTGAGGGACATGTCCCGCCCGGCCCCCCCAGCACGTACTTGATGCTGTCGGTGTGAGTTTTGTATTCCATAATGGTGTTGGGAGGTAGGTTAAGCACTCGCCGCAGCGTATCCCGGATTCGGGCTGTGGTAGCTTGGTCACTGGCAGTCTTATTCCAGATGGAAATGATGTCCTCCTGCAGGAGGGACAGAAGCAATCATGAAAGCAAACGGAGGCAGTGAGGAGAGCAAAGGCAACTCGAGAAACCAGACGGGCCTGTGGCGACTTACCTGAAAGCGGACAGAGACCACAGCCCCACAGATCTCTTCCCCAACCATGAACTGTTCCCCCAACATGGCCAGGATAAGATTCTCCCAGCAACGGGAGGCCAAGCCCTTCCGCAGCCGAATAATCCACTTGCCACCATTTTTATTTGCATCGTCCTGTATAAAGACAGAAAATGAAAAGTTAAAAAATGGTTCTGCAGTTATTTTTCTTTTGCATCAAGACAGTAAAAAACCATGAAGAAGCCCTCGAATACTAAGTAGTGGTGTCACTTTCCAATTACCCAACTTCATGGAAGAAATGGCATTAAGACTGGGGAGAGAAGAAATAGGAAAAGAAAAACAGGATGCTTAGCATAAGCCATTTAAAAAAAAAAAAAAAAAGCCTGCCCCAGTTCAACTCATGGTCTGACCTAAAGGCTGCGCATGACAGTGCATGCCTGTCATCTTACAATGGGAGAGGCTGAGGCAGAGGGACCACAGGCTCGAGACTGACCTGGGCAACATAGCCACACCCTGACTTAACAAAAAATCCTTGGGGGTCAGCAGGTGGTGTGGTGGTTAAGGTAGCTGGATCCCACATGATCAACAGCACTGTTCGAATCCCGGACCCAGCGGTTTGAAAAACACAGCAGACATGTGTGTATGTGCGTGCCTAAAATCTCAAGAGGAAAATGGAGGAAAAGGGACTGCAGTGTAGCCATCCTCCCTGGGGGGATACTCTCTCACTTCCCCTCTCTCTCTGTATCTGTCTCCAGTGAGTGCATGCATTCTATAGCAAAATGAAAACGAAACAAAAAGCATCCAAAATCCTCTTCTACATCTTTGAGAAAAAAAACAGGCAAACAGAAAAAACATGTGTTACCTCTTTAATAAATAAAACACATCCCTGGTTTTATTTTAAACATGTCACCTGGGGCCAACAGGTGACATAATGGTCTAGGTGCTAGATTCCCACATGGCCAACAGTGGCTCATGTCCCAGACACAGCAGCCTGAAAACCGTGTCAGGCATGCATGTGCGTGCTCGAAATCCTGAGAGGAGAAGAGGGGGAAGAGGTTGCAGCATGACCATCCCTCCTGGTGGCAGAAGGTGATTTCTTACTTTCCCTCTCCCTCTCTTTATGAAAACGAAAACAAAAAACGTATCCCTGGTTATAGAGAACATCAAAATTCAACAGTTGGAAGACAAGACCAAGAGCGGTGAGAAGTCAATGACCCCCCAGACAGCTCTGCTTCTGGTTGTACAAAGTTACTTGGACCTAACTACCTCATACACACACTTACCTTACCCAACATGGAACTTCAAAAATAGCCTGTTTTTCGGGACCAGCAGTTAGCGTAATGGCTATGTCGCTGGACTCCCACGTAGTTGACCGCGGTTCGCGTCCCGGACCCGGTGGCTTAAAACTCACGGTGGGCGCATGTACATGCGTGCCCAAGATCCCGAGAGGAGAATGGATTGCGGTGTGGCCATCGCCCCGGGGGCTTTTTTCTCACTTTCTGTCTCTCTGTCTCTGTCTGGTGAGCGCACACGCCCTATAGCGAAAACCTCTCAGAAAATAAATAAATAAATAAGCCTGTTTTACTTCTCTTGTGTCATTAGTTCTCTTCTCCAAAATTTATGACTCCCAGTTCATCCTGAATCCCACATTAACTACTTCAAATAAAAACTTAATACTTAAAAATAAATAAATAAATAAGTAAACCCTCTTTACTGGATTATTTTAGGAATCAAAATGAAATGTCAGACTTCTAGCCCAGATCATTCATCATGTCATCGGCTAAGTTCCCGAGCGTCCCCGCCAGACCCACTCTAGCATAAGTGGCGATGAAAAATGCACTGTGGCGACACAGCCAAGTGCTGCTAAACAGAGACGTGGACGATGTTCGGGAACAGTGCGACAGCAGGAGGTACTCAGGAGAAGAAGCCGCTTCTGCAGGGTGTGAGGGAAACAGGTCAGCGGGGCAGCAGGTGAAGGGTGCTGGGAGGGACGTGTGTGCACAAACTGAGCATGAGCCAGGGAGATGCTGGCAGGAGGGGCAGCTGCTGGGAAGGGAAGACTCGGGGCTGGTGAGAGACGAGACCTGAAAAGTACACTTGCCTCCAGATCATGTGAGCAACGGAGAGCTGTGCAAAACGGGGGTGTGGGTGATGCGATCACACCTGTCTCCTAGGAAAATGTCCTGGCGCCAGAATGGCAGATGCAGTACACCGGGGCTCAGCCGACCAGTGGCCTGCAGAGAGATCCCGGGGCCCAGCTCTGTGTCTCCACGGCTGCCCTTAAGCCCATTTCCTACCCACTCTAACCATATGTCGCTATATGAACACATCATGCACACACAGAAACAAGTTCTAGGGAACAGGAGATTAAAGAAGCCCTTTGATGGCATAGACCATTTTGGTAAAAAATGATAATCACAGGGATAAGCAATGGGGGAGGCTCTCCCCAGAGGCCAGGTCTCAGGAATGCAGTTTTGGGAAGCCTTTAAAACACTTTTAACCTTGACAGGACTTAAAAATATTTTGCTCAAAAAAGTAGTCCGAAGTCCTCAGTGCTCACCTCCCACATGGGTTTAATTCCTTCTTTGAAGAGATGGAAGTCACTGTGGCCTGTCAGGTCCCCGGGACGAACCATGTGGCTATAAAACCTCCAGAACTGCTCCACCTGCAGAGAGAAGACCCCAGAGCACTGTTCTTTAAATGCATTTAGAATTCTGCAACTCATTTAACAGGAGGGTCCATTTATCTGGAGTACTGTGTGGAAAGGAAGGCACAGTAGAGGAGAAACATCATACAGGTTCATAAAAGAAAAATGTAACTCTGGCAAGGTAGGAATCATTTTTGAGTAAGAAATGGTTAGCCCTAGCAGGGAGATCTCACTGTTGCAGAAGCCACCCCACTGAAGCTGCGAGGTCACCACTGTGAGGAGGAAGAGGGCCAGTGTTTTGGGGGGGGTTTGCACAATGGAAACCCTTTGGTGTTGAGTTCTAATAAATGCCACACAGACTCAGCCTGAATGTACTTCTTTAGAACCACTATCGTTTCTTGATGCAAATACAGCATTAGCTTAAAATGAAACATTCAGTTCCGTTTAGTCCCTGAGCAGCAAGGACGGAATCCACGACGTGAACTACTCTAGACCACAGTGCCACGATGACAGAAGCAACCAAACAGGGCGTAGCTTCTCACCCCTAAGAAGAGGCTTAAGTCCTTCTTAGCTAGTAGAATGTGAGCTTTCTCCCTGCACCCCTCTCCACAATCCTGGACAAAACCACGGTTGAGTTTTCTATCAAATGCAGGCTTATTTACACTCCCCAAACTAGTCCTGCTTCTCTCACTGGTGTCTTGACACAAGGGATTGTCTCCCTATTCCTCCATAATTTCCAGAGGACACCCACTAAGTACTACCAGCTGGGGAGATACCGCTCAGAAGGGAAGAGAAAACACGGAATTTGCCAGCACTCTGTTGAGGGGCCAGGAGGGGGTGGTGGTTAAGGGGCTGGACTCCCACGTGGCAGACCAGTTTGAGTTCCATACCTGGCAGCTTGAAAATCACACTGGACATGTGTGTGTACATGCTCACAATCCCGAGAGTAAAATGGAGAAGGCATTGCAGCATGGCCACTCTCCCTGGGTGGCTGTTTCTCACTTTCCCTGTCTCTCTCTCTCCGACGAGTGCATACCTCTATGGCAGAGGCCAAAAGTAACACACGACACCATCATAATGTGGCTGAAAACGGGCATGAAGGCAAGCTTCAGGTAAGACTTCTCCATGTGAGCAGCAGCAACTGAGGAACAATCGACCTTACACTGGTCGATTCCCTTCAGTTCCTCTCTGGGACAGGTACACGTGAAATGACTTACATGTTAAGGAGCAAATGCCGCTTATGGGGCTCTGATGCAGTGCTTCGCTGACCTGGGACACTTGGGTGGTCACGTGCACGTGATCAGTACTCACCCAAACCTGTATCTACCCTTCAGAGCTGGAAGAAACAAAGGCATGCATAGGACCGTGGCTCACTGGAGGTTCACTGCGAGTCAGGAATACCCAGGGGGTGTGGTGGGAGGCAGGTACACCAACCACCCCCGACTCCAAACTCAAGAATCATTTTAAGCTTGATCTCTGATCCAACCGCTCAATTTTATGTTCGAACCACAAGAGAGATGAAGTAAGCAGCTTGAGAGATATTGTCATGCTTTGAAAGATTTTTTTGTTAAAAAGTTATAAAAACAAAAAATTAATGTTTGCAAACAAAGAAAATGAGGTGCAGCAGGATCCCAGAAATCACCTCAACTACCTCTCTCCTTTTAGAATTGAGAAACTGGCTTCAGGACTTGCTCCAGCCCACAGAGTAAGGTACTAGAATAGATAAGCCCTGTGACCCCCAAATGGAAAGCTGCCTTCTTACTCACGCCAGAAAACTCTGCTTTGGACTTGATAAACAGTTCTCTCAATGTAACCCCTTCTATGAGGAATTTAATACTATGAGCCATTTCCCAACGCCTTGAATTAAAGGACGGCAGATGGCACACTCCAGCACACGCCCAGCTAGTACCGCAGACGGCACACTCCAGCACACGCCCCGTTAGTACCGCAGACGGCACACTCTAGCACACGCCCAGCTAGTACCGCAGACGGCACACTCCAGCACACACCCAGCTAGTATTGCAGAAGCACTAAGCCATGACGGCACTGAAGCTAAACCTCTCACCTGCACACGCCAGAAGGAAAGCAAACCAAACCCCTTCTCTTTACACAAGCCAGGTAAATTCACATATGCTTTTTTATTTTAATAAAAAAAAATGCTGGAGATATTCATCATTTCTTTTAAAAAATTTAATAGCTCCTTAGTGAAAACATCTTCCACAGCCCAGTTTCTTCTCTGATCCTCTGAGTGTGTGTGTGTGTGTATGTGTGTGTGTGTGTGTGTGTAGGGGGTAGGGGAGGTGAAGGTTCTTAAGTCAGGGTGTTCCTGTGTCACAACCCTCCTGGCTTGGCCTCCCAAGCAGCTAGGACTACAGGCCCTTGCCACCATGCCTGGCTTTCTAAGGATGGGATGGGAATTGAACCAGGGCCTCCCATGTGGCCTCAATCTGCCAAGCAACCAGTATGCACTACTAGGGCTGGGCCTCTGTCAGAGTTTAACTGGGTGACCATAACAATGACAGCTGTTTTATCTGTAATGCCTTGCATTCCCAGACAGCAGGCAATCAAGACGTTGCATGGATTCAGGAATGTTAGAAATGCATAGGTTCTTTGTTTTTAAATTTGACAGAGGGTGCATATGAGCACCAGAAAGACAGAAAGAGAAGGAAAATTAGAAGAATCTCCCCTCCAACAGGAATGGTCACACTGCAATCCCTTTTCCATCCCTCCCTTGTTTCAGGATTTGGGACACACATGCCTGGCGTGTTTTCTTCAAGCCACCAGGTCTGGGATTCAAACCATATAGTCAGCCATTTGGGACCCAGTTCTTTCTTTTATTTCCTTTTTTTTTTTTTTTAATTTTTTTTTATGTTTTCTATATTCTTTTTTAAAAAAATTCAACACATTAACCATTTCACAGTTTACAATTTAGTGTATTTTGTTTATTTACGATGTTGTGCAACCATCATTAATATCCAATTTCAGAACACTTGCATCATCTCCCCAAGAAGCCCATAACCATTAGGCAGTCACTTCATCTTCCTCCACTTTAAAAGTCTTGCCAACCATGAATCTCTACAGATTTGCCTAACCCAGATATTTCATACAAGTAGAATTATGTGTCCTTTGTGTCTGACTATTCACTGAGCATGAGCATGATTCTTTTTTTTTTTTTAATGAATTTTTGCTATAGAGCATGTCCGCTCACCGGAGAGAGAGACAAAGAGAGAGGGAGACAGATAGAAAGCAAGAAATCATCCCCCAGGGTGATGGCCATTCTGCAATCCCTTTTCCTCTATTCTCCTCTTGGAGTTTTGGGCACACATGCACATGCGCCCAGTGTGAGTTTTAAGCCCCTAGGCCTGGAACTCAAAGAGGGGTCGACAACGTGGCAGTCCAGTGACATAACCATTACACTATCTGCTGGTCCCAGGACCCAGTTCTTTAACCACCAGGCCACAAAATGACCCCACATAGATGTTTTGGAAGTCTAATTCTATTGCTCCTCTGCCAAGAACTCCTTTTTCATCATCTGTTCTGTTTTTAAATTCAGTCTTGAACTCATGTCCTCCAAGGTGGCTGGCCCCAAGCTGGACTCAATCCGTTTTCTCCTTTGGACTCCAAGGGCACTCTGGCCAAGCCTTTCCTACAGCACTGCTCAATGCCCACCCTGTAGAAACTTCTGGGCATGCTATATTCCCCTAGGGACAGGTCCTGTACCTCAAGTCATCTAAGGACCCTCTCAGAGCCCTGAATCCATTCAATAAACATTTCTTGAACCAAATAAGCACCCATGAGCAGACTAAAATTTTTTAATTTTACTTATTCATTCATTTATTTTAATTTGACCAGATAGAGACACAGAGAGAAAAGAGAGGGAAAGTGAGAAAGCAAGCCACCAGGTCCAGGACTCAAACTGTGGTCGGCTATGTGGAAACGTCTGGCACCTTAACCACCACGCCTCCTGCTGCCCCCTCCCCCCCATTCATTCATTTATTGTTAATTTGACCAGAAAGAGACACAGAGAGGGAGGGAGGGAACATGAGAAAGCTAGACACCAGGATAGGGACTCGAACTGCGGTCAGCTATGTGAGAGTGTCCAGTGCCTTAACCACTACACCATCTGCTGACCCCTTAAAAAGGCTAAATTTACCAATGATAAGGCAGCACAGGTCAACTAAACAGGTATTACTTTGCACAGAAACTTCATCAAATCAGCTCGGTAATGCTGTCTTTCTCACTTTAGGCAGGTGATCTAGTTACCAGCTAAATATGTGCATCTGATTAATAATAAATGACAAAATAAACATAATTTGCTAAGCAAGATTTTAAAGTTGGACTCCAGTGTTTATCGCAGCACTATTCATAACAGCCAAGATATGAAATTGTCACAGATGGGAAAGTTGATCAGCATTGTGTAAAATCCTTGGTTTTTGAGGTCCAGATTTAAGATTAGAGACCTGCCCTGAGACATAAAATGAAAAACCACAAACACTTAAAAGTTTTTAGGGAAAGGGAAGTTTTCATAGGAAAGTG
Organism: Tupaia belangeri chinensis; assembly: GCF_000334495.1. Classification (NCBI taxonomy): domain Eukaryota; kingdom Metazoa; phylum Chordata; class Mammalia; order Scandentia; family Tupaiidae; genus Tupaia; species Tupaia belangeri. The sequence goes on along the minus strand of NW_006209227.1, from coordinate 2,023,053 downwards.
AGGATTTTTAATAGAAAAGAAGTACATCTCCACGCCTGAAAGCCATGCAGGTGTCAGAGAAGGGCAACTGTGGTATGGGGTTGGCACCGTTTACTCCAAGGACTGATAATGCACATTTAGCAGGAGAAGGTCTGTCATAGTATCTGGCGGCTAAGTTCAGAGGCTTTTTCCTGCGCTTGCATCTCTCTTTCACAGGTGAGGATTCGAAGACCTAATCCACATGCTCACTGTGGACTTAGAGGGTATGAGCATCCTTATTTGGATTAACTGCCCAATCAGTTTATTGCCCCGGTGGGAATCAGGATGTTGACCAAAACATCTTGTTGGGTTTTTCTGTATTTATGAGGAATAAGAGGGAAGTTAACAACGGTCCCTATGTACCTTTTTCAGATATTAAAGAAGAAAAATGAGATCTGCCCCACCTTCCCAGCATCAGGAGTTGGATGGGAAAAAGGAGTCTCTACAGAGGGTCTAGTCATAACTCCTGATAAGTCGTGAATGATGTGACAGGTGCACTTCTGCTATTTTCTTAGGGCTATCCCCTCATTTCTAGCTAACTGCCCAACACAGAATCAACCTAAATGTCTATCAACAGATTCAAAAGGATAAAGAAAATATGGAGTGTGCATGTATGCTCACAAACACATATACAATGGAATACTATTCAGCCACTGAAAGGAAAGAAAGCTTGTCATTTGAGGCAACATGGAAGAGACTAGAGGATGTTATGTTAAAGTGAGATGAAACAGGCACAGAAAAAAAATCACACATTGTCACTAAAACATGAAAACCAAGAAAGCTGACTTCATAGAAGGAGAGAGATGATTAGTGATCACTAGAGCTGGGGGCAGGGAGTGGGGGTGGGAGGACGTGAACACTGCGATGCATGGATGCTGGCTGACAGACACAGAATGACAGTAAGGCCTGGTGTTCCACAGCACAGTAGGCTAACCAGTCAACTAGTGATGCCACCAATCAAAAGAGCTGAAAGAGAATTTTGAAGGTTCTCAACTCAAAGTAATTTAAATGCTGGAGATGACAGGTATAGCTATTACTCTGTGGTCATTACACTATGTCCATGTACTCAGAAATCACTCTGTACTCCTCAGACACATAATGTGTACAATTATTATTTGTCAATAAACAAAACAGAAAAAAAGAAAAAGACTGGAGCCTCTTGGAGTACATTTTGGTGTCATGCGTGGGCTCTGGAACCTGACTTTCACAGCCGATGCAACCTGAGTTTCAACAACGGTTCCCACACTTAATAAAGAGAATTATTTCTGACTTACGAAATATACTGGGTTGTTGGAAAAGTCATGATGCATTTTTGCACCAAAAAAAAGCACAGAAAAAATACATCATGACTTTTCCAACCACCCAATAAATTCTATGTCACAAAGTTGGGGCTAGCAGGTCGCATAGTGGTTAAGGTACTGAACTCTCACATAGCCAACAGTGGTCTGAGTCCTGGACCCAGTGGTTTGAAATTCATGTAGGGTGCAAGTATGTGTGTGCCCAAAATTCTGAGAGAAGCTTGAGAAGAAAGGATTGCAGCATAGCCATCCCCTCTAGGGGGTGATTTCTCTCTTTCTCTCTCCCTCTCTGTCTCTCTGGTGAGTGTGTGCACCCTGTAGCAAAAATCTCTCTCAAAAAACAAACAAAAAGTCACAGGGCTACTGTAATGACCAGAGGACTTCACACAAACCCAGTGTCTGCTGCTGTGACCTTCCTCTACTGGTTTACTGTAACGTTCACTACATACGGTAGTACTCGTTCCAGTTTATGTATTTTTAAACAGAACAAGTATCTCAGTAATTTCAAGAAAATGACAAGTCCATTCTACTCTGCCCAGAGATCAAATGTAGAACACACAGGAGATGTGCAGGAATCTTTGCTGAACAAGACAGGTATTAGCTGCGGACAGCCAGGCATGCAAACCTAGGCACCTGGGAAAGAAAGCTGGAGCTTGGGCTCTCTGGACTGGCAGTAGCCACAGGACAATTATTAGAGGCTTCATTTTCTTCCTGAACATGGGAAAAAGATGCTAAGTCAAAGCCAACAGGTCATGTGGAGGTTAAGGCACTACCCTACACGGCCAACTTATGGTTCCAATCCTAGACCTAGCGGCTTGAAGATCATGACAGGCATGTGTGCGTGCATGCCCCCAATCCTGAGAAGAGACTGCAAGAAAAGGGATTGCAGCATGGCCATACCCCCGGGGGTGATTTCTCAATCACATTCTCTCTGGCAACTGCAGGTCTCCTACAGCAAAAACTTAAGGATAACTGCTAACACAGGTAAAATCTCAATGAGGGATCTTAAATATAAAAGTGACTTTTGAGTTTTACTTTTCTTGAGAAATTTTTTTTTTTTTGCTATAGGGCACGTGCGCTCACCAGAAAGACAGAAAGCGAGAAATCACCCCCTGGGGGGATGGCCGTGCCACAATCCCTTCTCCTCTCGGGATCTTGGGCACATACACACACATGCCCGGCGTACGTTTAAGCCACCAGGTCCAGGACTTAAACTGCGGTTGACTACAGGGCAGTCCAGCAACATAGCCATTACGCCAACTGCTGGTCCCTTGAGTTTTATTTTTCACTTGCCTATCAAACTTCATGACAGTCTGTGCTATAACATTTTCTATTCTCCATGACAATCTGCTCGTAGAAAGGACTCAATAAATAATGACTTAAGTAAACAGGGCCTGCTGGTGGTATGAAGGTTAAGGTGGCTGGATCCCACATGACCAACTAAATGGTCTGAGAGCCAGGCCTTATGTCTTGAGAACCATGCCAGGTGTGTGTACATGCATACCCGAAATCCCACGAGGAGGAGAGATGGAAGAGAAGAGATTGTGACATGGCTATGCCCCATGGGAGTTTCTCTCTCTTTTGCTGGTGAGTGCATGCACCCTCTGGCAAAAAATTTTTAAAAAAGAAACAAAAAAAATCTGGGAACCAGCAGTTAGTGTAATGACTATGTCGCTGGACTCCCACGTAGTCGACCGCGGTTCGTGTCCCGGACCCGGTGGCTTAAAACTCACGCCGGGCGCGTGTGCATGCGTGCCCAAGATCCCGAGAGGAGAATGGAGGAGAAGGGATTGCGGCATGACCATCCCCCCTGGGGGGTGATTTCTCGCTTTCTGTCTCTATGTCTCTCTCTGTCTGTCTGGCGAGCGCACACGCCCTATAGTGAAAATCTCTCCAAAAAAAAAAAAAAGAAACAAAAAAATCAGATAAAAAATATGAACCCATGTTTTTGAATCATGCCCTATCAATCAATTCCACATTTCTCACAATGTCAGTATCTACAGGTTAACTATTGGGTCATTGGAAAAGTCATGACGCATTTTTGCACAGAAAAATACACCATGACTTTTCTGATGACCCAATACAAGTATAAAACGAGAAAACTAAGGATGAAGTAATCTGACCTTGGCACTCAGATCAGCTGACTAAGGAAACCATAGTCTTAAATAGGCTACCAAGAGGGTAAATACACATGATATAAATCCAGGCAGGGATGGACTGGGTACTCACAGAGGCGAAGGTGCCGATCTGTTTGATATTCTGTTCATAGCTCTGTGAACTCGTGGGACGGCCGGGGGTCCTCCTGGAGTACCAGAAAGTGTAGTTGTACTGCAGGGGATGCTCTGCTGGTCCAGGGACGACAGCCTGGGAAAGACAGAGCTGCATCAATCCTGGGCATTGGCCACAGGCTGTGAGGTTGAGAAAACATTTCAGTCACTCTTTACCACTCCACGATCAAGAGATTCGACCTCAATTACTGACAAGGTGCGCAAGATTCTGCTTACACACAAACTTCCCCAGTGGCCCAATTCTAAGTTTCTGTAACACTGTGCATTCTTACAGCTTTTATAGTGCTCTACCTTGTATCAGGAAGACTTAGGTTTGCATCTTATCACAACATACACCCTGCCTCCTTTGTGACAGCTTTGTCACTTACTGGCAAGTTAGCATTTATACCTGTCTGTCATCTCAGTTTCTTACCTGCAAAATGAGTAATCACCCGCTCACAGGCTTGCTCAGAGATCAAATGCAGTAGCAGACGTCACGTGCTCAGCACAGCACTGGTGCAGAACGAGCCACTGTCAGTATGTCCTAGCTGCTGCTGCTACTGCTATTATAAACACAAGCTCCCCAATCCACGTGCATTCACCTTTAGCCCTCTCAGCACAAGGCAGAAAATGCTGACACTTGGGGGCACTCAATACCATGGAATGAATGAATGAATGATGGCTTTGATATTTCAAGAAAAAAAATTGATCCATCTGTCTCTCATCCTTAAATTTTCTTTTCCGGGACCAGTGGTTAGCATAAAGGCTATGTTGCTGGACTCCCATGTAGTCCAGCGTGGTTTGTGTCCCAGACCTGGTGGCTTAAACTCACACCGGGCACGTGTGATCCAAGATTTTGGGCACACACATACTTGCACCCTACATGAATTTCAAACCACTGGGTCCAGGACTCAGACCACTGTTGGCTATGTGAGAGTCCAGTACCTTAACCACTATACCACCTGCGTGCCCAAGATCCCGAGAGGAGAATGGAGAAGGGATTGCAGCGTGGCCATCTCCCCTGGGGGGTGATTTCTCACTTTCTGTCTCTCTGTCTCTCTCTCTCTGTCTGGTGAGCACATACACACTATAGCAAAAACCTCTTCAAAAAAAATTTTTTTGTTTTCTTTTCCAGGGGCCAGCAGATGGTGTAGAGGTTACATTGCTGGACTCCCACATGGCTGACCACAGTTTGAGTCCTGGACCCAGTGGCTTGAAAATCACGCCAGGTCTCTGTGTATGAAGACCCAAGATACTGGGAGCATGGAGGAGAAGAGATTGCAGCATGGCGGTCCCCTCTGGGGGATGATTTTTCTTCTCACTGTCTCTGTCTGTTTCTTTCTAGTGAGCGTACATACCCTAAAGCAAAAAACTCTTGAAAAAAAATTTTCTTTTCCGAATCACTTTCTTTAAAAAATGGAAAAAACTAATTTTGTTTATTATTTTTATTTTAAAATTTACTATAAAGGGACCAGCAGTTGGCGTAACGGCTATGTCGCTAGACTCCCATGTAGTTGACTGCGGTTTGAGATCTGGATCCAGCGGCTTAAACTCATGGTGGGCATGTGTGTGTGCATGCCCAAGATCCCCAGAGGAGAAGGGAGGAGAAGGGATTGGTGTGTGGCCATACCCCATGGGGGAGGGGAGGTGATTTCTTACTTTCTGTCTGTCTTTCTAGAGAGCACATGCACCCTATAGCAAAAACCTCTCGGGGAAAAAAAAAAAAGCTACAAGACACATATGCTCTCACTACAGAGAGAGAGGGAAAAAAAGACACAGAAAGTGAGAAAGCAAGCTGCCAGGTCCAGGACTTGACTTGCGGTGTGAGTCCAGTACTCAACTACCAAGCCGCCTGCTGGTTTCTACTTTTTCTTTTCTTTTTTCAGTTTGCCACAAGGCACATGAGCTCACATGAAGGAGAACAGGAGAGAGAGAGAGAGAGAGAAAGTGTGAAAGCACCCCCAGGTGATGGCCATGCTATAATCCCTCTCCTCCACACCTTCTCCTTCACTGTCCTCTCAGGATTTTGGACACACACCTATACTTGCCTGGTGTAGTTTTCAAGCTGCTGGGTCCAGAACTCAATCCATGTAGTCAGCCATGTGGGATCCAACTGCCTTAACCACCATGCCACCAGCTGGCCCCCAAGTCACTTTCAACTCAGACCATGACTGGAGTTGAAAATGTAGGCGATATGTAGGACCTGAAACCCAGCAGCAGCATGCGGAGCAGCCCACAGGAACCTCTCCCCCACCTCAGGCGGGGAGAAGGCTGCAAGCAGGACAGCAGCTTGGATCCTATGGCACAAGAGAAGATCCAAGTCCCTTAGGGAACACCAGTAATTCTGCAATCTTTCTGGGGACCAAAACAGGCTACTCCAAAACCCTCACGTCAATCTGGTATCCCCCAGACAAGGGGCTCCACAAGGGAGCCTGGAGCGCGAGGCAAGCCCACTGCGGCAGAGCTCACCTTCCTCTTGCTGCTGCCCTGACTCTTGTCCCGTTCCACTTTTTCCTTCTCACCATCTTTCTGTGTGCTGTTTTCTTCATTCTGATCGTGGTCCCCACTGTCATCGTCTTTCAAGCTGAATGGGAAGGCAAGACAACATCGTTCCGTGACTAAGACAATTCACGCTCACCCAGCACATCACTCAGTCATAGCAATTACCAGGCACCAACCTGGAATCACTCAAAACACAGGCTATGAGAAGCAGGAGAGATGGCCAAGGGCCAAGGAATGTAGAGAAGAAATTAGGAGGGTTAGACAAAAAACAAACGTCCAGTGCTAACTTGTGAACTCTGAAACACACAGCGTTTTTCTTCTTTCCTTTTTTCCTTTCTTTCTCTCTCTTCGATTTGCTATAGGGCGCAAACACTTGCCAGAAACAGAAAGAGCAAGAGGAAAGTAAGAAGCCGTCCCTACAGGGAGGGGATGGCCACCCAGTAATCTCCTCTCCTCCATCTCACCTTTCCGGATTTTGAGTGCACGTGCACATGCATCTGCCATGTTTTTCAAGCGGCAGGGTCTGGGACTCAAACTGCAGTCGGCCATGTGGGACCTAACACCTAAATGTCCACACTACCAACTGGCTTCAAGTTTCAGTTTTCCAACAAGCTACGCAAAGAAGCAGTTAGGTGGACTGTCCAAAGTAAAGTTTAAGGATTGCTTTCTCTGCCAGTCAACAATGAATAGCGTCTCTGGATTAAATAACTGTACTGGCAATTCAAATGACGGTAAAAGCTTACCTGTCTGTACTGCCACTTCTCCACCTATCTCCCACCCTTCCCCACTGTTACTGCTTTAGTTCAGGCCCTCTTCTCCTGTCTCAACCATTACAAGAAGTTCATTTCTCTTTTTCTTTCTTTCTTTTTTTAATTTGCCAGGTGGCACATTTCTCTCAGCTAGAGAGAAAGACAGAGAGGGGGAGAAATCACCACACGATGGGCAGGATCACACCCCAATCCCTTCTCTCTCCATCCTGCTGGGATTTGGAGCATCAGGCACACACGCACCTACAACGTTATCCAAGCCACCAGGCCCAGCATTGAGCTGCACAGTCAGCCATGTGGTATTTGGCTCCCTTAACTAGGCCACGGGCCAGTCCCATTCCAGTAAATTGCCAGTCCCCGCCAGAGAGACAGAGATAGACAGAGACAGAAAGCAAGAAATCACCCCCCGGGGGAATGGACATGCCACAATCCTTCTCCAGTCTCTCCTCGGGATTTTGGGCACGCATACACACACGCCCAGTGTGAGTTTAAGCCACTGGGTCTGGGATTCAAACTGCGGCTGACTATGTGGGAGTCCAGCAACATAACCATTATGCCATCTGCTGGTCCCCATCTAGTAAATTCTTAAATGGTCTCCTGGACAGATTTCTCATCCTTTATCCATCCTTTCCATCACCACCATCATTGGCATTATCTTTTTTTTCCAAAATAATTATTTATTTAATTTTATTTATTCATTCATTTATTTTAATTTGACCAGAGAGAGATACACAGAGAGAGAGAGAGAGAGAGGGAAAGTGAGAAAGCAAGCCACCAGATCCAGTATTCGAACCACAGTAGGCCACGTGGGAGTGTCCAGCGCCTTAACCACCACACCACCTGCTGGTCCCGGCATTATCTTTCTAAATGCTAACCTGCTCATCTAACTCCCATGCTTAAAACTCTCAACCCTCACCATTTGATACCCACCTGCAAGGATAATGTACAATGTATTGTGAGAATCCCCCTCTGCCATCTCCCAAACACCTATTTCCCACACCAGTACTCTCTGCAAACACCACCCATCAACCTCAGGTGTCATTCCTTCCACGAAATTTCCTACTGGACAGAGGTTCCCTCAGAGAAGTGTCTTACTTCAGCTCAGAATCTCCACCACCAGGATGAGAAAAAGCTCCTCTAACATGTGGCACAAGAAGATGCTATAAAGATGTGGGGGCCGGCAGGTGGCATGGTGGTTAAGGTCACTGGACTCCCACATGGTTGACTGCAGTTTGAGTCCAGGACCTGGCGGCTTGCTTTCTCACTTTCTCTCCCTCTCACTCTGTCCCTCTCTGGTCACATTAAAAAATAAAAAATTAAATAAAATAATTCATAAAAAAAATGCTACAAAGATGTTAAATGAAAAGGAAAACTAAAGGATTTTAAGAAGAAGTAAAAGTGTTCTTGCCTTGTATGCAAAGTCCAGTGTCCTTAAGAGGCTACCCTTGTATGGGACCTGCAGTTGGCATAATGGCTATGTCGTTGGACTTCCATGTAGTCAACCACAGTTCGAGTCCCGGACCCGGTGGCTTAAACTCATGCCGGGCGCAAGTGCGTGTGTTCCCAAGATCCCGAGAGGAGAATGGAGAAGGGATTGCAGTGTAGCCATCCCCCCTGGGGGGTGATTTCTTGCTTTCTGTCTCTCTGCCTCTCTGTCTTTCTGGCGAGTGCACGCGCCCCATAGCAAAAACCTCAACAAAAAAAAAGAATGCCAAGTAGAGCCAGACCATTAACTTGCCATGGTATTCTCTAAATCTTTCTGGCCTGATGATAAATATAGCCAAACAAAATTAAGCAACTCTCAGGAAGGGTACTAGAAGTGCTCCCATTACTAATCAGGTACTCCCCTGCACAGAGCTGTCATAGAGCATTTCGTACGTGTAGTCTGTTTCCATGCCCGCGAACTCCCAGGGCCTAGTGCATGAAAGGCACCCAGCACACACCAGCATGGATGAGATGGCTGTGTGCGCTGCACGACATATTCGGCTGGTTGTGCCCTGTGCATAAACCTGCCCAGTGCTGCCCTGGTCGAGACATGACTAGGAAAGGCACACGGCCAAAGGGCAGACCGGCTTGGCCCGCTATGCTTCAGGGCCTTGCTCGAAAATTCAAGCCGACTCTTCTGTCAGCACTTCCTCCAGGAGGTGAAAGGACACAGGCTCAGAAGTCGAGCAGCTGTATGGGCTCCATGCAAGTAGCTGTGAGAGAACGGGGACACAAGCCACAGCAGAGAAAGCCAATGGAGGAGAAAGGAGTGGAGGAGGAGCAGAAAAAAAGAGTTCAGTTTGATTCTAATGCGACTATCTCCCTGGCTTGGTTCATTATCTGTGCTGATGATACCCTTTCCTCTACATTAAACTTGGGTTAGTTGGATTTTCTTCGAAAGGGAGCCTGTCTAGTACACAAGTCCCCTGGGTTGAAAATTACCAGCACTAGGCCAGCAGGTGGCATAGAGGGTAAGGCGCTGGATCCCACAAGGCCAACTCCGCGGTTTGAGTCCAGGGTCCTGCTGCTTGAAAATTAAGCTAGGAGCATGCACATGTGTACCCAAGACCCTGAGAGCAGAATGGGGGACGAGGGTCTGCGGGGTGGCCATCCCCTAGGAGAGGGTTCTCACCTTCCCTCTCTCTGTGGAGCGCATGCACCCTAGAGCACAAGCTAAGCAACACAGAGACTACCAGCATTTACCGAGCATCTCCTGTGTCTCAGCTAACAGAGTGCCTGTCCCCAAGGCCCGACCAGTTGGTGAGGGACACACCTGGGCCTCAGATGGTGCAAAGGCCCCGCTCTGCCACACCTCCCGGAATCATGCCCAGCTTTGTCCCGGAACTCCTGTCACCCCATTCATCTTGGCCACTGGCTCCAGTCTGCCAGTCTCATCCTTTGTTGCACTCATGAGGCGGTTGTTCCTCTAGAAGCTCCTTCCCGTTAGTTGTCCTCAGGACTCAGAGCGAGGGCCGCTTCCTCCTGGAAATAATTTCTCAACTCCTCTCACCTGGCTGAGTCAGGTTCCCCCCTTTTTTTATTCGTTTTCATTTTTGGTTTTTTTTTTTTGGAGAGGTTTTTACTATAGGGTGGTACGCTTGCCAGAAAGACGGAGAGAGACAGAGAGACAGAAAGTGAGAAATCACTCACTGAGGGGATGGCCACGCCGCAATCCCTTCTTCCCATTCTCCTCTTGGGATCTTGGGCACGCAGGCACATGTGCCTGGCGTGTTTATGACACCGGGTCTGGGACTCGAACTGTGGTCGACTACATGGGAGTCCAGCAACGTAGCCATTACGGCATCTGCTGTTTCCCCAGCTCCCCTTTCTGAACTCCTCGAAAGAAATGTCTACACTTGCCCCAGCTACACTGTACGGCGAGGTTTTTGCCTTGGTCTCCCAATCAAGAACATGGCCAGCTGGTGGTGTGGTGGTCAAAGGCAGCTGAATCCCAGGATCCTACAAGGTTAACTGCACAGCTGAGTCCCAGACCTGTAGCTTGAAAATCATGCTGGCTGGGTGGGGCCAGCAGGTGGTATAATGGTTACCACACTGGCCTCCCATGTAGTTGACCATGGTTCGAGTCCTGGACCTGATGGCTTGAGACTCACGCTGAGCACGATTGCATGAGTGCCCAAAATCCCAAAAGGAGAATAGAGAAGGACTGCAGCATGGTCATCCCCTCAGGAGGTGATTTCTCACTATCTCTCTGGGGAGCGCATGCGCCCCATAGCAAAAAAATCTCTCTTTAAGAAAGAAAGAAAAAAGCATGCCCAAAATCCCGAGGAAAGAATGAAAGAGAAGGGATTGCGGCATGGCTATCCCCCTCAGGGATGACTTCTCCTTACCTCACACAGCCTCTGGTGAGCACATGCCCAATAGCAAACAAACAAAAAAAATGGAAACATTCATGGGATTTTCTACTGCTCAGGCCCAAGATACCTCCCCTCTCTCTACTCTAGGACACCCCAGAAATGGAAGCCATTTTCCTCTCTTCTTCGCTCTCAATCCCCACTATAGCCTCCAAAGCCCCTCCCGTTATACCTTGGGTGAAGAGGGACACGGTCACCCAAGCATCTCCCATTTTCGGTAGCCCCGAGAAAAGCATGCAATTCCTTCCTTTTTGGTGCCTGTGCTGCTTATCACCATTGGGATGCAATACAGTAGGTAACATTGCCATGGTCCTTGGCCCGCTTCCTGACTCCCTTCTAAGATGGTAAATGGAAACCCTAAAGGATGTCATCCAGTGCTCCTATTTGCCGAGGCTGGAGCTAGCCAACCACCCTGCCCTCTCAGTCTGCACTGGAGACAAAGCTTTTTCATCCTATCTTCTAGAGGCTATTCTTCCCAGACAGAAGCTGGACTTGAGTCAAGATACAACCCAGACAAGAAATGAGTGCTCCATGCACCCAGGCAGGCGATTAGCACCTGAGAGGCCCAGACTGAGTGGCACCGTAGCTTGTGTGTAGGTATTCCTCACGTACCCTGGGCTAGACCAGTTCCTGTAGGTAGGAACTCGGTCTAATCTGACTCCATCTCCAGGGTCAGACAGGGGCATAAAACAAACATCTGTTTAATGAGTAAATCACAAATCAAAGCAATGAGTGCCAAATAAGTGCCTCAGACAACAGTTAAGAATGGGTCAAAAGCTACTGATACAGAATAAAAAGCAAATGACAGAAAAGTGACAAACCAAGTCTGGCATCTACATCTGAAAACTAAGTTTAGCTGTGGTGATGACAGTTCTTGGACAGTTCTTGTGGAAGCATCTTAGGATGGTAACAGAATCCGTAGTGATAGGATCTACTGGAATGATGTGTCGACTCCCCTGTTCCCAGGCTCCCCTCCAGGACACGCTTACACTTAGAGAAGCAGAGTCCACACAAAGGAGAGCTCTTTCCTCATCCAAACCCATGAGGTTAGACTTTTGTACTCAGCTACAGGCACTGGTCTTTTTAAAAGGATCCTGGCAAACCAAACTCATCCTTAGGAGGGATGTGGTGAAGAGCTGCAGCTCCAAACTTGTAACAGTGGTCTAAACACTACAGAACTCTTGCACGAAAAACAGAAACTAAACTAGGAAGAGTGCTGTTTTTGTTTTTTTGTTTTTGTCTTTAAGATTTTTGCTGTAGGGTTCATGTGCTGGCCAAAGAGAGAGAGGAAAAGTGAGAAATCACCCCCTGGGGAAGATGGTCAAGTCACAATTCCTTCTCCGCTATTTTCTTCTCAGAATTTTGGGCATTCATGCACATGCACTCTGTGTTTTTCAAGCTGCCGGGTCCAAGACTTGAACTGCGAAGTTGATCATGGAGTACACCTGCTGGCCTGCAATTACTAATTCCAAATGAAAAAAAAAACAAGAAAACAAAAAAAAAAAAACTGTTTTTATTTTTTATTTTTTCTGCAAAGCTAAAGGACAGATGTTAAAAGATTCTGGCCCTGGGCTAGCCAACAGAGTGGTAGTGAAGGCAGCTGGATCCCACGTGGCCAGCTTCCCGGTTTAAAGGGACTGTGGTGCGGCCATCCCCACCTGGGGGAGGTACTTCTCACTTTTCCCCTCCCTCTGTCTGTCTACAGCAAGTGCACGCTCCCTACAGCAAAAAAGAAAAAAAGTAGAGTAGAAAGGTTTGCAAAGCACAACCCATCCATTTTCAGCGGGCCCACATCATAAACATGCAGACAAGTGCCCAGTGTGCTCAGGGATGTCTGAGGATGCACCTCAGGACCTCTCCCGCGTGGGCGCAGTTGCTACCACCTGGCCCCAAGGCAGAATGTCTCTGCAGCTGGGTGTTGCAGGACTTTGGTGGGGCTGGGGAAGGGGATTGGGAAGGGGTTCCAAAGGGCTGGTTTCATGGCTGACTTCGCAGTTTGAGTCCTGGACCTGGAAGCCTGGAAAACACACAGGACGCAGGTGTGTGCACGCCCAGAAATCCAAAAAGAAGAATGGAAGAGAGGGGTTCTACAGGGCTGGGCCCATCCAAGCAGCAGGTTGGGAGAAGCAATCTGCCAAAGACTTCCTCAGCGACAGAGGCCTCTGAGCAACCAAGAAACACTCTGGAGGAGCTGCTGAGAGGGCTGGAAATCCAGTACCCCCGGAACTGGCACACCAGCACCCACTGGACCGGGAAAACCCTGACTTCCCATCAGCGGCAACAGGTCACAGTCCAAATTAAGTCATTCCACTTTCCATTGAAGCCTCACTATTTAGCATTTACGCAAGTACTTTTAGGCACTGCTGAGTGTGATCTGCTCCCTATCACTCCAGTGCAGCAGCGGGGCACTGATCACCAACGTGTGCAACTTCCCTGCTGTCACACTAGAAGTCTAGCTTCCGATGCGGGGCCAGGTTTTCCAGACCCCTGGAAGAGAAGAAGGCGATCTGCCTCAGACACGACTGCTGGAGGCAAACACGCACGAGTGGGTCTGCTGCTGCCTTCTGAAACTCAGGCTGCCCCATACTGGAACGAGGGGCAGAGACCGAGCACACCCCGCGGCAGGCAGCAGGGCCGGGGCGGAGAAACTTGGAGGACTCTCCCGGTGTGAGGACTCCCAGGGTGGCTACGGCTGAGAGCAGCAGCCCTGTCCCCTCACGGCAGCTTCACAACTCTATGACACGGCTGTGACCGTCCCCACTCTGCAGATGAGAAAACTGAGGCACAGAGGGGCGAAGTGACCGCTCAGGCCAGTCGGTGAGCACACGAGGAAAGCTCTACCCAGGCAGGCGGCAGGGCTGCGGAAACACCCAAAGCGCGAGCTCTCCAGCCCTCCACGCCGCCGGCAACACGCACCCGCCCGGGCGGGGCGTCCGCAACCTCCTCCTTCCGGCTGGCACGGCCCCCCCCCCCCCCCGGGCG
>NW_006209227.1:2004666-2008239 GCF_000334495.1 Tupaia belangeri chinensis | reverse complement strand
CCCAGTGGCTGGCTACTGGCTGCGGGCTGCTGGCCGCGGCCGGGTGTCGGCTGTCTTCCCAGGGGGCGCGTCCCGGCCCCCTCCCTCTGCGCCTCAGAGGGAAAGGTAGCGCCCAGCGTGGGCTCTGGACTCGCCGCTTGCCACAGATCTTGACTCCTGCGGTGCGGGCCGACCCCACCCGGGGCTCAGCCTCCCTGGGCGGTTTCCTCCCTGGCTGTGCACAATACTGACCTCCTCAGGTTGCCACTAACATTCCTCAAGACGCAGCAGCCCTCAACCACCCGTTGCCGCTGTCCCCCTGAGTGCCTGTTGTATACCTGGGATTACAGAGCCAACCTGCTCTGAGGCTTTAGAGAGGTTGACTCGCTGGGTGACAAACCTAGTGAGGGGCTTCCCTGAGCCGGCCGCTCTTCATAAAGCTGTCTCCCCAACTGAAGTTTTCATAGCGCCCAACATGCGACCCTAGATCCTGTGATCAAACCCCCAAACCAGCCACTGTATGATGGGAGGAAGGGCTATTTCTGAGGTCCCTGGACATGTTCTACTGCCAGGCCTTTATGTGGCACCAACCACCTTAACCTGCACCTTATCCTAGGATAAGAGTAGACAGTGGGACTAGCAGTTGGCGTAATGGCTACATCGTTGGACTCCTATGTAGTCCACCGTGGTTCCAGTCCCAGACCTGGTGACTTAAACTCACGCCAGGTGCATGTGCATGAGTGCCCTAGATCCCAAGAGGAGAATGAAAGAGAAAGAATTGCAGCGTGGCCATCCCCGCTGGGGGGGTGATTTCTCGCTTTTCTGTCTCTCTGTCTCTCTCTTTCTGGAGGGCGTACGTGCCCTATAGCAAAATCCTCTCCAAAAAAAAAAAAAAGATAATTACTAGGCCCATATTTACAGAAGAGGAAACAGGCGAGAGCATTAGTGACCCACTGAGGCTGCTCCCTGATCACCAGCAGAACCCTGGGCCTCAGAGGAGGGGCTTATCTCAGGGAGACCACAGCTGGTCTTCTGATTCCTGAGCAGTGGATCCAGGGGAGCCCCAGCAAGGTCTCCTGGAAGGCAGAGCTCGCTGTGGACTCCTGAACTACCTGCGGCGCTCTTCCTTTGGAAGAGAGAGAGGAAGGGTCTGCTTTTCAGGTCATGGGATCTTTCTTAGTGTCTGAGGTCAGGTCAGAGTCAGGAATTCTGGACTCCAAACCTTATTTAACCGCCAGCCTTCTGGAGAGTCCCTCATACTCTGGGCTTCAGATTTACCCATACGAAATATGGGGGAACCGTGGCTCTTGTTCATGATGCTGTAAGGAGCTCTCAACAATGAGAAAAGGAGGGAGCCGGCAGTTAGCGTAATGGCTATGTCGCTGGACTCCCACGTAGTCAACCGTGGTTCGCGTCCCGGACCCAGTGGCTTAGAACCCAGAGGTTTAGAACTCACACCAGGTGCGTGTGCGTGCGTGCCCAAGATCCCGAGAGAATGGAGGAGAAGGGATTGCAGCATGGCCATCCCCCCTGGGGGGTGATTTCTCACTTTCTGTCTCTATGTCTCTGTCTGGCGAGCGCACGCGCCCTTATAGCAAAAACCTCTCCCCCCCAAAAAAAAATGAGAAAAGGATAATAAAGCGTGATTAATGGGGGGAAATGTCCATGAATGGAAAGGTCACTAGTGCAGGTGAGTATTGGGCACTTACAGCGCCCAAAGGGCCAGGGAGGGAGATGCAGGATGGGGTGGCTGCAATCCCTTTTTAAAAAAAACTATTTATTTATTTTTATTTATTTATTATTATTAATTTGACCAGAGAGAGAGAAAGAGAAAAATGAGAAAGCAAGCCACCAGGTGTGGGACTCAAACTGTGGTCAGCCGTGTGGAAGTCAGCACCTTAACCAACACACCAACTGCCAGCCCCAGTGCCCTTTATTTTTTTAATTATTTAATTTTTATTCATTCATTCATTTATTTTAATTTGACCAGAGAGAGAAACAGAGAGAAAGAGAAGGAAAGTGAGAAAGTGAGAAAGCAAGCCACCAAATCTGGGACTCGAACAGTGGTCAGCCATAGGAAGTGTCCAGTGCCTTAACCACCATGGCACCTGCTGGCCCCCCGGTGCTCTTTATTTTAATTGCCAGAAGATGCATGCACTTGCCAGAGACAGGGAGAAAACACTCCCAGTGTGGCATTGTCAGACATAGTCCCTCCTCCTCTGGTTCTCTATCCTGTTGGCATTTTGTGTCTGCACACGCACCCAGCATGTTTCTCAAGTTCCTGGGGCTGGGATTCAAACCAAGGTCTGCCATGTCAGATCTGGCTTCCTTAACCACTGGGCGTTGGTGCTGGCCCTGCCCTTCTTTTGAGAGAGTGTTGGTGTCTGCTCTTCACACATCTCTTGACTGCTCTCCTTCAGGGAGAACTCGTAAACGGGAAGCCAGTCCAGCCTGGAGGGATGGGCCACTGCCCCTCTAGAGGCTTCGAGAAGGTAGGAGTTGATAATGCCTTGCCGCAGTGAGGGCAGGGTAGTAGGCAGAGGAGTGTTAGTGCCAGACAGGGCGGCCAGTGCCACGAGGATGCTGACCCCAACATCGCACACCGACCCAGCCCAGCCCCACCTCCAGCCACGCAGAGGCTCCAGTTCTGTCTCTTTATTTCCCACTTTCCTCCACGGTTGGCTCACATAGCCTGAGGGCGCTTCCCCAAGGACCCTTGACTGCAGCAGCAGGAGGGCACAGCCGAGACTCAGCTAGAGACATAAGTGCCCCCTCATGCCCAGCTGCGCTTGCTGGCTCAGTCTGGTGAGGGCAGGTAGGGGCGGGGGTCACCAGGGAATGGCAGGGCTGGCACCCGGTTATAGTGGGCCATGAGGAAGATGCCTGCGGTGCCACACACGAAGAGCGAGAGCATGGCCAGGAAGCAGACGCGGTCCAGGACACGGCCCACCAGGAACCACTCCTTGTTCCCCTGAGGCAGGAGGCAGCGTGGGAGGAGTGGCGGGGGCACCAAGCCCCCCCGGATTCCTCTACCAACCTTGGGCTCCCAGCAGGTGCCTTTTCTCCATTTCCTCAGGTTCTTCCCGCTCATCTCTAACCTGCCTCTCACATGGTCCCTAGCCCCGAAGCCCCCACCCCACCCCATTCCCAGCTCTACTTTTCCCATCCCACTGTCCTGCCTTGGCCACGCCACTCACCCTGCCCTGCCCTCCAGAGACACCTCACTTCAACCAGACTTACGCTGTCAAAGTGACTCTGCTGGCGCCGCGCACGGGCAATGAGGTTGCAGGCCTCCACGCAGGCCTGGATGGCTGGGGCTGCCTGCTTCAGGCCACCCCAGAGCTCCTGGCTCTGTCCCAGCTCCGGGCCCTTCTCTGATGCCAAGACGACAAGTTTCAGGAGAGTGGAGAAGCAGGCAGAGAAGGGGCCTCTCCCTGGGGCCCAGCCCCTCTGCTGGTCGGCTGCTTGCTGGATGTCCAGCTGGAGTCCCTGGGGGCAGCGTCCCCAGTGTCACCCCCCTGGGCCTCACCTAGCTTCTCCAGCGCTGCCCTAACCAGGCCATTGCGCTGCCGCTGCCGGAAGAGGAGCTGCCTC
>NW_006209227.1:1997211-2002576 GCF_000334495.1 Tupaia belangeri chinensis | reverse complement strand
CGTAGTCAACCGTGGTTCGCGTCCCGGACCCAGTGGCTTAGAACTCACACCAGGTGCGTGTGCGTGCGTGCCCAAGATCCCGAGAGAATGGAGGAGAAGGGATTGCAGCATGGCCATCCCCCCTGGGGGGTGATTTCTCACTTTCTGTCTCTATGTCTCTGTCTGGCGAGCGCACGCGCCCTTATAGCAAAAACCTCTCCCCCCCAAAAAAAAATGAGAAAAGGATAATAAAGCGTGATTAATGGGGGGAAATGTCCATGAATGGAAAGGTCACTAGTGCAGGTGAGTATTGGGCACTTACAGCGCCCAAAGGGCCAGGGAGGGAGATGCAGGATGGGGTGGCTGCAACCCTTTTTTAAAAAAAACTATTTATTTATTTTTATTTATTTATTATTATTAATTTGACCAGAGAGAGAGAAAGAGAAAAATGAGAAAGCAAGCCACCAGGTGTGGGACTCAAACTGTGGTCAGCCGTGTGGAAGTCAGCACCTTAACCAACACACCAACTGCCAGCCCCAGTGCCCTTTATTTTTTTAATTATTTAATTTTTATTCATTCATTCATTTATTTTAATTTGACCAGAGAGAGAAACAGAGAGAAAGAGAAGGAAAGTGAGAAAGTGAGAAAGCAAGCCACCAAATCTGGGACTCGAACAGTGGTCAGCCATAGGAAGTGTCCAGTGCCTTAACCACCATGGCACCTGCTGGCCCCCCGGTGCTCTTTATTTTAATTGCCAGAAGATGCATGCACTTGCCAGAGACAGGGAGAAAACACTCCCAGTGTGGCATTGTCAGACATAGTCCCTCCTCCTCTGGTTCTCTATCCTGTTGGCATTTTGTGTCTGCACACGCACCCAGCATGTTTCTCAAGTTCCTGGGGCTGGGATTCAAACCAAGGTCTGCCATGTCAGATCTGGCTTCCTTAACCACTGGGCGTTGGTGCTGGCCCTGCCCTTCTTTTGAGAGAGTGTTGGTGTCTGCTCTTCACACATCTCTTGACTGCTCTCCTTCAGGGAGAACTCGTAAACGGGAAGCCAGTCCAGCCTGGAGGGATGGGCCACTGCCCCTCTAGAGGCTTCGAGAAGGTAGGAGTTGATAATGCCTTGCCGCAGTGAGGGCAGGGTAGTAGGCAGAGGAGTGTTAGTGCCAGACAGGGCGGCCAGTGCCACGAGGATGCTGACCCCAACATCGCACACCGACCCAGCCCAGCCCCACCTCCAGCCACGCAGAGGCTCCAGTTCTGTCTCTTTATTTCCCACTTTCCTCCACGGTTGGCTCACATAGCCTGAGGGCGCTTCCCCAAGGACCCTTGACTGCAGCAGCAGGAGGGCACAGCCGAGACTCAGCTAGAGACATAAGTGCCCCCTCATGCCCAGCTGCGCTTGCTGGCTCAGTCTGGTGAGGGCAGGTAGGGGCGGGGGTCACCAGGGAATGGCAGGGCTGGCACCCGGTTATAGTGGGCCATGAGGAAGATGCCTGCGGTGCCACACACGAAGAGCGAGAGCATGGCCAGGAAGCAGACGCGGTCCAGGACACGGCCCACCAGGAACCACTCCTTGTTCCCCTGAGGCAGGAGGCAGCGTGGGAGGAGTGGCGGGGGCACCAAGCCCCCCCGGATTCCTCTACCAACCTTGGGCTCCCAGCAGGTGCCTTTTCTCCATTTCCTCAGGTTCTTCCCGCTCATCTCTAACCTGCCTCTCACATGGTCCCTAGCCCCGAAGCCCCCACCCCACCCCATTCCCAGCTCTACTTTTCCCATCCCACTGTCCTGCCTTGGCCACGCCACTCACCCTGCCCTGCCCTCCAGAGACACCTCACTTCAACCAGACTTACGCTGTCAAAGTGACTCTGCTGGCGCCGCGCACGGGCAATGAGGTTGCAGGCCTCCACGCAGGCCTGGATGGCTGGGGCTGCCTGCTTCAGGCCACCCCAGAGCTCCTGGCTCTGTCCCAGCTCCGGGCCCTTCTCTGATGCCAAGACGACAAGTTTCAGGAGAGTGGAGAAGCAGGCAGAGAAGGGGCCTCTCCCTGGGGCCCAGCCCCTCTGCTGGTCGGCTGCTTGCTGGATGTCCAGCTGGAGTCCCTGGGGGCAGCGTCCCCAGTGTCACCCCCCTGGGCCTCACCTAGCTTCTCCAGCGCTGCCCTAACCAGGCCATTGCGCTGCCGCTGCCGGAAGAGGAGCTCACTCCGAGGCAGGGGGAGACCCTCCTCCTCCCCGGCTGTGACCGACCATCCGGGCGAGAAGCCGTTCTGCAGCCGGGGCTGTGTGTCCTGCACCACTGCAGGGGCCAGTGGGCGCACGTGCATCCGTAGCAGCTGGGGCAGCAGCCAGAGGAACACCTGGAGGGCGTCGCCCCAGTGACTCAGCTTGGGAGCCAGGCTGAGCCTTGGAACAGAAGCTGAATTGGCACGAAGGGCTCTCACTGCTGGGGTCCTGGAGGCAGCCAGTTAGAGGCTGCAATGTGGCCTTGGTGCAGCACGGCTGTTCTGTACTGGACACGTAGCCTGCACCCAGGCGTGTCTGCGCATCAGAACTACCAGGACGCTGCTCGCCATCACACAGATCCCTGCTCCAACCCCTGCGTCCTGACTGGGTCTGGGGTGCCTGGCTGGGTCTGGGGACCAGTGTTTGCAACAAGGGCCTGGGTGAGTGCTGCAGTCCACGGGCTTCAGGGTCAGACTGAGCAGCTGTGTGGCCTTGGGCAAGCTACTTTGCCACTCTGCACCTCAGCGCCCTCACCTGTGAGGTGGGGATGATACTGATGGGAGTTTTGTGCAGATTACATAAGCTAGTGTTTGTAATTCCCCGGCTCCAGGAGCACCGACACTCATTAACCCACGTGGGCACGTGCTGGGTGCACACCGGCAGATTTGCGTTGCATGTGGCAGGCGGGGGAGGCCAGAGGGGGCAGGGTGAGTGGAGGCAAGAGCATGCAGGAGCAGGTGGGGTGGGGCCTTGCCTTGCGGACCCTGCGGGCCATGGTGTGTGTGTGCGGGGAGCGCAAGGACACGTTCAGCACGACCACGGCGTTCACCACAATGAGGATGGTCACCACCAGGAGGAAGGTCAGGTACCTGTAGGGGCGGCGGCCCTGGGCGTCCCATACCCACAGGCTCCCCGAGCTGGGTGTGATGGCCGAGGGCAGAGGGCCGAGGGCAGAGCCAATCCCCCCTCCCCCGGGGTCTTACTTGCTGATGAGCGGCACTGCCTGGGAGGTCTCAGGCACCTTCTTGGCCACAAGGAAGAGGAAGACGGTCTGGGCTAGCAGCACGTTGATGGCCACGGTGCACTTCTGGCCACCCGCTGCCAGGGCGAGAGGCCCTCAGAACGGGACTCCAGCCCCACCGTGCCCCCCCACCCCAGGAGCTGCTTCTCCCTCGGGCAGCCGGCCCCTGTCCCCCGCGCCCAGCTGGTGGCAGGCCTGCCGACCCTCCCGCAGGCCCAGGTACCCTTGGCAGGGAGGAAGTAGATGAGGATGGCCACGGCGGAGATGAGCACGCAGGGGGCGATGATGTTGATGACGTAGAAGAGAGGCTTTAGCCGGGGGGGTAGAACACCACCTTCTGGTGGCCCGCCTCCTCCGCCGGGGCCGTGGGGTCCAGCAGCATCTTGGCCGGTCGGTGGCGGATGGCCCACTCACCGTTCTCTGCGGGCAGGCACAGGAGTGCGGTGGACTGTGGGAGCCCTGGGGAAAGCAGGGCGCAGCAGGGGGCGCCACCGAAAGGAGCAGGAGATCCAGCGATTCATCCCCTCCCTCCCAAAGCGGGGTGATTTTCTCGAGATGAAAATTTTCTGGAGTAAAGTCAGCACGTTATTGGACCCTCCAGTCTCTTGTAGTTGACTCAGTTTCTATCCTGAGTCCATTGGAGGGGAGCGACCTTGGTTTGAGGGAGAGGTGGGGGCGCTGCAGCCAGCTGGGCAGGGGCCCTGCCTGGGGCGTTGGGCAGGGGTTACCTGTGAAGGCCTCGGGGTCGATGAAAATCCACTCTATGGTCTGGCCATCTTCCTGACTCAGCTGCAGATTGATCTCGCTGGTGCTGTAGGTCTGGGACCTGGGAGGCCCGAGGGACAGCATGAGCAGGGCCCACCTGCCCATGAGGTCAGAGAGTGCTGCCCAAGCGGCCCCAGCTCCAGAGCGTACCACAAAACTCTGGTGGTGAGACGCCGAGACCGGGGACTCAGGCTCTCTGGGTGGGGAATTGGGGTGACAGAGAGGCAGCAGCCCCGACCTCCCTGTCTCTGGGCGGGGCCGCTCGCACTCGTTCCTCCCACTGCCACGTGGGCAGGAGGGGCCACAATTATCCTGGAAGATACAGGCCCACCCAGGACCTCTGGAGACTTCCCATGGAGGGCGTCTCCCTGCCAGGCTTCCTTGTAAGAAGGCTGCTCCTTGGTGAGCCAGGGGGTCCAAGTGGTAGGCACCCCCACCCAAGGCAGGGCCACATGGAAGCCCTGGGTTCTGTGCTGTGACCAGCATAGGCTGGACCTGCTGCCTGTCACCGCAGCTAACTGGAAGCCTGGCCCTGGAGGAGCACAGGTCAAGGATTAAAAATAACTCTCCAGGGCTGGCCCCTGGGCTAGTGTTAAAGGAGCCAAATTCTGCACAGCCATCTGTGGTTCGAATCCCAGCCCCAGTCACAGAGCAGAAAACACACTGGGTGCATGTGCATGCATACCCTGATCCCAATAGGGTGGAGAGGTGGAAGTGAAGGCACAGTGAGGGGTGCCCCTCTCAGGGGTGTTTCTCCCTCTCTCTCAGGCAAGGGCATGTGCTCCCCTCTTTTCCTCTTTCTCTCATTAAAAAGTTACAGAAAAACCTTCACCCAGACCCCTTCCCACATTTATGGATGAGGAAACTAAGACCCGAGACCCTGCCCCCCAGGAATGGCTTGGGATTCCCTGCCAGCCCCCCACCCCACGTCCCTGCTCCCGTGGGTCTGCAGGGTAGCGGCCATGTGTGTGCAGATGGGTGTGTGTGCAGACGGGTGTGTGTGTGTGCAGACGGCTGTGTGTGTGCAGACGGCCGTGTGTGTGCAGACAGGTATGTGTGTGTGCAGATGGGTGTGTTGTGTGCACACGTCTGCCTTCTCCCCTTGTGGCCCAGGAAGGGAAACCGAGGAAGAGAAGGAGGATAAATGGGGCCTGGGTTAGCAGGGGGGATTGGGGCACCTTCAGGCAGGGCAGGCACAGAGGCCAGGGAGGGATGGAGCCAGCCCCCAGCCTCTAGGTGGTATCAGGGCGAGGTTAGAGTGTGGCATTGCCACCCGTGCCCTCCCCGAGCAGCCCCATAAGTGGCCTCACTGGAAGACGAGGGAGCAGTTCTGCCAGTCGAAGGGGAAGTAGGTGACAGAGATGGCACAGGAAGA
>NW_006209227.1:1994089-1996898 GCF_000334495.1 Tupaia belangeri chinensis | reverse complement strand
ACGCAGAAGAGGCAGCCGTCAGGGGACACCAGCACGTTGCAGTAGAGGGCCACCTCGAAGACGCCGTCCACGCTGCGCCACAGCCGGGCCGTGAGGCTGTGGGCTCAGAGCCCAGCAGCCCCAGGGCAGCCCCTCCCAGCCCGCCGTGCCCTGCCCTCACTGGTCCTCAGCAGCCCCCCATATCCAACTCCTGTTTTCTCTCCCCACTCTCTAGACCCCAAGTGAAGCACTTCCTGCCTGTCTGGAGACCATGACCGCTTCTACGGGAGCTGTCACCAGCCTCGTGTGTCCGGGACGGAGCTGCCACCCAGATGGCCCAGCCCAGGGGGAGTGAGGCTGGGAGTAGGTCAGAGGCCTTGCTCGAGACCACCCTCGGCCGCTGGCCCGGCTAGTCCTTCCCCAGCCCCCGAGCATCTGGCCCACACTTGTCTGCGTCTTTCCCAGGAACCCCCTTGTCGCGCTGGCTGGTCCCTGTGTCCCCTGCCCCGGCCTGCGCCCTCCTCACTTGTTCTCCAGCACGACGTCCGGCCGCCACACCATGGAGGATGGAACCCTCAGCACCCACAGGCCCTCGTAGTCCTGCGGGTCCCAGCGCAGGCGGAAGTCGCACCACTGCTGTGGGGGCAGGCCAGATGCAGGCCTCTGCCCTCGGCCTGGGCTGGGGTGGGGGCACAGGGCAGGAGGGGCCAGGAGGGCGCGGCTGGCCTCTTACCATCTCTATCCAGACGTTGGTGGTGAGGGCCTCCTCTCGCTCATTCTGGGGTGCAGAATGGAAGCCTAAGCCCACAGGACAGGCCCTCCCCCACTGCCAGTCCCCGCATGCCACTGTGGGGCCGTGCAGCTCCAGTCTCTAGAGCAGCGCCCCCAGCCATGGGAGCTTCTGGGCCCTCCTGCCCCTGTAGCTCACCAGGGAAATGAGGTTGGTGAGGGTGAGCTTCAGGCTGACGTTGACCACATCCGAGCCATGCAGGGCAGGCCGCAGGTGGGGGTTGTAGTCGCGCATGAGATCGGCCAGCAGCCGTCCCTCCTGGTTCCGGGCCTGGGCCCCTGAAACAGACGGCGACGTGCTGTGGGCTTTGGGGTGCACAGGACTGAGGCTAGGGCTATGGCAGGCCCCCCAGACCCTCCATGCACCGATGACTTGGACCCCCACTCTGCCGAGTCCCCTGTGTCACACCCAGGCAGGTGGCCAGCAGCGGCAGGAGAAGCAGTGGCCCTGGGCCCCCATGCATGGTGCCTCAGCTCTGCAGTGATGGTCACTCGGCAGGTCTGAAGCAGAGCAATGGGCTCTGGTGTCGTGTAACAGTCTACGCTCCCATCCCACCACAGCCGGCCTGCGCCCAGCCCGCCAGCTGTCTGACCGCAGCATTGTCAGCTGTCCCCAGATGGACACAATTCTGGGCTCAGGTTACCTGGGCTGGAGAGCCAAGAGGGGCCCCGTCTGTCCCCACAGAACCGGGCCACCCTCCACCCTCCTCTTAGACTCAGTTGAACCAGCTGGTGGGAGTGGGGCTAAAGACACAGCGAGGAACAGGTGGGTGGGAGAGAAGGGGCGTGGCCTCAGAAGAGGCTGGCAAGGCTCCCTCCTCCTGCTCCCTCAAGGGAATCAGGATTTGGGAGCTCAGAGGCTGTGGGGTAGACATGTGTTATATGAGTTTCTCTGACACGGTTGAGGACCCAAAATCTCTCCCACCAGCCTGACCCCTTAGTGGGCCCCCACTGGGCCTCCACTGGCAAATGTCACGGAGAAAAGGGCACTATGTCCCCAGATTTGGACACCTTGGCAAAAACGAGGCACCAGGTCAGGACCTCCTGAACCCGTGCCCAGACATAGGCAACCTGGTGAGCTCTGAAGTAAGGAGGGCTGAAAACGAGCTGGTGCTCCGGGCTTTGTGACCAGGACACCCCTGAATGGAGGCTCTGCAGAGGGGCCTCTGCACTTGTGAATCACTCACAAGTGGAGTGAGTCCCTGTCATGAAAGCCACAGCACCAGGCAGGGAGGCGACGGGCAGACAGAGCTGCTGGTAGGAACCCGGTCCAGGGGCCCAGGCAGGCCAGGGCCCAGAGGGTACCCGCCAGAAGTCCGAAGAGGACCTGGCGGGAAGGAGATGCTGAACAGGCGCTCCTTCTGTTCTGTGGTCGGGAGAAGGTGGGCTGAGGCTCTCCCCTGAGCCACCAGCTCGGGCCACCTGCCTCCCAACGATCTACCCAAGCAGGTGGGTCAGCGTGTCTCGGTGCAGAGAATGCAGGCCCCACAAGTGCCACCACCCTCGAGGCTGTCTCCTGCATGGAGTCCCTCCTGCCCCGGCCAGGGCTTCAGGGTGTGGAGGAAGGGGGAGGCTTCCTGGTCATCTCTGGCCTCGTCTCCTGCTCCACAGAGTGACTTTTGGTGGCTCTTTGGCTGTCGTGTCAGTCCTGCTCCAGGTCCAGCCCTGTTTTCTTTGACAGCCCAGACGCCCTGAAAGCTTTGCCCTGACTAATCAGATGATCAGTCTCTCCTTGGGACCAGATTCTCTGGAGTTTCCAGAGCTCCTTCCCTCCTGGGGGATCCTTCCTGCCTGCCATGCCCTCTGGCTCCCAGACTCAGGGGCCTATAACCCGTGTATGCAAAGCAGCCTGGACCAACCTCTGCCACCCTCAAGCACACACTTCACACATGTCGTTGGCTTCTGTGGTCAGGCAGTGAGGCCACACGAGAAGCCGCCATTTACCCCTCCATGTACCCCTCCATATGCCCCCCATATGCCCTCCATATACCCCTCCATATACCCCTCCATATACCCCTCCATATGCCCTCCATATACCCCT
>NW_006209227.1:1989948-1992973 GCF_000334495.1 Tupaia belangeri chinensis | reverse complement strand
TTCATACCCCCCTCCATATCCCCTCCATATACCCTTCATATCCCCCTCCATATACCCTCCATATACCCCTCCATGTGCCCCCCATATGCCCCTCCATATACCCTTCATATCCCCCTCCATATGCCCTCCATATACCCTTCATATCCCCCTCCATATACCCTCCATATACCCTTCATATCCCCCTCCATATACCCTCCATATACCCCTCCATGTGCCCCCCATATGCCCCTCCATATACCCCCACATGCCTCTCATTATGGCCGACCACATGGCCCTTCATATGCCCCGTCCCACCAGTCCCACAGAAGCCCCAAGCTCTGCCCCAGCCCTCCCTCCTCTCCCCAGCGTCTGGGAGGGAGAAGGAAGAGTACAGAGACTGCTGTTCTCGGCGCCAACTGTGCAGCCCCTGCGTGCAGATTTGAACTCTGGGTTTCTCAGCTCTCTCTGCTCTGGGAGACACGCCGAGGAGCTGCCTGCCCTCAGCTGTGAGAAGGGGCAGTTTCCTTGGGGGTGAAGTGTGGAGGGATGGGTTCTGCTAAAGAAACACCGCCAGTATCTAGGACCAGCAGATGATGTAATGTTTACATGGCTGAACTCCCGTGTAGTTGACTGTGGTTCAAGTCCCAGACTCAGTGGCTTAAAGTCACATCAGGCCCATGTGAGTGTGTGCCCAAGGTCCCAAGAAGATAGTGGAGGAGAAGGGATTGTGGGGTGGCCATCGTCCTGGGGTGGGGGTGACTTCTCCTTTTCTGTCTCTCTGTCTGTCTCTGTCTCTCTGGTGAGCGCATGTGCCCAATAGTAAAAATCTCTAAACAAAACAAAACCAGGGTGGACAGCCCTGCTGTCCTGGAGAGCGTGGGGACCTCTTCTGGCTTCCCGGGAAGCTGATGCGTGGGGGTGATTTCCTATGGAGGGAGATGGAGTTCCACCAACCAGAGTGGGCCAGTCCCAATAGTGCCCTGTGACTAGAGGGAACTGTTGTGCTCTGGTGCAAAGGGCACCCCTGGTCAGGGTGGCATTTTGAAGTTCTCTTCTCTAGAATGTCCGTAGCCACCAGGGCAAGCCGGGATACAGCCAAGGACTCTCCTGGCAGTTAGGCCAAGACCCGCTGCCAACAGCGCCACCGTGTGGCAAAAAGAAGCAATGTCGTTGGCCCAGGGCCCAGAAGGCCCTTGCTCATCTCTGGAGACACAGACCCTCCCTGAGCTGGTGGACTCTTCCTGCTCGCCGGATCGGTTTCAGTCGGGACTGGTTTTCCTATCTGGAGGGAAAATGCAAGCCTGTACTTTGAATTTGCGGGCAGTTTATACTAGGCGGCAGAGGTCACTAGGGCCAGTCTGGATTTTCAATAGTTTTCCTTTCTCTGTGGAGAGGTCTGAAGACTGGAAATCTCACGTCCGGGTACTTGAGCTATGACGTCACTGATTGCCCTGGAGGAAACTGGCTCGAGCTGGGAAGATCTTAGGCCTGCAGTGAAGGAGGTGACTGACTGGCCCTCTGTGCCTGGTTCGGCCCTCTCGTCACCATGTTGGACTTGAATGCAGGGACCTGGACAGGAGCCCCTCAGAGACCCATTTTCCATGATCTAGACCCACAGGAGGAGTGGCCGAGATAACCACAGGACCCACCTAAGAACCAGCACTTCTAATGGCAGATTCGACAAATAGGACTCACACGCACAAGAGAAAATTCAGAGTGTCGGTGTGTGGCATGGTGGCTAGGGCAGCTGGATCCCACATGGTTGATGGCACGGTTCAAGTCCCAGACCTTGCGGCTTGAAAAGAACCACTCTGGGTGCACGTACATGCCCAAAGTTCCAGGAGGAGACGGAGAGAGTGACGACACGTGACCTGGGCCGCTTTGGCATGTTCTCTCTCCCTCCATCCCTGGCGAGTGCACATGCCTTATAGCAAGAAAAAGAACTTCTAGGACCAGCAGACGATGCAATGGCTATGTCGCTGGACCCCCATGTAGTCGACCGAGGTTCGCGTCCCGGACCTGGTGGCTTAAAACTCACGCCGGGCACGTGTGCGTGCGTGCCCAAGATCTCGAGAGGAGAATGGAGGAGAAGGGATTATGGCGTGGCCATCCCCCCTGGGGGGTGATTTCTCGCTTTCTGTCTCTCTGTCTCTCTGTCTTTCTGGCGAGCGCATGTGCCTTATAGCAGAAATCTCTCTAAAAAAAAGAAAAGAAAAAAAGAAAAGAAAAAAAGAAAAGAAAAAGAACTTCTGGGAGAAAACGCAAGCAGCGCAAGGAGGAGTAGCCCTCCCCAGGGTGCACTGTCTTTCAAAACAAGCGTTTATTATCTCGTGGTTTCATGGGCCAGGAGCAGGAGCGGTAGTTGTGTGGTCCTGCCTCAGAGCCATAGAAGATGTGCACTGGGGCCGAGAGCTCATCCGAAGGCCCCGGGGCCAGAGAACCCCCACCCAAGCCCGCTCACCTGGCTGTTGGCAGGAGGCCTCGGTTTCTTGCCAGGTAGGCTTTTCACAGGGCTCCTCGGCATCTCAGGTGCCTCCTACCATGAGCTCTGACTGACACGTGAGAGAGCGAGGGAGGAGGGAGCAAGACAGTAGCCCAGTGTCATTTTTAGTTTTTTTGCTATAGGGCACGTATTTCTCACCAGAGAGAGAGGGGAAGCAAGAAATCACCCCCCAGGGTAGATAGCCATGCCACAATCCCCTCTCCTCCACTCTCTTCTCAGGATTTTGAGCACTCACACATGCGTGCCAGGCATGTTCTTCAAGCTGCCAGGTCCAGAACCTGAACCTCACAGTAGGCCATGTGAGATCCAGCACCCTAACCACCACTCCACCTGCTGGCCCACCACAGTGTCTTTGATAACCTCCTCTCCGAAGGGACATGCCGGCAGCCCTGCCTCGTTCTGTGCAGTGCCAGGGAGACTGCCACGGGGTGAGCAGGAGGGGCAGGGCACCTCGCAGAGGTGGGCCGCCCAATAGACCCCGTCTCCAGCTCCGCAGCCAGGCGTGGACGGGTCTCCTTCTGCAGTATAGTTGCTATGTTCAGC
>NW_006209227.1:1979022-1989933 GCF_000334495.1 Tupaia belangeri chinensis | reverse complement strand
AAGGGACGGGATGCCCGGGGCCGGATGGTGGTGCAGCGGTGGCAGCACGCACCGTCATATGTGGGGAAGTCCAGCTCGGTCCCCGGCTTCCCTGTGCATGCCGGGCACACACGTGTGACTAGCTGAGGGTATCTGTCTCTCTATCTCTGGCTCTCTTTCTGTCTTTCCCTCTTTCTCTCACTCATGGACAAAATAAATAAACTTTAAAAATATAGGATATCCAGTCAAATCTGAATTTCAGAGCTATGATCAATTTTTTAGCATATCCCAAATATTGTACTGCAACTCTACTTTGGGGAGGTTTTGGGGGCACCGAGCTCGGGTGCTGTAGGGTGCGACCTCAATCTGACCCTGCCTTTTGGATGCTGAGCCTGAGCCCAGTTTCCAGGGGACACAGATGCGGAGGGGTCAGGCGGCAGGGCTGAGAAGGGATACGTGGAGCCTGGGTGCTCCCAACCCTGCAGGACACTGCTCCCCAAAGGCCTGGGGAGAGGGAGGTGGCCCCAGCTTCCCTCCCAAAGCTGAGGTGCAGGGCGGTTGGGAGGAGCCAGAAAGTGAAGACATGGAGTCCAGCCGTCCGACTGAACTTGTGCAGTGGTGGGTGGAGCGGCCTCTGCGAACCCCTTACAAGGGTCTCCCATAAAGCCAGCCCAGATGGCATCCTCCTTGGCCCCCAAGCAGGTCTCCTGTTTCCCCAAGTCATCCTGTCTGTCCCTTTCCAGCCAAAGTCCGCTCTCAGAGCGTGCAGTGGGCCTCCTGTCTTTTGCCCAGGAAGGCTGAGCTCCGCCCAGCCCAGACCACTCAGCCTGAGGGCCAGGGCTGCAGGGTTGCTCCTCTGTCTGTCCACGGTCCACGGTCCACATGGTAGTCCCTGCTGGCCAGCCCTAGAGGAAGCGCTTGTCCTCCACGTCATAGGAGTAGGGGTCCCCAGGGAAAGGCTGGGGTGGAGGCTGGTTGTAGATGCCCTGCAGGAAGATCCAGGCGGTACCCACCACCATGATGGGCGTCACCACAAACAGGCAGAGGCGGTCCACTGTGCGGGCCACCAAGTTCCAGCTGTCCTTCTCCTGGGGTGGGAGGGGGACAGAGGCAGTGAGTGAGAAAGCCCCGTGGGCTACAGACCCACACCCCAGAGCTGGGGCTCAGCCTGTCTGTGGGGGCTGCCTCAGGCTTGCAGCAGACAGACGTGCTGGCAGGCCCTCACCAGGGCCCAGCTCTGGCTGCAGTTGGGGCTGGTCACTCTCTCTGGGGGTCAGGGAACAGGGCTGCAGCCTCCCTCCCCACTGTACTCCAGGGGGCAGGGAGCTGGAGAGGAGCTGGGTTCAGGGATTGCTCTCACGCGGCCGGGAAGGAGGACAGGCCCCTCTCCTCTCTCACTCCCCCAGCCACTCACCACTGCTGTTAGCACATACATGAGCTGAAGAAAAAGAACCCTTTCTCAAGAGGACTTTTTTTTTTTTTTAGAGATTTTTTGCTATAGGGCGTGTGATCTCACAGGAGTGACAGAGACAGACAGAGAGACACAAAGTGAGAAATCAACCCCCAGGATAGATGGCCACACTGCAATCCCTTCTCCAATCCCTGTGGAGGGCACTGCATACGGAAGCGGCCCTTCAGCTATCAACCCCGCCATCTTGAGCTATCCACCATCTTGGAAATCATTAGGCTTCACTTCCTCACTATCTAGGGAAATAAGATCCTCTCCCTGTTCTTTTTCAATTTTAGAATCCTTGGTTAGATCTGAGGTGGCGGATAGCTCAAGATGGCTTCCGTATGCAGTGCCCTCCACAAATCCCTTCTCCTTCATTCTCCTCTTGGGATCTTAGGCACGCATGCACACAAGCCCAGCGTGAGGTTTAAGCCACTGGGTCCAGGACTCGAACTGTAGTCAACCACGTGGCAGTTCAGCCACACAACCATTACGCCATCTGCTGGTCCCTCTCAAGGGGGAATTTAAAAAAGGATAGGTCACCATAAATGGCTACCTTTCCAGGGCCTGGCTGTCGAGTGTCAGGCTTAGAGTTGAACAAATGATTGGCAGCCGGGCGAGAAAAGGGCCCCTAAGGGCTGCCCCGAGTGTGACCTGTGACCTGGACAGAGCGGGGCTATGGGCCTGGGTGTCCCGTGTGCGTGCCTGGTCTAGTGTGCTGCTGGGAGTCGAGTCGGCACCCACCAGGAGCCCCCTCACCTAAGCTGACTGGTGTCTCGAGGAACTGTGTCCCCTAACAGAGGGTACACCGATCCATGCCCTGCTTGAACACCCGCACAGGCAGCCCCACGGCCACTCACATCGTTGTAGCTGTTCTGGTCCCTCATGTGATTGACAATGAAGTTTGCCCCGTCCACTGCTGGCTTCAGCTCGCTCAACAGTTCCTGCTGGGCCTGCTCGGAGCTTGCCGGGGGCCGGCCTGTGGAGGCAGGATCAGACGGGGCTATGAGGCCTGCCCCAACCACCTCCCACGGATGGGCCTAACCCCAAACCCAGGGGGGGACCCACGTGCACTAGTGAGGCGCCGGGCCAGCCCGTGCCGCTCCGACTGCTTTTCGAACATGAGGTCACTGCGAGACTTGAGCGAGAAGTACTCCTCGGCCTTGGAGATGTAGCCCAGGGAGCTGCTCCTCCGGACCAGGGTGCCGGGGCTGGGCCCGTCCTCTGCAGGGCGGGACATGTGCAGGAGCTCGGGCAGGGTCTCCAGGAAGAGCTGTGGCAGGGCCCGGGGGCCACGAGAAAGGCCATCTTAGCAAACACGGGTGACTTCTACACACCCTACCGTCTGTGACTCCATTCCTGGCTGCTGCCAAGGGCTCGCGTCTGACCGTGTCATTGGTGGACACTTAGGTTACACCCGACACGCCCCATTACTCACAGCACAGAGCAGAGCGTATTCATTGAACACGAACATTCAGAACCAAAATGGTACATGCCAAATCCTCAGTGCTCCCCTCAAATGCGTCAAGACTGGAACTAATAGATGACTACGTCGCTGGACTCCCATGTAGTCGACCGCGGTTCGTGTCCCGGAGCCGGTGGCTTAAACTCACACCGGGCACGTGTGTGTGCGTGCCCAAGATCCCAAGAGGAGAATGGAGGAGAAGGGATTGTGGCGTGACCATCCCCCCTGGAGGGTGATTTCTCACTTTCTGCCTTTCTGTCTCTCTCTGTCATTCTGGCTAAAGCATACGCTCTATAGCAAAAATCTCTCTCCAAAAAAAAAAAAAAAGCATCAAAACAAAAAGCATTGCTAACATGCCCCAGGCTGTCCCGGAACAGCCAGCAGGCCCACTGTGGCCAAGAGGTGAGGACACGCTGAGCACCCCTTGATCCTCACAGTTACCCTCTTAATGGAGGTACACTGGACACATAGGACGCACATCCTAAGTGCGTAGCTAATGAATTTTTGTGGGTGCTTTCCAGCTGGCATGGCCACCCAGAGCAATTAGGAAACATTACGTAGGAGCTTGCCTCGGGGTAATGCCAAGGCGGCCACCCCCACAATCCCCCCGCCACTTCATCATGAGGTTGGTTTTGGCCACTCTGGAACTTCGTGAGGAAGAGGGGCTGAAGCAGGTGCCTCGTGTCTGGCTCCTTCCAGCACCATTCGAGGGGCTGAGGCTCTTTGGCGGGGCCTGCAGCAGCGGCCGGTGCGTCCAACGGCCAAGTGGTACCCCGTGAGCACACCAGTGTCTCCGCCTGTCCTCCTGTTTTTGGTTATTACAAGTGCTCACCTTCTTTTTTTTATAAAAATTTTTTTGCTATAGGGCATGTTCACTCTCTGGAAAGAGACAGAGAGAGAGGGAAAGTAAGAAAGCATCCTCCAGTGCAGATGGCCATGCCACAATTCCTTCTCTTCCAGTCTCTTTTTGGGATTTTGGGCATGCACACACATGTACTTAGCATGATTTCCAAGCCCCAGATCTGGGACTCGAACTGCAGAGTCATCTATATGGGATCCAGCCGCCTTAACCCTGCGCCACATGCTGGCCCAGTGCTCACCTTCTTTACGCCCTCAGACAGCACGTGGGTGCTGGGAGTCCGGAAGTGGATGTTGAGCACGATGACACAGATCACCACGACCATGGTGACCAGCACCATGCCGAAGAGCAGGAACCTGTGGACACACGCTCAGCCTGGAGCCCCGGGGCGGGCGGCGGGGAGGAGGGCAGGGCTGGCACGGGCACTCACTTGCCGATGAGGGGGACGGCCATGGATGTGGCGGGCAGCCGCTTGGAGATGAGCAGCAGGAAGACAGACTGGGCCAGGAGCACCGAGATGGCCACTGACGTCTTCTCGCCGCCTGGGGGAGCGGGACTTGGCTGTCACCTGGGGCCCCAGGCCCAGGGGTTCCTGCTGTGCCCTCTGCTACCACTGTTCATGATGCCACGGTGCCTGGGTGAGACTCCAGAGAGCTGGAGTGCCTGAGTTCACATCCCAGGTCTGCCACCTGCCGCTGGGTGTCCGCAGGCAAGCAGATGACTTCTCTGCATCTCAGCAGGTGAGTGTGTGAGCGTGTGTTCAACACATGACGCTGTCTGCACACAGGCTGCCACCGTTAGGCCACCCCTGCTCGCCTGCTTTCTGCAGCACAGATCTGCACAGTCCCTGCCCCGCTCAGAACGCTCCGGGGCCCTCACGCAGTAGGGTGACACCTGCCTCTGACTCCTCACTCAGACCCGGCCCAGCCCCACCCTGCTCTTGCCGCCTGAGCGCCTGCAGGTGAGGGGGGCACTGGGGGCTCCCCAATGTGGGTGCCCCTGTCCAGCCCCTCCTCCCAGTCCTTCCTGCCTGACACAGTCCCATCCATGCGTCACAACCCGTTCAAGGCCCTCCAGGAAACCCCCATCCCCACTTAGCTAGAATGCCCCCCAACCCCAGCACCCAGGGCCGGGGGGCTGGGTCCCCTGATCAAGGCGAATGTTCTCAAGTTGGAGAACCATAGCTCCTGGGGTCCAGTGAGCTCAGCCTGACTTCGTCCCCGCACCCCTCGGCTTCCCAGAGACCGCTCTATCTACCCAGTGCCTCGAGAGGTGCTGTCCTCCTGTGCGCCAGGCCCACGGCCACAGGGGTGACCCTGACAGGCCCAGGCTCTGCTCTAATGAGGGGAAGACCAGCCTTTCTCCCTAGAGTCCTGGGGAAGCCCCTGTGAGAGGCAGAAGTTGTGTCCACTCAGGGCCGTGGGACTCGGTTGTAGAGCTGTCCCCCTGCCTGGCCACCTGGTCCTCACGCCCGGGTCCGGGGCAGGGAGCTCCCAGAGCGGGGACCGCTGTGGCAGGAGGAAGGCAGGGTGGAGCAGTGGGCAGTGGTCGCAGGGTGGGGCTTACTGTCAGCCGGCAGGTAGAAGACCAGGTTGACCATGAAGGAGATGAGCACGCAGGGCACCAGGATGTTGATGACGTAGAAGAGAGGCTTGCGGCGGATGATGAGGTAGAAGGTGACATCCTGGTGGCCGGGGCTGTCCAGGGGGATGCTGGGATCCACGTTCACCCGGGCCGGCCGGTGCACTATCTCCCACTCCCCGTTCTCTGCAGGAGACACGTGGACATCTTGGGTTGAGCCAGGCGGGGGGAGGCGGGAGGCCATGGGACATGAGGGGCAGGGATAGACCAGGGGGTGGTAGGGCCTGTCTGCGGCCCCTGGGGTCGGGGGTCACAGGCTGTCCTGGTGGGTATCTTTCCCAGGGTGGGGACAGAAGTTCTGATCGGGGGAGAGATTCTCTCTAATTCCACGTTCTCTCACTGGAAAAAAATAGGAGCTGAGGCCGCACAGGGCCGCGATGCGGAATGTGCTTCTACTCAGGAGACAGGAGGCATCCCAGGCCAGAAATAGACTGTGTGGATTAAAGAGCAGGAGCCAGACAGCTGTCCTGTGTTACCGAGGTCCATTCCAAGCTAAGTCCACAACGGTCCTGGGACAGGGGCCCGCAGAGTAACATTAACCCTGCACACCCCACGTACCAGCCTCAACACCAGCGGACCAGTGATTTCTTCCGGCCCATGGGGCAGTGGTGGACCTGAGATCTGAACCCAGGCACAGATGGGGTATGGGGTGGGAGGTGTGACACAACCCCTCAGGAGGACTCAGGCCACACCCAGCCACACCCCTGGGCCCTCTGGGCACAGCCCCTCCTCTGCCAGAAACACTCACACCTGGGGAGAGGGTGAGCCAGGCCTGTGAGCCCTCTGGGTGGGTGTGTGAGTGGCTGCAGGGCCCAGGAGCAGCGTCCCAGGCTCCTTTGGGATGGAGGTGTGAGACGGGGCGTGTGTACCCCTGGGTGTGCCTGAGCCCCCCAGGGGCTCCGTGCACCTGTGAAGCCCTCAGGGTCAATGATGATCCACTCCACGGGGTAGGTGAGGTTCTGCTTCTCCTCCACTTCCTGCTTCAGGCTCAGGGTGACCTCCTTGGCTGTGTACTTGAGTGAACTGGGGAGGGAGGGGAGGCAGTGACCCTCGGCCAGTACAGGGGGCTCTAACTGGGACAGGGCAGGGCCTCTGCCTGGGGCACACCTGAACTTGAGGGAGCAGTTCTGCCAGTCGAAGGGGAAGTAGGTGACGGAGATGGGGCAGGAGGAGCGGAAGATGGCGGGCGGCAGCCAGTACACACTGCCCGTGTCCGAGAGGAGCACGTTGCAGGAGTAGGAGATCTGGAAGGAGCCGTCGTTGCTGCGGGCGGGGAAGAACCCAGGTGAGCACCAGCTCTGAGACGGCGGGGCAGGGCTGGGCAGGGAAGGCAGGGGAAGGGAGGCGCAGTGTCGGGGTAGGGAGGGTCACTCGGCTCAACTTGTTCTCCAGCACGATCTCTGGGAGCCACAGCATGTCAGGGGGCAGGCGCAAGACGGTGATGTTCCCAAATTCCGAGGCATCCCACTGCAGCCGGCTGTCCGTCCAGCCCTGGGAGCCCAAGAGGCATGTCAGCAGTGGACTGCGCTGTAGTCCAGGCCCCCCATCGCCCCTCACGTTGCTGGAGGAATCTGGACAGGGTTTGGGAGCTGTGGCTAAGGCGGACTCAGAGTAGGGGCCAGGTCTGTCATGGACAGCCGTGTGGGAAGCACACTGAGCAACCAAGAGCACTTTTTTTCCTATTGTGAATGTGGACGATTTGCGTCTGTGTTATGAACTTCTGACAGGTGGCGTCTCTAATAAAAATCAGGATAGCGCGCAGCTTGAATCCCGGACCCAGTGGCTTGAAAGTCACGCCCAGCGTGTGTGCGTGTGTGCGTGCGTGCGTGCCCCAGATCCAGGAGGGGAAGAAATTGCAGTGTGGCCATACCCACTGGGTGAGGGTGATTTCTCACCTTCCCTCTCACTGTCTCTGTCTCTCTCTTTCTCTCTGGTGAGCGCACACACCCTAAGGCAAAAACCTCTTAAAGGCACAGTGACAGTTTTCACACAAATAAATCCGAATCAACTTCATGATGTCATCAGGACCTGCAGAGGCACTAGTGGGGTGGTGGGAGGGCATTTGGGCTTGGGGTTTCTCTAGGTAGTAGCCAAGGCAGGCTGGGTGCCCCCGACGGGAAGCGAGCACGGGGAGCTGGGCGGCACCCCCCTGCGCGGAGTGAGAGGTCTCTTACATGCTCTATCCACACATTGGTGGTGAGGGTCTCCTCGACTTCTTTCTGGAAGCAGACAGGAGGACCGTCCCAGGTGCCTGCTCCTGGCTGGCACCAGGGAAAACATGGCCCTGGCACCCAGCCTCCTGCCCCAGCACTGTCAGGAGAGCTGGGCAGAGCAGGGAGCAGAGAGGGTACAGGGCCTTGGCGGGAGCCATAGGTGGGGTGGGGACCCGCCAGAGCGAGGCCAGGGGAAGGGCCCCCCCACCTAGGAGGGCTGGAGGGCTGGGGGCAGTGCGGGCCCGCTGTGTGTGGAACGCCCGCACAGCCATCGTGTCCTGGAGAGGCTGACCCCCTCCCCAGCCGCCGGGGCCCTCACCAGGGAGATGAGGTTGGACAGGGTGAGGGCCAGCGAGACGTTCACGCTGTCCTCCTTGTGTGCCACCGGCCGCAGCTGCTTGTCATAGCCCTTCTCCTTGAACAGGTGCCGGATCAGCCGCCCCTCCTCGTTGAGCCCCCAACCGCCTGAGCAGAGTCAGGGACAGAACGGCCACTGGGCAGGGAACCCAGGGAAGAGGCTGCCCCTGGAGGCCGGGCAGGCCCTGGGGCAAGGGACCCTCCCAGGGAAGGAGGGCAGAGTGGAGTGGAAGTCGGGCATGACTCCAGGGAAGAATCGTGAAGGGATGGAGTGGGCAAGCAGTGGGGGCCGGTGGGCGTCAGGAGGATGCCCCGGAGTGGGGGTGATGTCCAGCCTTACCCCACACGCCCAGCGTGGCCAGCAGCCCCAGCGTCAGCATAGGTGCCTCCATTCTGTCCCTCTGCCTGGTTCAGCATCCGCCCCTCCTGTCTACTGGACTGTCTGGAATGGGGGGAAGGGGAGACAGGTGCAGTGTGGGGGTGGGGGGAAAGGAAGAGGCTGCCGGAAATGCAACCTGACACCCCAAGCAGGGACGAGGAGGGTGGGACTTGCCAGCAGGGAAGGAGCCAAGGACTGAGACAAAGATCCCAGGCTGGGGCTTCCCAGCTGGCGGGGGGGGTGGGCACTGGGTTCTAGGGCACTGGCCAGCCATGGGGGGGGGCAGGGGGACAGGCAGGCCAGCTGCTGCCATTTCTTGGGAAGCAGAGGATATGTGGGGAGGACAGGGGCTGGCAGCCCCTCTGCAGCTGCTCTGTAAGCTCTGCCTGCTGCTTGTGTGGCTGGGTCCTGCTGGGGCCACCCGGGAATCTGACACCCACCCACCAGTTCCCACCCCAAGGAAGCTTCAGAGTCATCTTTGAGAGTGATAAATAACATTTATTAAAGCAGCTGTGATCCTCAGTCACACACCTGGGAAGACACACGGGGCCCAGGACCCCCCACCCACCCACACAGCCCAGCCAGCGATGACCACCGTCAGTCTCTGAACCTCTCTTTTCTTAGAGAGATTTTTGTTATGGTGCGTGCGCTCACCGGAGAGACAGACAGAAAGCAAGAAAACACCCTCCAGGGGACAGCCACACCGCAATTCCCGCTCCTCCGTCCTCCTCTAGGAATCTTGGGCACACATGAACATGCCCTGGCATTTATTTTAAGCTACCAGGACCAGGACTCGAACTGTGGTCAACCACGTCGGAG
Source organism: Tupaia belangeri chinensis (assembly GCF_000334495.1). NCBI lineage: Eukaryota > Metazoa > Chordata > Mammalia > Scandentia > Tupaiidae > Tupaia > Tupaia belangeri. The sequence continues at coordinate 1,980,771 of NW_006209227.1, read as the reverse complement.
TCCAGCGACGTAACCATTATGCCATCTGCTGGTCTCAGTCTCTGGGCCTTTCTGAGCCCCAGGAGCACACCAGGAGCTGGGGCCCAGGACCCCAGCCCAGCCCACCCACACACCCCAGCCAGTCTCGGCAGGGCACACAGCCATCATAGTCTCTGGGTCTCTCTGAGCCTTGGGAGCACACCAGGAGCTGGGGCCCAGGACCCCTGCCCAGCCCACCCACACACCCCTGCCAGTCTCAGCAGGGTGCACTGCCATCATAGTCTCTGGGCCTCTCCGAGCCCTGGGAGCACACCAGGAGCTGGGCCCAGACACAGCTCATGGCTGCTGGGCTGGGAGAGCCTGAGGACTGAGCAGGTGGTGCTCCTTCCTTTCCGGCTCTGTCCCTGAGTCCACCTGGGGTCCCTCAGGCTCTCCCTCTGCCAGGGCGTCCAAGCGGAAGGCCTGCAGGGCCTGCACCAGCATCCGGGGTAGGCTTCGAGCCAGTGTGACGGGTTCCAGGCCCACCAGGCTGCTGAAGACCAGGCGCCGGCCCCCCAGGCCTGCCCGAACCCAGGCTCTGAAGAGACCGGTCAGTGTCTTAGAGCTCAGATCTGCGAGGACCTGCAGAGAGAGGAGAGGATCAGGCCCCAGAAACTCCCCTCTGGGTGGGAATCCTGGAGGCTAGCCCTCTCCTCCTGGACCCCACCTCCTCCCCTGTCCCCCACCTGCTCATTTCCTGTCACTGGACACTCCCACCAGCTCCCCACCCAGTCCTCTCCTGGCCTCTCTCCAGGCAAAGCCATGCCTCAGTCCCCTCATACATGCATCTACTCTCAGCTCCTACCTCTGCCCCACCTCCCATGGGGGCAGAGGCAACCCCTGGCTGCTTGGGGATGGCCTCCCTTCCTGCAGGAGGGCGAGGCCCCTGTCCTCCATCCATCAGGCTGGACGGGTTGCACCTTCCCAGGCCACCGAGGAGAGACCTGGGAAGCTGGGACCTACCTCCTGGAAATTCATGGCCAGGTGCTCCGAGGGCACCTGCAGGATCCAGGCATGGGTCCTTTGAAGGGTGGCCAACCTCTGCCGCAGCGGCTCCAGCCCAGGACAGCCTGCAGGAAGGGGAGAGGCCCAAATCACAGGGAGCTGACGCCCAATAGGCCGAGCAATCCTCCTCAAGCTGTAGATGGGGAAGGAAACTGAGGTCTGGCAGGGTTAAGGGGTAACACAGGGCCAAGTATCTCTGCTTCCCAGCGATGAGGGCCTAAAGCCACAGGTCCCGCTGAAGAGTCTAGCTCTACTGGGGGGCGTGGGGGAAGAACGGAGCTGCCCTGTTGCTTGGGATAACTGTTTCCTAGAACAGACCCTGGGATGAGCCCCTCCAAGCTTTGGCTAGCTCTGAGACCTAATTCCTCCCGCGGGCCGGCAGGGGGCGTCATTACCGTTCGCCTCCCGCCGTTGTTCCAGCCTCGGCTTGGAGAACTTCGTGTCTGCAACTCGCAATCCTGGGAAGCGCGGAGTTAGGAGAAAAAGTGTCTTCTCCGTGTAGGGGTGGGGCCGAGGCCCGGTCGGGGCTGGGGTGGGTAGAGGGACCGGGTACCTGAGTGCAGCCGCTGCTCGCGGGCGGGATGTCCGGGAGGGTATCGGAGCGACCGAGCAGGGGGAGCCAGGACCGGAGCCAGGTGCCGAAACCCCGGGCCCGAGCCCAGCAGCTCCTGTGCACCCCGCAGCAGGCCCAGCAGCGTGTGCGCCAGGGAACGCAGCTCTGCGGGG
>NW_006209227.1:1977458-1978894 GCF_000334495.1 Tupaia belangeri chinensis | reverse complement strand
CTCCCTGAGGCTGGGCTCGCGGCTGGAGGGGGCCGCTGCGGACAGGGCGGGAACCAGCTCACCAGCTATTTGGGCCGGGTCTCGGCAGTCCTTCCCCGGAAGACGGGCTTTCCCGACGCAGAAGGGCGTTCAGGTGAACACAAGCAGGGTAGACACCGGCTTGTCCCGAGGTTGTCCGCGGGACCACTCCGGGGAGGAGAGGGTCTAGTGGAGACGCTCACCGCTCATCTGCTCTTGGAGCCAGTCCTTAAAGACCGCCACGCGAGTGTAGACCCCAGGCTTCCCTGGCTCCCCGCAGCCATCCCCCCAGGAGGTGACACCGAACAGGACCTCCCTGGGGTGGGGGCCAGCCTCAGAACAGGTCAGGGGGCCTCCAGAGTCACCCTGTGGGAAAGCGAGAGAGAACACTACGTCCACCCGCCCCCGCGATGCCAGCTTTCACACCCACAGGGCAAGCAGCTCTGAGCCCCTGCGGCCACACTCGCACCATTATAGCGGCGCGGATGTCGAGTTCAGAGACGTTGAGCTACAGCCTGGCTGTAGAGGTTAGTGGTCCTCCCGCCCCCTGGAATGCCCTCCGACCTCTCCGAGTCATACCTGGCAGGAGTCTACGCCCCCGGCCAGGTAGCCGGCACAGAGCATGGTACTGGGGTGCATCCCAGGCCCCAGGGCCCTCCTGCAGGTGTCCGCGCTGAGCAGGGGAACGCGTGCCTCCCTCACCGCCTCGGCCTCGGGGCCGTCTGCAGGGAGGCGTAGAAGGGTTCAAGTGGGGGGCAAGAGACACACTTTGAGGGTTCCCCTCCCTCTGCCCCTTTGACCCTCCCCTTTGCGAGATGAGGCGGCATTTCGGAAGGCAACTGGGCGTAGGCCGGGTTCCTCACGCTCCAGCTCCCCAAACTCCGTCATTTGGGCCCCCACCCTTCCCACACACGAAGGGCTCACTAGGCCCTGCCCTGCCCAGTACCTTCGAAGAGGGCCCCCCAGCCCGCGATGGCGCAGGTGGTGCCCGCTGGGGGCTCGCGCGGGCCCTGGGGTAGGCACACCGGCCGCGCCGGCCCCGCAGGGCTCACCGGCGTCCACAGCTGCACCAGGGCCAGGTCGTTGTGGAAGGTCCGCGAGTCAAACTGGGGAGGGGTGGCAGCGCGGGGTCAACGAGGCGTCGGGTGGGGGCGCCGTTCCCAGCTCCGAGGGCCTGGGGCCTGCCCTCTCACCTTGGGGTGGGGCAAGATGCGGTTCACCGGCACCTCCTCCACTCGCTCCCCCTGGGACCCCTCGGCCAGCGTCACGGTCCACAGGAGCTCGTTCGGGGCGCTGCGGGGTGAGTGGTGGGTGATAGGCAGGAAGGACGGGGCACAGCGGGGCCCTGGAGACCCTGCCCCTCCGCCCGCCCCCCAGCCAGTTCGCACGTGGGGCTGTTCCTCCGCCGGCGGGCCGAG
>NW_006209227.1:1974655-1977263 GCF_000334495.1 Tupaia belangeri chinensis | reverse complement strand
CACCCCCCCCAGCCAGGGCCAGGCCCCCGGGGGTGCGGCACTGCCCCCCACTATGCGGCCGTGAGCCCGCGTCACGTTGGCAGGGCCTGGGCTCCTCTCACCACACGGCCCTGGAAAGGCAGAAGCCATGTCATGAGGGACAAATGCTGGTCTTTCGCACCATCCAGGCCCACCCCGGTCTCGGCCTGGGCCCCATGGGCCTTACCTGGCACAGGTAGGTCCTGGAGGAAGGGGGCTTGAGGCCTGAGATGCTCGGGTCCTGCTGAGAAAAGGACCTTGGACCTCACCGCCCCCTCCTGCCTGCTCCCATCCTTGCCTGTCTCCCCACTCAGGTTCCGGAGCAGCAAGGACCCCACCGGTGGCCCCCTGAGTCCAGGTGCTCCTGCCTCCCTGCCCGTGCCCACCCTGTGCCCCGAACCTGGCATGCCCTCCACATGTAGGGACAGCCTTGTCCTGGCTGCCACCCCACCCAGCCCTGCGCTGGAGAGGGGAGTAAGTTAAGGGACGGGAGGGAGGTGGACAGGAGAAGGGGCCCGGGACGTCATGCTGGCTGCAGGGCACCACCTGGGCACCACTTGGGCCCTACCTGGGCACTGGTGCAGTCTGTGCTGGATCTCCATCACCACCTGCTTTACCGCCCACTGTGCGCTCCTCTGAGCAGCCTGCAGCGCCTGTGTCCCCTGGGCAGACAGGGCTGCTGGGACATGGGGCACAGAGTCACACACAGTTGGGGAAGAGTCGACCTGGTCCTCCTGGCCCCCACCCTGAGTCCTGTCTCTCTGGACAGGGGAAGCAGGCTGGGCCCAGCCTGGGGGTGGAGCGGAGTGAGGAGAGAGCCCAGGCCGGGCCCAGCCCTCGCAGTGGCCTGGGTTCCCAGCCCAGGGTATCTGCAGCTTAACTGAGCGCACCCGGCATCTTCAAAAGCACCTTTCCATAAAAACTAAGAAGGAAAATCACCACCCCAAAGATACGGATGTCACGGGACCTGGGCTTGTTGACATGAAGTGACATGAAGTGGTGAGTGGCACAACTTTGGGCCCAGGCAGCCCCTGGCAGGCTGCTCTGGGCCGTTTCCTTCCTTGCTAAGTCTGGAACCTTCTCAGGTGCCCTGTGTGGCACTTGCCAGCTCCCTTCCCTTTCCAGCCTCGCCTTCTGCCTTCTGAAGGTCCTTGATTCTCCTCTCCCACCCGGGACCCGCTTGCTGTCGCCCTCCCCTCCCCAGGAGCCCTTGCTCACCTCGCAGGGTGCTGGGGGGCAGGCGCATGTACACTGGGTGCCCGTGGGCAGCCCAAGGGCCTGGCAGGCGCAGCAGCAGCAGCAGCAGCAGCAGCATGGGGCCGGGCGCGGGGCTCCTCCTGGCCCACCTCCGGGTGCTTCTCGTGTCTGCTTCCCACTGCTTTTCTGCCCCTGGGCACTGAATTTTGTCCCTCGAATTAACTGATCCTGTCCTCTTACATGGAAATCATCCTCTGCCCTCGCTCTGCCCCTCACCTGGCCTTAACTCCTAAGTGCCCACGGGGGAGTGGGGCCGCGGGGGCTATATAGAGGCCAGACTGGGGGGGCTCGCGAAGTGTAACCGGGACTCAGGGAGGGAATGGGGTAGTGGGCTCGACTCTCACCTTTGAAGTCTCGTCTTCCCGGCTGTGAGCCCCCCTCTGTCAAAGGAGCCCTTGTTTCTGCGGGTCCATCAAAGGGGCCGAGCCGGGGAGGAAGAGCTGACAGTTGGGCCGGGGGCCAGGCAGAGGGGGGCTGGGGGCCAGGGGCTGGCCCTGTCTCCAGAGCTGGGATGGGGGCTCCCCATCTGCCTCCACCCCCTGAGGAGTTTCCAGCCATGTTGGGGGCAAACACTCCTGGCAGGAGGAGGCGGGCGGCCCCGGGGGTCCCTGACAGCCCCACCCCTGAGGAAGCCTCTGAGCTCCCAGCCCCTCTGGCCCTAATTGCTTGGCAGCGTCCCTCCCCGATGTGGCCATTTCTACAGATGATCAAAGCGCCCTAATTAGCGCCGTAATTGCTGCGCTGGGCTAGTGGGTGGGAAGAAGCAAAGGCAGGCGGGCAGGAGATGAAAGGCCTCCAAGTGGCCCAGTTCGCCTGACACTCTCCCAGACCCCGTCCCTGCGCAGTGCCCGCTCGCCCGTCCAGCATTGTTCGTTGCTGTGACCCTGATCTGGCAGGAGGGACTTTGCTGGAGTCCCACGGACAGGGCCACAAGCGAGCAGCTCTCCTGAGACAAGTCACCACCTGGGGCAGAGTGTCCTGGGCTAGCCCTGCGCCAGAACACTGCCCCTCCCTCCCCACTGGTGTCCCCAAGGGCCACTTTAATGGGAGTATCTATGCCCCTGGAACTGGCAGGAGGGAGGAAGCAGAGCTCTTTTTAAATTTAATTTTAATTTTTATTTTTTGCTAAGAGGATGTTTGCTGGAGAGAAACAGAGAGAGAGAAAATGAGAAAGGGGATGACCACACTGCAATTCCTCTCCGTTCTCCTCTCAGGATTTTAGGGATGCGTGCACATGCACCCCGCATGTTTTTCAAGCAGCTGGGTCCAGGACTTGTTCTGTCGGCCGTGCGGGATCCAGCTCCCTTCACCAGCAAGCCACCAGCTGGCCTGG
>NW_006209227.1:1973293-1974624 GCF_000334495.1 Tupaia belangeri chinensis | reverse complement strand
TCCCTGGAGAGCTCACCGCAGCCTTTCCCCTGTCCAGTTAACGCCACGGATCATAAAGGCGATGCCTGGGATTTGGGAGGGCCATGAAAATGCTGCTGTGAGCCGTCATAAGCAAGTATGACGAAGCAGGAAATGATCAGAATCTCTATCTTCTAGGGCATTTTTTCTACAGAGCATCTTCTTTTGTTTTTGGAGAGATTTTCGCCATAGGGCACGTGCACTCGCCAGACAGACAGAGAGAGACATAGAGACAGAAAGCGAGAACTCACCCCCCAGGGGGGATGGTCACACTGCAATCCCTTCTCCTCCATTCTCCTCTCGGGATCTTGGTCATGCACGCACACACGCCCGGCGTGAGTTTTAAGTCACCGGGTCCGGGACGCGAACCTCGGTTGACTACATGGGAGTCCAGTGACATAGCCATTATGCTAACTGCTGGTTCCCTACAGAGCATCTTTTGATCCATGATTTCCAAAGCCTTGGCAGAAAGGGTGTCAACTCAACCCAACTGGAATTAGAAGCATAAACAGAGTTTGAGAAAGTGTCCAGAGGAGAAATGTCTGTAGTTTCAATTAAGAGCTGTCAGGGTAGGGACCCAGAGAGCAGAGAAGGTGGGTGGGCCACCTTCCAGGCCTGGGGGCAGAGAGGCGTCCTGGCTGGGCAAGCTCCCTGCAGTGTGATGGCCCTTCCCCTGGGGACTCCTGCAGGAGGGCATCCTGCCCCAGTCCCTCAGCTCGCAGGCTGCCAGGGCCAGCAGGCAGGCCCGCGGCAAGGGCAGGTCCTGTCCACCTTCTCTTTAAGTTTATTTATTTCTTCCATGAGAGAGAGGGACAGCACCCCTGACAGGGTCCTGACACCGTGACCCACCCTGGCTTTGGCCAGCCCCGGAGGGTGGCCACGTGTGTGCCCAGCATGCACAGGGAGGTCTCTGTGGGACCCGGCACGCTTGCACGTGGGGCAGCCTCGCAGAGTGTTGTTTCACCCCTGCCGTCCGCTTCTGGTGTTCTCAGAGCAATTCTGTGCGGGGTGTCGAGTGGGGCTCTCCCTGCCACAAGGGGTCCCAGACTCCCACAGTCTAGTGGCCACCCGCATCAGGCCACAGAACTGCCCTGGAACCTGTCAGAGCCCATGAAACCCCCCGTGGCCCCTCCTCAAGTGAACAAGAAGCGCTAGGGAGCGAGGGGGCACCTGGGGAGGGGGCTCGGGGAAGGGGGCACCTGGGGAGGGGCTCAGGGAAGGGGGCACCTGGGGAGGGGCTCAGGGAAGGGGGCACCTGGGGAGGGGCTCAGGGGAGGGGGGACCTGGGGAGGGGCTCAGGGGAGGGGGGCCCG
>NW_006209227.1:1964470-1973057 GCF_000334495.1 Tupaia belangeri chinensis | reverse complement strand
GGGCTACCTGGGGAGGGGCTCAGAGAAGGGGGCACCTGGCGAGGGGGCACAGGGAGAAGAGGCTCAGAGAGGGATGCAGGTAGAGGGGGCTGGGGAAGAGGGTCGGCTCACTTCCCCACAGGGCAGGAAGGAAGGGCGGGCTTCCAGGGGATCTAGGTCTCCCTAGATGGGGATCCAGGGGTCTGGCCGGGGGGGGGGGGCTCTCCCTTCAGGGCCCAAGTGAAGGCCAGAGGACTCAGTGTGCCCTGCGGGGTGGGGTGGAAGCTGCTCGGTGGTGAGCCTGATGCCCCTTCTTGTGCCCACGTCCAGGCTGTCCAGTCCTGAGCCCGCCCTGCTCTGGCGGGTCCGTCCCTTCCTCTCTCTGAGTTTGATTTTATTTGTAGATTTTTAAATTTTATTTATTTTTATTTTATTTTTAATTTTATTTAATTTTATTTTTTAATTTTATTTGTAGATTTATTACCTTAAAAACAACTTCTTCTTCTTCTTATTATTATTTAATTTGACCAGAGAGAGAGGGAAAATGAAAAAGTAAGCCACCAGGTTGGGGACTCAAACTGGCCGGCCGTGTGGGAGTCCAGCGCCTTAACCACTACACTACTTGCCAGCTGCAATTTTTAAATTTTGATTAATTAATTCATTTTATTGTAAGAGAGTGCATGCACTCACCAGAGAGAGCGAGAGAGAGAGAGAGAGAGAGAGAGAGAGCGAGCACACCTAACAGAGTATGTCCGCGCTGCACTTCCCCATCCCAGCAGGACTGTGGACACGCATGCACATGCCAGCGGGGCCTGGATCCGAACCATGGTGGGCCCAGTGGGATCCAGCTCGTCTACACGGCTCTTAACCACTGTGCTGTACGGTCAGAGAGACAGCGACCCCCGCCAGGGTCTCACCGGCAGGATCTGCCAGCCCCAGCCAGCGGCTGCTCGTGGGTGTTTGAGGTCAGAACACTCAGGGAGGCCCCTCGAAGTGAACATAGAGCTTCCCATGTGGGTCAGCCTCACAGAGGGCCACGTTTTACCACTGTGCCCCTGGCTGGCCCCCAGACGTGACATTTCTCCAGAGGCCTGTGCAAACCAGCCCTCTGTGAGGTGATTTCCAGCCCTAGGGGATGAACTTGGCTCTGAGGGAGGCAGCGCTGGGTCCCCCCACACCACCTGCTGGTCACAGGCTTCTCTTTATCATGGGGGATGGGGCAGGATGACTGTCCCAGTGCAGGAGGGCTGCAGGGAGCACCTGGGAGGCCTGTGGTGACACGGAGCCCCTGATTTCTCCTCTCCCACCCTTCCTCCCCTGTCCAGGTCCCCATCTGCTGCCTGGGAGGAGAGACCCCCTCGTCTGTCCTGTGAACTCTCCCTTCCCATGGGGGTCCCCTGAGGCCACAGCCACTCCACACCCATCCCTTCCACAGGCAAGACGATGTCTCGGCCCCACCTGCCCATTTCAAGAAGAGGGAGGGAAGCACCTTGGACCTTTTGCTCAACATCTGGAACATCCCAGCTGGCTATTGTCTGGAGGCTCCTGGGGCTCAGGTGACCCCTGACCTCACAGCCTCCCCACACTGAGCACGCTCTGTTGCATCCCGAGGAGGTGGGAGAGATGAGACCCCGTCTTGTTGCCCTCTCCAGTGCCCTCTGGGGAAGGGCCTTCCTCTTCCTCCCCTCCTTGGGACCCTCTGTGAAAGTCCTCCGCCCTCCATCCACACCCACCCTGACCTCTGGGCTCTCCACGGGCAGTGGGGGGAGACCATCGAAGAGCTCATCAACCTGCTTTGAGGGTCAGTGCCCCTCCACATGTGGGACCACAGCCACGACAGCTCTGCTGACCACAGTGGCCTGCCAGGCACAAAGGTGGCCATGGTTTCTAGCTCACCAGAGTGAGGAGGAAGAGGTCAGAGTGTTCTCGGCAGAAGAGGCCACTTGGGCCATGATTCAGACAGAGCTCAGGCCTGGGGTTCTGGGCGCACTCTGTGTGACCTTGGGTGAGTCACTTCTTGTCATGAACTCAGTTGTGTCTCCCAAGAAGACACAGAGAAGTTTTAACCCCCAGTACCTCCAAATGTGACCCCATTTGAAAATGGGACTGTTGCGGATGTAATTAGCACTTAGACCCAGAGGCGAGACGCACAGGGAGGATGCCGTGAGGCCGCAGAGGCAGAGACTGGACTTGCACAGTTGCAAGCCAAGGCTGGTCCTGGAGAGCCTTCGAGACTGCGTGGCCCTACCGCCGGCACCTGGACTCCCGACATGCAGCTCCAGAACTGTGAGACTACCTCCCTGTGGTCCTAAGCCACGTGCTTTGTGGAGACCTGGGACGGCAGCCCTAGGAGTGAGTTCGCTCCTCTGTGCTCAACCTCACAGTCTCCTCTGGGAATGGGATAAAAGATCCAGCTCCGTGGGATGACTAAAGGACCTGACTGGGCAGGCATTTGGCCTCCTGCAAGGGCTGGCTGGTCTCCTTGCCGTTGCTCTGGAGGGGTTCTTCATAGCTACACCCTAGGGTGCAGGTTCTCTATGCATGGAGGGCAGTGAGACTTGAGCTCAAGAGGCAGCCAGGGAGCTGTGGGAGCTCAGGACAATTGAAAATGGGACCCGAGACCACAGTGGAGTTGGGGATCCCAGGTGGTGTGGCCTGCCCCAGACGGTGAATAGGGCGTGCCTCGCCCCTGGCCCTTCCTCTTGGATGGCCTGTCTCCTTCAGCTCGTTGGCTTTGCTTGGGGCTCTGCGTTTCCTCACCCACTGTGGCCTGGATTTGGCTTGGCGAGGACCCTGCAGGGCTCAGTGGTTAGAGAGCCAGATGGCGCATGGCCCGCCATGATCCTAGACCTGCCCTAGTGACTTGACAAGCATGCCAGATATGTGCGCGTGTGGCCGAAGTCCTGAAGGAAGGAGGAAAGGAGATTGCAACTGACCATGCTCCATTGGGGGTACTTTTTTTCTCTCTTTCTCTGGCAAGCACACATGTCCTCTGGCCAAAAAAGAAAAAATGCAAACAACCCTCTCCCCTCAAAAAACGAAAGGGCCCTGGAGCGGCAGGGCTGTTGCCTGGTGTGTGGGGGGTGCTGACACGGGCTGTCCCTGCACGCTCAGACTGGAGTGGTCTGGAACCTGTGTGCAGGGTTCTGTGGTGGTGAGGCCCCGGCTTCCGCCTTCCTTCACATCCAGAATTCACACCCACATGCATGGGTGCACGCAGACCGCCACACGGGCCACACCGCTGAGTGCTGGTTTACCTTGTATGGAAGGAGGCAAACCCTTTTACAATTCGGCCTGTTCCTCTCCTTTTCTCCTCCTCCCTCCTCCTCTTCTACTTTTTGGTCTTTTCTTTCTTGTGCTCTTTTTTCCTAAGTTTTCCTACCCTGTTCTCTGGCTGTATTTTGCTAAGTGACCCCCGCCAATTACTCCTTTTTAAGGTTTAATTATTCCACGAGCAAGAAAAACAGGAAGAGAGAGAAATGGTAACCCCCACAGTCTTCTTCTGTGTGTGTGAAGTTTTTGCCTTAGGGCACGTGCTCGTACATGTACATGTGTGTGCGCATGCAAGAGAGAGAGACTGTGAGGGGGAAAGTAAGAAATCACCCCGCAGGGACCAGCAGTTGGCATAATGGCTATGTCATTGGACTCCCCATGTAGTTGACCACGGTTCGAGCCCTGGACCTGGTGGCTTAAACTCACTCCTAGCATGTGTGTGTGTGTCCAAGATCCTGAGAGAAGAAAGGATTGTGGCGTGGCCATTCCCCCTGGGGGTGACTTCTCGCTTTCTGTCTCTCTGTTTCTCTCTTTTTCTGGTGAGCGTACATGCCCTATAGCAAAAACCTCTCCCAAAAAAAAAAAAAAGAAAGAAAGAAAGAAATCCCCCCCCAAGGAGGATGGCTACACCACAATCCCTTCTCCATTCTCCTGCCGAGACCTTGAGCACACACTCACATGTACCTGCCGTGATTTTCAAGCCACCAGGTCCGGGATGCGAACCGTAGTCGACCATGTGGAAGTCCAGCGACATATCCGCTATGCCATCTGCTGGCCTCACCCTGACAGTCTTGACACTGCCATCCATCCCCTTCAGCCAGCCGGCATCATGGGCATAGGGTGCCCAGAGTAGGGTGGTCTCCCGTGTGGTCCAGCCTCGTAGCGTCACATTTTACCACTACACCAGCGTCCGGCCCGTGGACACGTCCGCTTTCTAATAGCGTTCACATTTCCCCTTCCTCCGTGGTAGGTTTTCCCGACCAATATTTCTCATCATGGGGAACCAGCAGTTAGCGTAATGGCTGTGTCGCTGGACTCCCACGTAGTCGATCGAGGTTCGCGTCCCAGACCCGGTGGCTTAAAACTCACGCCGGGCGCGTGTGCATGCGTGCCTAAGATCCCGAGAGGAGAATGGAGGAGAAGGGATTGCGGCGTGACCATCCCCCCTGGGGGGTGATTTCTCGCTTTCTGTCTCTCTGTCTCTCTCTGTCTGGCGAGTGCACGCGCCCTATAGCCAAAAAAAAAAAAAAAAAAAAAATTCTCATGGTTATTTCTTCCAGATCTTTGAGTGAACATTAGGTGATGTCTTCAGAAACCCCATCTTCTGTGATGAAGAGACGTTTACTAAAGTCATGTGGTTCCCTTCAGCATTATTCCATTGGCTTTCTTTGGTTAACATAATCTAAAATTAGATTTCATAAATTATATTACAATTTTCAATAGGATCTCTACTTAGAGTAATTTTTACATCTATCTCTCTAAAGTCTATCTGTATAAATGCACAAAGAGATTTCTAGAAATGGTGGCTATTCATTAACGATGGCTTCATTTCTGAAATTGAAATTCATTTTTATTTTGTTTTGCTTTTTACTTCCTTCTCTGTGTTGCTTGGATTCTTTAAAATCAGGGGACAAGCAGTTAGCGTAATGGCTATGTCGCTGGACTCCCACATAGTCGACCGTGGTTCAAGTCCCGGATCCGGTGGCTTAAACTCACGCCGGGCGCGTGTGCGTGTGTGCCCAAGATCCTGAGAGGAGAATGAAGGAGAAGGGATTGCGGCGTGGCCAACCACCCCCTGGGGGGGGATTTCTCGCTTTCTGTCTTTCTGTCTCTCTCTGTCTGTCTAGAGAGTGCACGAGCCCTATAGCAAAAACCTCTCCAAAAAAAGAAAAAAAAATCAGCAGGTAGCATTTACACAAGTACAGACCATCAAGAGTATAAAAAAGGTATCGTGGAAGTTAAGGCAGCTGGATCTTACATGGCTGACTGTACAGTTCAAGTCCTGGATCCGGTGGCTTGAAAAACATGCTGAGTGCATGAGCTTGCGTGCCCAAAATCCCGAGAGGAGAATGGAGGAGAAAGGATGGTGGTGTGATTAACCCCCGGGAGGTGATTTCTTATTTTCTCTCTCCTCCTCTCTCTGCCACCCCGCAAGCACACGGACCCTACAGTAAAAAATAAAAAATGAAAGTGCAGGCCTTATCATTGGCGTGAAGCTCACTGGTGCAGACTTTCACCCGATTAGTATTTATTAACGTTGATCACATAAAGGCAGATTCTCGTGGCCCGATGTGTCACAATACACTGAACCTTCACAAGAACCACGAGGCGGTGTCAGCAGGTCCATTTTACAGAAGAGGGACTGAGCGCGGAGAAGCTGAGTGACGTGACCCTGCTCCACGGCTAGCAATAGGAGGCGAAGGGGCAAAAACGGGTCTGCCTACTGCCAAGGCTGCACCCTTGACCTGAGCCACCTGCCCGGTGAGTCCACAGGTGCCTCCTGACTGTATAGACATGAAGGTCAAAGGTTCTTGAAACCTGGGCACCCCCAAAGGTATCCTCGAGGCCCTGAGGTCCGGGAGGCCTTGCAGTGGTACCCCCGCAGTTCTCCCCTGTGCCCAGATGCAGGCAGGGAGTTGGGCAAGAGTTACGACAGGGCCCCTCGGCACAGCTGCTCTCTGGGCTTCGTCATGCACGGTCTAACTGGAGCTGGCAGCCAGGGTGCAGACCAGAGGCAGAGGCCGAGGAGGGTGCAGGGCGAGCTCACCAAGCCAGCAAATCCCCAGAGGCAATCACAGCTGTGAGCGAGGCACAAACAAGGCGCTTTGCCCATTGAAGCCACCCACCCCCTCCCTGCACGTGTACGTGCACGCACACTAGCACACACACACAAGCACACGCAGGCCCATTTGCAGGGTAATGGCTTTGCGACCGCAGGACTTATCTGCAACGTTAGAGGCAGGCCCGCCGCCGAGTCGGCGAGGCAGCCCAGCCTCCGATGGGGCAAGCAGGGTAGGGGAGCCTCCGGACACACCTAGGAAGGAAGCAGGTGCCCACTGGTTGTACCTGGCCCCTGAGGACACTGCAGGGGTGGGACATGACTAGGGGCTACAAATGGCTTGGTGGGTCTGGGCTGGTGGACGGCCCCTGCCCTCTGCTGCCCCACCCTTCCCCTTCCCGCCTCCCAGGCCTGCGAGTGCGCAGAGAAGCAGGAGCCCTGACTCTGGGCCTGAAACCAGCCGCAGCCCCCTGCTGCTGCAGTGGCCTCGGCTGTGTTCTTCTGCCCAGTCCCATGGTGACGAGGGGACACACAGGGGGCCCCAGGAAGGAGGATGCTATTGTGGGTGGCGACGGGTGGCAGGGTTCTTATTAGGGGCTTGTTTCCCTGGCAGTGTTGGAGAGAGGGCCTGGGAGGAAGGGCCTCTTCTTCCTCGGTGCAGGAAACCGAAAAGAGCTGTCACCTGGATCTTCAGAAAAGACCCAGCTGCCTGTTTGAGGTCAGGATGGGAGGGGCTAATCTCTCTGACACGCCCCTAGCCCACTGGCCTTGACAGGCAGCCAAATCTCAGGAATCTTGGGATCCTAAGGCTCATGATGCCCTTGGGGTCCTGAGAGGTGCTGGCCAGCATGCCCCACCTGTCAGCCTGACAGTGGCAAAGCCTGTGGGTGCCCGGGGTGCGTCCGCTGAGATACAGGGCTGGAAGAGATAAATCCCGAGCACGTGATTAACGCAGGCAAAGGCAGGCCACCGCCGCGAGGCTCGCTGGGGAACAGAGTGGCAGTGGGGCAGAAAGCCAGCAGCCTTGGGGCCTCTGGGAAGGGGCTCTGGCAACCGCACAGCCTCTGGGGTCTCCGTGGCCCTCCCTGGCACTGCCCCTGCACAGGGCCCTGGCCCTGCAGCCGACAAGGCCCCCAGGGACTCAGGCCAGCCCCCCCTGCTTGGCCCCAGCACTGCAGCTGGTGTGGAGGGGGCTGATCCCAGCTTGACGCTCTGACCAGGGCCTGACCATCCTGGTGATCGGAGGACCCTGTGACCCAGAGAAGGGAGGAAGTAAAGCCTGGGGCTCAGCAACAGGGGTGGGGTTGAGTGGGAAAGGACTTCCCTACTGGCCGGCTGAGAATCCTGGAGCAAATTACTTCCCAGTCCAGCCTTAGCTCCTTCTCAGTTCAGTAGAATTCACAGCAGTGACTCCCTCAGGAAGTCGGCGAGAGGCTCCTGCAAAGCACCGACTGGGTGCCAGGCAGACACGGGCCATCCCAGCCCACGAGGGTGCATTTGGCACCTCTGGTGTGCCCAGGCTGTGCTGAGCTGGGCTACTGCTCTCCTGGAGGTGACGAGCTGCCGGTAGGCAAATACTAAATCATAACTGGGAACCAGCAGGTGGCGTAACGGTTGTGTTGCTGGACTCCCACGTGGTTTAAGACCCCGTCTTCAAAAATCATACTAAAATAAGGCCAGCCCATGGCATAATGGTTAAGATGGCTGGATCCTACGTGCTAAACGGCATGATTCAAGTTCCAGACCCAGCCGTTGGTAAAACACACAGAAGCGTGTGCATGTGTGCCCAAAAGAGAAATAGAGAGAAAGGACTGAAGCGTGGCCGTCCCTTCTGGGGGAACTTTCTCACGTTCCCTCTCTCTGTCTCTCTCCAGTGAGCTCACACACTCTCTAGCAAAAATGAAATAAATAATTTGAAAAATGATGATGCTGGATAAGGCATTTCCGACTCACGCAGCACAGTGAAGCCCTGGGTGATGGTCGGGGAGCCTTCTGGGGTGCAGAAGACACTGGCAGCAAAATCCCGAAGTGTGACAGTACGTCCGTTGGTGAGGCTGTGGAGGAACAGTGCCGTGGCCTGCTGGTGGGACAAGACCCGGGGCAAGTGCAGCACCTGCTCAGATACCGCATCCCTCACGCACTCTCATTCCTGAGCTAGTGCCCAGTCGTAGCGAGGGACGAACACGGGCTTACACAGTGCAGGGTGTGCAAGGGCATCCACTAACCAACCAGTCAGGGCAGCAGGGCCAGCGACAGCCCAGGTTCTGATCAAGAACAGCCTGGGTCAGATCAAGACGTGCAGAGCTGTAACGGGGTTTGTGTGTGTGTGCCTCTCTGTGTGTGTCTGCATGTGTGTCTCTGCGTGTGTGTGTGTGTGTCTGCGTGTGTGCAGCATCATGTATAGTGGTGTATTATGGGGCTGTAAGGAAGGGATAGGAATCTGTGTGTGTGTGTGCGTGTACAACCTCATAATGTATAACAGTGTATTATGGAGCTGTAAGGAAGGGATAGGAGTGTGTGTGTGTGTGTGTGTGTGTGTGTGTACAACCTCATAAT
>NW_006209227.1:1957831-1963635 GCF_000334495.1 Tupaia belangeri chinensis | reverse complement strand
TGTATAACGGTGTATTACGGAGCTGTAAGGAGGGGATGGGTGTGTGTGTGTGTGTGTGTGTGTACAACCTCATAATGTATAACGGTGTATTACGGAGCTGTAAGGAAGGGATAGGAGTGTGCGTGTGTGTGTGTGTGAATTTGCCAGAGAGCACATGTGCTCACAGGAGAGAGACAGAGAGAGAAGAACAGTGAGAGAGCGCCCGGTGGGGGAGGTCACGCTGCAATCCCATCTCCTCCGTCTCTCCTCTGGAGGTTTTGGGCATGGAGGCATGCACGCCCAGTGTGGAAGCACTGGGTCCAGGATTCAAACCACAGAGTCAGCCGCGGGAGATGCAGTCACCTAGTCCAGGAGGCTACGGTTGTAGAATGTGACACAGCGGCCAGCCAGTGGCCCCCAGGTGGGGGTAAGGTGCTGGCAGGAAGGAGCTGGAAGGAAGGAGGAATAGGAGTAATACGCAGTCATACATTATGAGGTTCCCACGTGGCCGACCGCTTGGCTGCAGTCTGGGACCCATTGGCTTGAAAAACATGCCAGGTACACACGCTCACACGCGCATGTGTGTGCACGTGTGCGTGCCCAAAATCCCAAGAGGGGAATGGGGTAGAAGGGACTGCAGTGTGGCCATCCCCTCAGGGGGTGCTTTCTCTCTCTGTCTCCAGCGAGCAAACACCCACTATAGCAAAATGAGAAGAATGTGAAGACCTTAGATGGAGCCCTCTGTGCCCGGAAGGCTGCCTGCTGCGTAGGAAAGGACGGCTGTCACCACAGTCCAAGAAGAGCACAGTTCAAAAGGCTTTTCTCCCATGAGAGACAGAGAGGGAGACAGAAGGAGAGAGAGCCCCCCCAAAGGCCTGGCTACCAGCCCACCCCAGTTTCAGCCAGCTTGGTCCTGCTCACCAGTCCTCACCCCAACAGCGCCAATCTTTGCCTCCTCGAGACAGTGCAAAACTGAAGTATTCCCTGCGGTGGGTGGGCGGGGGAGAACCAGCAGCAAGGCGGTGGGAGTGGCTGGGAGACCTTTTACTTTGAATTGCTTATTTTTTTTTTTGCACATGTGCCTGGCATGAGTTTGAGCCACCGGGTCTGGGACTCGAACCACAGTGGACTATATGGGAGTCCAGTGACATAGCCATTGCACCAACTGCTGGTCCCAAATTGCTTTGATTTTTTTTTTTTTTTTTGGAGAGGTTTTTGCTACAGGGTGCCTGCGCTCGCCAGAAAGACAGAGAGAGACAGAGACAGTAAGAAATCACCCCTCAAGGGGGATGGCCACGCCACAATCCCTTCTCCTCCATTCTCCTCTTGGCATCTTGGGCACATACATACACGTACCCGGCGTGAGTTTAAGCCACCGGTCCGGGACATGAACCAGGGTCCACTACATGGGAGTCCAGCGACATAGCCATTACACTAACTGCCAGTCCCCCAAATTGCTTTGATTTTTGAATCACGTGATTTTTACAAACCCTCCAGGTGCTCCGTTTTTTCCTGGAGGCAGAAGCGGGAGGTAGAGGGTCCACGGATAAGCGTGCAGGCTCCAGGCCTGACCTGGAGCTGGGGAGTCCAGGAATAAGCACCGACGCGCTGGATGCGCTGAGCAGTGGCTGTTCTTGGGGAACAAGCCGGAGTCGCAGGCTCAGGGACCTGAACCCACTACGGGTGCGGCGGGGCCAACCCGGCACTCGCATGCGGTGAGACCTGCTTCGTGGTGGGGACAGAGGGAGTGACCGGAAGGGCTGGCAAGGAGCACGTGGTGGGGGGAAGGGGGACGGGCCAGAGTGCTGTAGGGCCGGGAGAAAGTGTCCCCCTTCCGGGGGCGGGGAACTCGCTGGCCGGGCAGCACCCGGGCCACAGTCCCTCCCCACCCGACCCGGAGGAAGGCCCTCCTCTCCGCCCGCCGCTGTGTGGCCCACGCCCAGAGGGAGGAGCGGGCCTGGGGCGCCTCCTGGTGGCCGCGACGAGAGACGCAGGCCTTGAAGGCCGGGCAGCCACGGCTGCTGCACGCAGTTCAGAGCCCGGAGCGCTGGGACCAACCAAAACCAGGGGTAAGGCTGGGTGGCTCGCGGACGTTCCGGGGCAGCTGAAGGAAGCTCTCGGTGACGGCAGCTACCCCAGGAACCCCGGGTCCAGGGGCGGTGGGAGTCTTTTTGGAAACGAAACTCCAGCCCCCTCCCTCAGGCCTGCCCTGCGGAAGGGCAGCTGCTCTGGCTGGGTTCTTCTGGAGTTCAGGGAGGTGAGCCAGGCGTCTTCTGTCCTCCCACCACCATGACCTGTCCGCCCTGATCCCTTTTAACCAAAAGCTGCTCTGCCTTTTTCCAGGTCTCCGTCCTGTTCAAGCCACTGCTCTGGGGGTCTAGGAACACCCAGCTCGCTGTGCCCATGGGGCTGGCTGAGGCCGGACATGGGTCACCATGGCAATATCCTGCAGGAGGTGTCTGTCTCTCTCTGTCTTTCTCACTCATGGGAGAAGTACATAAATCATATTTTAAAATATTAAGAATGTCAGGGCCACCAGGTGGCATGATGGTTAAGGCACTGGATTTCCACATGGTCAACCATGGTTCGGGTCCTGGACCAGCAGCTTGAAAATCAGGCCAGGAACATGTGGGGCCGCTCCCACAATCCCAAAAGGGGAATGGAGGAGAAGGAATTGTGGCATGGCCATTCCAGGGTGAATTCTCACTTTCCCTCTCCCTGTCTCTCTCTCTCTGGTGAGCATATGCACCCTATGGCAAAAAACCTAAAGAGAGAGAGAGAGAGAATTTCAGGATAGTGACAGCAGAGCAGTAAAGCAGGAAGCAGGTGTGGGGGCTGTCTGAGGCCAGCACCCATGAAGCTGATATCTAACCTGGAGCTAGAGTTGCAGGTGAAGGTCATACTGGAAGAAGGGGAGCAGATGGTGGCGGAGGCTGGCTTTGGGCCGCCCTCCCTTCTACTCCATAGTTGTCCCCACGCGGTTCTCAGACCATCCCCTGTCCCCGACACCTGTGCAGGTGCACGCAGGCAGGTCAGCAAGGGGCTCTGCGCTGAGTCTGGGGTCTCTGGACCAGGTCTCTGTGGGCGTTAGTAAGTGCTTACCTGTACTGGCTCCACTAAATCTCAGGGTGAACATTTTGTAGACGAGGAGCTGAGGCGTGGAGAGGCCGATGGCTTTTCTAGGGCAGTCAGTCCCAGGTCTGAGTGTAAAACGCTGGGGAGACTCCACTGAGGGAAGTAGAAGCGGGGAGGGAGCAGGCACTTGGTCTCGGTGTCATCGTAAGCTGGGTTAGATGGACAGTACAGAAATTGCGAAGTTCATTGAACTTTTTGCACATGGCAGGTCCTGTCTTAGGCCATGACAGATGTGTCAGGGGCCGTCACCAGCCGACCCAGCCCTGTGGTGCAGTCGGGAGACTGCAGGACAGCAGGGCTGGAAGCCACTGCCGACTACAGTTACAGGCCCCCGGTGGGCTGGAGAAGGGGGTTGGAGTGTGAGCAGAGCCTGTGGAGGGTGCGTCTCTGGCTCTTGTGCACCCACAGATGCACTCTAGCATGGATTTTTGAAATGCATTATAATCCCACCACATTCCAGATGAGGGGACTAGGCAGGGCACAGTGAAGTCACACAACCTGCTCAGAGCCACAGGTCAGAGGGGGCGGAGCTAGGATTTGTTGTTGTTGTTGTTGTAGGCCATGTGCCCTCCCCAGAGAAACAGAGGGACAGGGAGAAAGAACCCCCGGTGGGGCCCAGTCATGCTACTCTTCCTTCGTCTCCTCCTCAGGATCTTGGGCGTGCATGCACCACATGTACCTGATGTGTTCTCTTTTTCTCTTTTTTTTTTTGTTTTTTTAGAGAGAGATCTTTGCTATAAGGTACGTGCTGGAGAGACACAGAGATACAGAGAGGGAGAAAGCAAGAAATCACCCCCTGGGGGGATGCCCATACCGCAATCCCTTCTCCTCCCTTCTCCTCTTGAGACTTTGGGCACACACACATGTGTCCAGCGTGAGTTTTAACCCACCGGCTCTGGGACTCGAACCATGATCCACAACATGGGAGTCCAGCAATGTAACCCATCTGCTGGTCCCTACTCAATGTGTTTTCTAAGCCACCTGGTCCAGGACTTGGACCGTGCAAGTGGCCATGTGGGATCTGGCTCTCTTAACCACCAGGCTATGGGCAGTTCCCAGAGCTACACTGCACTGTGTACAGAGCCAACTGGGAGGGAGCCAGGGGAGGCTTGGGCAGGCGACAGAGGCAGGCTCCGCTGTGCCCAGAACCCCCCTTCACCCTCTGCTGTTTCTGCCCTGGTCTCTGGGCTACATGGTCTCCAAAGCCAGCCTTGGGCTGGCTCCATCTCCTCCAGGAGCCCCTGTCACACCTCACCTTGCACTGGAGGACTTAGGGTGTGGAGCCTGGGGGACCCCAAGAAGGGACCCGCGGAGCGGGACAGGAGGTAGAGCTTGCCCTGTCTGTTGCTCCAGTCTGGGCCAGAGCCTCCGCTGGGGGAAGCAGGCTGCCCAGGAAGGGAGCTGTCCAGGTGCTGGGCGGAGGCCCAGGCTGTCCGCCTAAGCCACTTCTGACTGTCTGCGGTCCCTGCCTGTGCCCTCCCGGCCAGAGGCTCAGGGATGAGCAGAGGAATAAGCAGAGGCGTGAGCAGAGGAACATGGAATCCTGGGTCGTTGGCTCCGCTCCCCGCCCAGGTCCCCTCTGGGCCCCCTTCCCCCTCCTCTCCCGTCTGTATTTCTGTTCCTCTGTCTCTGATCCCATGCCCTGCTCGCTGTCTCTCAGTGAGCCTGTCTCTCTCTGCCTCTCTCCTCTCCCTCTCTCTGTCTCTTCCCTCCCTGCTGTGTCTCTGTTTCTCTTTCTCTTGCCCCTCCCCCTTCCCAGGCCTTCCCTGGGGCCCTCTAGCAACCCCCAGCCCTTCCCAGAGGCTCTGTCCCCGGGAAGCCTTCTCTGCCCAGGCTCTTCCCGGCCGCTGGGGGCGGGGAAAGCACATTTCTGTCCTCCAGGTCTAATATCTTAATGCGAGGCCATTACTCACCCGGCCCAGGCAGGGCAGGCCTCGCCCCTCCTCCTCTGTCATCCATCCTGAAGCCTCTGTGTTGTTCCTTGGGGATCGGATTAACGGACGACAGGCTGGATGAGCAAATGTAGCTGCCAGCCCGCCCTCGCCTCCTCACTACCTCCTGCCCAGCCTCCCAGGTCCCCGGACTGCGGCCTGGCCGGGGCTTCAGGTCCTGAGGAGGGGCAGCCTGGGCCTTAGGGATCTGGATCCTGGGTCCTGCTCCTCCAGTGCCTGGCAAAGGTGGAGGGTCGCAGGAGGGGGAGGAGCTGGGAGGGTCCCACCGGCTCTGGGACTCGAACCACTCGAGGGTTCTGGGAGCGGGAGGAGCTGGGCCCAGGGTGACCTGGGCCTCACTGTGAAACCCGAGTGTGACGGGCAGCTGTAAGGCCCGTGGTCCCTATCCAAAGCCCTGTAGTATTCACTCACTGAATCCACACAAATGCCCCGCGAGGCCGTACGGTGTTAAGACCCCACCTCCCAGAGGCGACTTGGCCACACAGCTGTGAAGTCCACATGTCAGGTGTCACGCTTCGTATCTGTCAATTTCCTCAACACACTGCGTGTGCGAGAGGGCGGGAATCACCCCCATTTTACAGACGAGAAGCCGAGGTATCACTCAGGTCCACCCTCTGGCGTGGCTGTGTCCCCACTGCCGTGGTCCTGCCCTCTTTTCTCCCATTTCTTGAGGGGATGGTCCGAGCCGCACTGCTGTCTGTGGCCTGCGGGACAGACGGCCAAAGAGCGGTGTGGGGG
>NW_006209227.1:1954349-1957370 GCF_000334495.1 Tupaia belangeri chinensis | reverse complement strand
ATGCGCTTTGTTCTCCCATTACTGGAGGGGATGGTCCGAGCCGCACTGCTGTCTGTGGCCTGCGGGACAGACGGCCACAGTGCGGTGTGGGCGGGGGGGAAGCCGAGACCCGTCTGTCCGCCTTGCCCTCAGCCCTGTACTGCCTCCTGGAACCCAGGCCTGAGCCCAGACTGCGGAGCTGGAGCCGAAAGCTGCCGAAAGCTGACTCCCCAGAAGGGCCCACCTGGAGCCTCCCCTGCTGCCCGGACACCAATGCTCTCCACTCTGCACAGCCCAGCCAGCCTGGTTCCCATAGCAACCTCCAGCTTGTTGTCTCCTAGCAACTAAGTGGTCCTCGGAGGGGGAGGTAGAGGAGTGGAGAGCAGCTGACATGCCAGGCCGGGGTCCTGGGTTCTAGTCCCAGCCAGGCTGTGTTGTGGCTGTGAGGTCTCCAGCCCTTGCCCTCTCTGGACCTCTGCTTTCCCATCTGTGAAGTGGGGAAGGCACAGTTCAGGGATTAAGCATTCAGGATTAAGTGGACAATCTGGGAGGCTGGGACAGGCCATGCAGAGGTGTGGTGAGAACGAGAACCATCGAGCCTCTGCCAGCCCGGCAGGGGCCGCGGGAGGGAAGGCCTGGGTTCTGGGGGCCTCTGAGGTGCAGGTGAGACTCCCCACCATGAAGGAGGCCAGCCCTGCCCACCTGGCAGCTCCGCCCTGCCCCTTTGGCCTTCTGCTGGTGCTCTCACCATGGCTGTGCCCAGAGATCTCTCTAGGGAAGCACGCTCCCCGACAATCCTGCCTCCCTCGGTAGAAGACTGCAACACGTTGACACCAGAACCCACGGAGTTCCCAGCCCTTCACAGATGTCATTTCATTTTGCCCAGTGAGGAATCCGCAGCCCAGGGGCAGGTGTGGAACGGGCTCAGAGGGGTTAGGCTATTTAGGCTACGTGCCCTACAGCAAACAAGGGTCTGAGCTGAGACTGGGCCTGACTTCGTGGGTTAGGCGGGAAAGAGCAGGGGGAGATTAGGGAGTGACCTACGATGGAGGGGAGAGGGTGAGAGGGAGAAAGCCAGGCATGAACCCCCAGGGTTCATCCATTAGATGGCCTATCTGTGGGACTAGCAGGTGGTGTAATGGTTACGTTGCTGGACTCCCATGTAGTCAACTGTGGTTCGCATCCCGGACCCGGTGGCTTAAACTCACGCTGCGCACATGTGTGTGCGTTCCCAAGATCCCAAGAGGAGAATGGAGGAGAAAGGATTGCGGCGTGGCCATACTGAGCCCAGACTGCGGAGCTGGAGCCGAAAGCTGCCGAAAGCTGACTCCCCAGAAGGGCCCACCTGGAGCCTCCCCTGCTGCCCGGACACCAATGCTCTCCACTCTGCACAGCCCAGCCAGCCTGGTTCCCATAGCAACCTCCAGCTTGTTGTCTCCTAGCAACTAAGTGGTCCTCGGAGGGGGAGGTAGAGGAGTGGAGAGCAGCTGACATGCCAGGCCGGGGTCCTGGGTTCTAGTCCCAGCCAGGCTGTGTTGTGGCTGTGAGGTCTCCAGCCCTTGCCCTCTCTGGACCTCTGCTTTCCCATCTGTGAAGTGGGGAAGGCACAGTTCAGGGATTAAGCATTCAGGATTAAGTGGACAATCTGGGAGGCTGGGACAGGCCATGCAGAGGTGTGGTGAGAACGAGAACCATCGAGCCTCTGCCAGCCCGGCAGGGGCCGCGGGAGGGAAGGCCTGGGTTCTGGGGGCCTCTGAGGTGCAGGTGAGACTCCCCACCATGAAGGAGGCCAGCCCTGCCCACCTGGCAGCTCCGCCCTGCCCCTTTGGCCTTCTGCTGGTGCTCTCACCATGGCTGTGCCCAGAGATCTCTCTAGGGAAGCACGCTCCCCGACAATCCTGCCTCCCTCGGTAGAAGACTGCAACACGTTGACACCAGAACCCACGGAGTTCCCAGCCCTTCACAGATGTCATTTCATTTTGCCCAGTGAGGAATCCGCAGCCCAGGGGCAGGTGTGGAACGGGCTCAGAGGGGTTAGGCTATTTAGGCTACGTGCCCTACAGCAAACAAGGGTCTGAGCTGAGACTGGGCCTGACTTCGTGGGTTAGGCGGGAAAGAGCAGGGGGAGATTAGGGAGTGACCTACGATGGAGGGGAGAGGGTGAGAGGGAGAAAGCCAGGCATGAACCCCCAGGGTTCATCCATTAGATGGCCTATCTGTGGGACTAGCAGGTGGTGTAATGGTTACGTTGCTGGACTCCCATGTAGTCAACTGTGGTTCGCATCCCGGACCCGGTGGCTTAAACTCACGCTGCGCACATGTGTGTGCGTTCCCAAGATCCCAAGAGGAGAATGGAGGAGAAAGGATTGCGGCGTGGCCATACCTTCTGGAGGGTGATTTCTCACTTTCTGTCTCTCTGTCTCTCTGCTTTTCTGGCCCACGCATAACAAAAAACTCGCAAAAAAAAGAAAAAAAGAAAAGAAAAAAAAGGCCTGTCTCTGAATGGCCCAGGTAGGGGACAGAGTGGAACACAACGGAGACCAGGGTTGGGGCCAGGGCGCCAGGCGAGAGAAACCCTCCCCAGCTTAACAGGTTCCGACTCAGCGGCAGCTCCCCACCCCGCCTCCCCCGGGGGCCGTGGAACGCTCTCGGAGGGCAGAGGGAGATGTGGGGGCCGCGGGGCCCCACAGCACAGATACTCCTGGAGAAGGCAGGCAGGCGAGGGGAGACTTGGGGCGGGCAGGGAGGGCGTCGATCCCGACCCGTCGGTGCAGAGACAAGGGCAGGAGAGGAAGAGCCGGCTGTCAGAGCGGCCGGACAAGGGCGCGGCTGGGGGCGGGTCGCAGGGGAGCGTCCCCTGGACTGTGTCCGCGAGGACCAGGCCCCGGGTCTCGGTCCTCAGCGTGCTGCGAGGAGAGGCGGGGCGGGACCTGGCCCTGTAATATCCAGGGAGCGCTCCGTTCGTCGCCCCAGTCTAGGGAGCCCACCCCCGAGCGGCCCTCCAGGCTGAACCTCCCCCCGTCCGCGCCTCCCCCGCCAGAC
>NW_006209227.1:1953739-1954188 GCF_000334495.1 Tupaia belangeri chinensis | reverse complement strand
TTTGTGCGTACCCCTATGTCACCGGGACCCCTGAGTGGGACCAACGAGGCTACTTTCTTAAGGTTCGACCTCCGCCCTCTCTCCGCCCCCCTCTGTCCTTCCCCCTGCGTCCTCTGAGCTGGTCGCCTTCCTCCCGCCCCGCCCCCGAGCCTCTAACGTCGGCGACCCTTTCTGTGGGTGCAACACCGTGAGGTCAACGCGTGTGCATCCACACTCTGGCAAGCACGCACGTGTGCACACAGGGGCCTACCCGCATGCACAGGGGTAAGCCTGCAGGACATACACCGGGCACGCCCACGGCGGGGCCCAGGGGCACATACAGGCACGGGACGCACCGGCACCTCCCCGGCCACAACTGCACACTCGTGCGCGCGCACACACGCCCGCCCTGGGTCTGGGTGGAAGCGACTCAGACCCCGCGGCCCCCTCAGCGGCTCAGAAGAGAAGCC
>NW_006209227.1:1950587-1951691 GCF_000334495.1 Tupaia belangeri chinensis | reverse complement strand
AAGCGAAGCCCCCAGCCTCAGCGGTGCTCGGCCAGGCTCCCGCCCCGGGGAGCAGTAGAGCCAGGGTTGGGGAAGGGGCAGCAGAGGGGGAGGGGAAGCCTTGTCAAGGACACCAGAAGGGAAGAAAAAAATGAAGTGGGAGAAATAAAATCAAAAGGCTTTTAAGGCTGCTCTCTCCAAGTTGTGGATGTCTTGGCTGCGGTCGCCGCAATGAAATATTGCGCTCTCTGATCGCTTAATGCAGAGCCCGCAGCCCCTCACCCTAGCCAGGGCATCCCTCCCCTCCCCCGCCGTCCCTCCCCTTTCTCCCGGGCAGATCTGCCTCCGTCCTCTCAGAAGGGCCCAGAGTCTCTGACAGGCCACACCTGGTGCCCGCTGCCAGCCTGGCACTGACCTCAGGAGGGGCCAGGCAGTCACAGCCAGGCAGAGGACCCCAGCCCACAGCCTGGACAGGAGGAAAGGGCACAGCTTGGGGCTGGGACCCCTGCCCATGCGTGGCAGCTGTGGTGGCCTGGGCTCATTCCCTGCAGGGATGCTCTTTCTGGGGGGCCTTCCTGGTGTGAAGGCACTCCCCGTCCGGAGTCAGGAGGCGAAGGAAGTGAGGACTGTGTCCCATAGGGTCCCTGTCCCTGAAGCATGGAGAGGACTGGGAGACCCAACCCGTTGCAGGAGGGGTTTGGACCGGAAGTGGGGAGGTGCAGGGTGTCTCGGCCCAATTTCCAGCCTAGTGTTACAGTTCAGTGTGGGTTAAAAGCCTGGCTCCCAGCTCAGCCCCTGTTCTGGCTGCACCGTTTCCTGGCTCTGTGACCTTGGGCTCTTCTGAGCCTCCTGTGCCTAAATTTCCACACCGGGAAGGAGGGAGCAAATAATAGAACCGGCCTCACGGGGTTATTGGAGGATTAAAAGAGAAAATATATGCAAAGTGCTCAGCAAGGCCTAGCGCTCAGGAGGGGCCCTAAGTGGGGCTAATTACCTCTGTAATCTCCCGATGTCTCCCCCTACCCCACGCCCCTGCCCCTCCCACTCCCTCCCTCCCCCCTGGCTGCACACCACCCCGCCCCCAGGCAACAGTTCTCTGAGCCCTTCTGTCAGGGGCGCCAAATT
>NW_006209227.1:1929447-1932026 GCF_000334495.1 Tupaia belangeri chinensis | reverse complement strand
CTGGCTGCACACCACCCCGCCCCCAGGCACCAGTTCTCTGAGCCCTTCTGTCAGGGCCGCCAAATTGGCCAGATCTCCGTAATGCTAAAAAATTGGTCCATTAGCTGGCAGGGAACATTGACAGGAGGGAAAGCGGTGAGCTGGGCTGCCACAGATGTGCCAGGGCGGGGGAGGGGAGGGGACTCCAGGGCTGCTCTGGGGGAGCCAGCCATGCATGTGACAGAGAGAGAGAGAGAGAGAGTTTTTGTGTGCGAGGCTGGCAACGTTGGCAGCATCGCCTCCTCTAAACCCATCGCAGGCCCAGGAGGTTGGCCCTGTGATCACACCTATGTTGCAGATGGGGAAACTGAGGTGCAGAGGAAAGGAAGGCTGCTTGGCGAGTGTAGGAACCAGGACGTCCCTAGGCTGGGATGCCACTGGTCCCCTGGAGGCCCCTTCCCAACGACCCCCAGCGCTCCTGAGCCTCGCTCTGCAGTCTACCCTTGGCCGGCTCTCATGTGGGAGAGAGGCCCGTCCTGCTGGGATCGGCCATGCTGTTGCTGCTGTGGGGGGGAGAGGACAGGAGTGGAGAGGGCACCAGGGGCTCCAAGGAGGAAGAGGGGCGTGGCTTTGGCTGGCCCAGAGCCCCTCCCTAGGAAGGTGCCTAGACAAGGACCACCCACGGAGCCCTTTCCTGGCTTCCCCCCATCCTCCGTTTGCTGGCTGTGATCTCATTTAAACTCAGCTAGCTGGGTAGCACTACTGTCTCCGTTTCCGGATGAAGAAATTGAAGCTTAAAGCGGCCAAGTCACCTGCTCAGGGCTAGTAAGGTGTGGGCGGGGATCTGATTGTGATTAGTCTAGTTTTAATCCTCTGTGCCATTGATGGGGAACTCTTTCCTGGGCATCCGTCCTGTCAGGGAGCGGTTTTAATCCTGAGGATGTTTCCATTCAGCCTTTCATTCCATAAAGACAGAGGACCTCCTAGTGCCAGCAGTGTGCGCTGGGTCACAACGATGAATCAAACCTCCCTGCCAGGGCTGCTAGGCCCCGCTGAGGCAGCCCCGCCCACTCCCACCGACCCAGGGAGCCCACCCACCCCCAGCCATTCCTGCCTCTTCTGTCTCCCTCCCTCACTTCCTGGATCTCTGTGTCTGTCCACAGCTAAGTGGATGCACAGGTCACTGTTCCTGCCTTTAGTACCTGGGCCAGCCCTGCAGCTGACTGCAGTTCAAATCCCGACCTGAGCAGCTTGAAAAACAACACTGGGCACATGTGTGTGTGTGCCCCAAATCCTGACAGGATGGGAAAACGGAGGAGAAGGAATTGCCGCGTGGCCACGCTCCCCCTCAGCCCCAGTTCTCCGTCTCTCTCTGACAAACACATGTGCCCTCTGATACAAATAAAAATGAAGAGGTGGGCGCCTGCTCGTGGGCTTCAGGACCCCCAGTCCTTTCTCTGCAGTCTGCCATTGTCAGACAACAGGCAGGTGGTTAGTACCTGGCTGGTCCTGCACGCTCTTAACATCCCCCCTCAAGTGACTGATAATCGATAATCAAAGCCAACACCCTGGGCTGGGGTTGTGACAGGGGAGGCTGGCAGGCTGGGGAAAGGGCCTTCTCTCTGGCTGTGAGCTGTCCTGTGTCACTGAGGGACCAGTTGGGAAACTGCACACACCCCCACCTCACTGTCTATAGTCACCTGCACATTGCTGTTCCCCAGATGGGCATGTTGAAACCATAGCCCACAACGTGGTAGTTTTACATGAGGCCTTTGGGGGGTGATTAGACCATGGGGTGGAGCCCTCCGGATGGGATGAGTGCCCTCCTAAGAGACAGAAGGCCCGTGGTGAGGTCGTTGAGGGGGCTGGATCCCTCATGGCCGACTCCACCGTTCGAGTCCCAGACCTGGCAGCTTGGGAAGCACACTGGGCACGTGTGTGTGCTGGAAATCCTGAGAGAGTGGGGGACCAGGGGGAGTGATTTTTCACTTCTTCTCTGTCTCCAGCAAAAACAAACGAAACGAAACAAAAAGAAAGAAAGAAGAGGGAGGAGCTGGCCTCCTGGCTTCCTGGCTTCCTCTGCTCTGCACCCAGCGGAGACACGAGAAGACAACCATCTGCAATCCAGAAGAGGACCCTCACCAGGAAGCCCTCTATTGCTGATTCTGGACTTCCGGCTCCAAAGCCGTGAGGAATGAATGTCGGTTATTTAAGCCGCCCACTCCGTCCTATGTCCTATGTGTCACAGCAGTCCAGACTAAGACATTGTCCATCCTCAGCCTGGCCACCAACCACAGTGGTGAATGAGCCCCCAGAGGCAGCCATGGCCCAGAAAACGAGGGGAGGTAGGGGGATAGGGCAATCTGGCTTCATTGGGGTGGAGACCAAACCATCAATAGACTTCAGCTTCTCAGTCTGAATGGCTCCTCTGACCATGGTGATGATGGCGGTGGTGGTGGCGATGGAGATGATGGCGGAGGGTGTGGTGAACGTGGTGAGAAGGTGGTGGCGATGGAGATGATGGTGGAGGGTCTGGTGAACGTGGTGAGAAGGTGGTGGTGGTGGTGGCGATGGAGATGATGGCGGAGGGTCTGGTGAAC
>NW_006209227.1:1923411-1923635 GCF_000334495.1 Tupaia belangeri chinensis | reverse complement strand
ACGAGATGACGGGCGAGGGTCTGGTGAACGTGGTGATAAGGTGGTGGTGGTGGTGGCGATGGAGATGATGGCGGAGGGTCTGGTGAACGTGGTGATAAGGTGGTGGTGGTGGTGGCGATGGAGATGACGGCGGAGGGTCTGGTGAACGTGGTGATAAGGTGGTGGTGGTGGTGGCGGTGGAGGTGGAGGCGGAGGGGGTGGTGGACGTGGTGATGGTGGGGGGC
>NW_006209227.1:1920688-1923078 GCF_000334495.1 Tupaia belangeri chinensis | reverse complement strand
ACGAGATGACGGGCGAGGGTCTGGTGAACGTGGTGATAAGGTGGTGGTGGTGGTGGCGATGGAGATGATGGCGGAGGGTCTGGTGAACGTGGTGATAAGGTGGTGGTGGTGGTGGCGATGGAGATGACGGCGGAGGGTCTGGTGAACGTGGTGATAAGGTGGTGGTGGTGGTAACAGTGAGGGTGGGAGCGGAGAAGGGGCTGGTAGTAATGACGGTGGTGAACGATGGTGGTGGAGAAGGAGATGGTGACGAGGAGGCTGATGCAACTCCAGGCCCAAATGAATGCAGAGAAGTGGAGCGGAAGCGTAACGCTGCGGCTTGGTCGTGCCCCCAGTGGATTGACGGGGGCTGGGGGACAGCAGGTGTTGTGGTGGTTAAGGTGGCTGAATTCCCACACGGCCAACTGTGGTTCAAGTCCTAGATCCAGTGGCTTTTAAAAAACCACACATGTGTGCATGTGTGCGTGCCCACAATCTCAGGAGGAGAATGGAGGAGAGGGGATTGCAGTATGGCCACCCCTCCTGGGGGTGATTTCTCACTTTCCCTCTCTCTGTGCTTCTCTTCTCTGGAGAGTGCACACACCCCATGGCAAAAACCTAAATAAAAAAAATTTAAAAAAGGGAAAAAAGGAAAGAAAGAGATGGATGAACGTTATCACCATAGAGTGGGTTACCTATAAGAGCAGGCTCTTACCAAGGGTCTGTTCCTCATGCAGTTCCCCTCACACTCCTTTGCCATTCTGATTTCCCACCATGGAGTAACCCAGCAGGAAGGCCCTGGCCAGGTGCTGGCACCATTCGTTTGGACTTCCCAGTCCCTAGAATCATGAACCAAATAAATCTGTTCTGTTAAATTACTCCGCTGGTGGGATTCTGTTACAGCAACAGAAAATACCACTCGCCAATCAGTGAGGCAGGGGTGTGAGGCAGGGGTGTGAGGCAGAGAGGGGCTGCTCAGTGATCTGCTCCTGAGCCACCTGTGAGGTCCCCCTCAGTTAACCCCACCACCTCCAGCCAGCCCAGAATGCAAGGGCCCCTATCCTTGCCAGCCTGACTGGCTGGGCGTTAGACCACAGCCTCCTAGCCCCACCCAGTCCTCTGGGATACATCCTCCGGTCCCAGTCCTGCCCCAAGGGACCTATCAGCAGGTGACCAGGGGCCCAAAGCACAGCCATGGACCTATGCATGGGCCTTGGGGAGGGGGTCCCAAGGCTGTGGGGCTCTGAGGAGGGTAGGGATGGGGCTGTGAGACTCAGCAGGCTCCACGGCAGAGCACAGTGATGTGGGCTGGTCAGGTAGCTGACACGGGGCTCCTGAGCTTGGAGTCAGGCCAGTTCCAGTCTATACTGACAAGCCAGGGCCTTGGCTGGTTCTGGTCTCTGTCTCAGCTTGGTCGCTGTCCTGACGCACGGCGTAATGACAGACTTCCTGTCGCAGTGGCTTCGTGAGCTGATGCCCAGCAAACACTTCCACCTCCCAGGCTCTGATGGGTTGCACGACCTTGGCCCCGGCTAATCCCAGGGCACCTGGGCTAGGCCAGGGCTGGGGCTCCCAGCAGGTGGCTGGGCCTAGCACCTCCACCTCCCAGACCCCTCTGTGAGCCAGGCGCCCCGCACTCCATTGCCCCCACCACCTGGCTCCCCCGTGCCCTCTCCACAGGCTGGCGAGGGCTCTGACGTGTGAAATAAAAAGGGATTTTAATTACCTCTCAGCAAAACAGCAATTAGAGAGAATCTCAGCACAACAGCAGTCCCCTCCTCCACCCCCTCCCCCACAGGTCTGCCTCCCCCCCACCCCAGCTGAGGCTGGAAGTAGCTGGAAGTCCTCCAGTTCAGAGCCAGCCCCGTGCCTGGGCCCAGGTCTGGGCTGGTCTGTGCCTGCGGTGACCGCAGAGGGAGCAGGGAGGCAAAGCCCCTCCTAAGGACAGGGCTGGTCCCACAGTTGGGTCTCCCTGTGTCCACACCTAGGGGACAGCCAATACCCGCCTCTCCGAGGTCTCTGCGCATAGCTCCGCGTGCCTGAACGCTCCGTGTGCAGGCAGGCCTGGCGGCAACCTGGGGCTGCCTTGCCCTCAGGAGGAGCCGCTGCTGGG
This sequence comes from Tupaia belangeri chinensis, assembly GCF_000334495.1. Classification (NCBI taxonomy): domain Eukaryota; kingdom Metazoa; phylum Chordata; class Mammalia; order Scandentia; family Tupaiidae; genus Tupaia; species Tupaia belangeri. The sequence continues at coordinate 1,920,986 of NW_006209227.1, read as the reverse complement.
CGGCAGCGATCTCCCCCAACAGGCTTTTAACATAATTGCCTGTGACCCTGAGTCCAAGCTGTCCACTGGCCGCCCCCACTCCGGCCCCTGCTGCCCCTGGTCACTTCATTGTCCATTTGCAGAGCCTGGGGCACCTGTGCTGCATTGGGGCAGGGTGGGGTGTCCCCACGGGTGGTCTGAGGCTGGGGGCAGTGGCGGTGGGAGGCTGATTGAAGCAGTAATTGCAGGCAGCAGCCCCAGCTAATGCATGTTATGATTAAGCCCCATTACTGAGCAGCCGCTCACGCATGGGGACGGG
>NW_006209227.1:1914239-1915914 GCF_000334495.1 Tupaia belangeri chinensis | reverse complement strand
GCCATTCTCGTGGGGAGGGGGAGCAGGCGGCCACTGCCACCTCTGCAGTCCCCTCCCCCAAGTCAGCTATAGCTGGCGGGAGCTTGCCCAGCCTGGAGGAGTGGGGCAGGCACACCCCAGAGACCCAGGGGAAGATAGCAAGCCCCCACTCCGTGGTCAGCTGGTTGGGGGAGCAGCAGTTTCCTGGTCATTAACCTTGGGGTTCTGGTGGCTGTGGACTTCCTGGCCTCAATGCCAGGGACTGTCAGCATTAGGCTGCGACAGCAGGGACCCCAGTCCCACCCCCGCTGAGGATGGCCCTCTTACGCTGGCTGGAATACAGGAAGGTCAGCCTGTAACAGGGGTCCTGAAGCCCCACTTCCCTGCCCATGGGAAATAGACCTCAGCAGCCTTCGTCCCACAGAGGCCCAGAGTGGTTCCCTGACTTTCCCAAGAACACACAACAGGGGTTTGTGTTATCCTGTCCCGGCTTGGCCACAGAGCAGCTGTGTGACTTTGTGAAAGCCACCTTCAGGGCCTCCGTCGTTTTCTCTGTAAGATGGGGATATGAGCTGCACCTGCTACTGGGGTGGCAGGGAGGGCTGAATAAGAACTTAGTATTGAGAGCCCAGGGCTTGGCCTGGAGGTCAGCTACAGTGCTCTTACCACTGGTTTTTGACCTTGACCCATATCCTTGGGATAGGCGGACTCCCAAAGGCCCCAAGAGTGCTGGTCCCTGCTGTACACACGCATTCCTTCCCGTTATTCGCCTGAACACAAATCTGGGTACTGCTATGAAGGTCTTGTTTTAATATTGATTATTTTTTTGTGCTTAAGTGTATTGAGTTCATTTGTGATAGTGTGTGTGTGAGGTGGGGGAAGTATACCCTTGACAAGGTCCCTTCACACCAGGATCCCTTCCCTTCCCTGGCTCTTGGGCTGACCCAGGGATCCCACTGGTGGTCAGCAAGTGGCTTCCAGTCCTGCGGTTCAGTTGTTTTCAGGCTGGGCCTGTTATGAGGGAGTAACAGTCAAAGGTTCCAAATCGGTTGACCTTAAGATCTCGAGATTATTGGGGGGGGTCCTGACTCAATCGCATGAGCCTCTTAAAAGCAAAGTTCCCTAGCTGGTTGCTGTGGGGTAGACAGGTTTGAGGCATGATGAGGATTCAGTGAGGGGCCAGGGAAGGGTTGTCTCCATTGCTGGCTGTGGAGATGGAGGGGGCCACAAGGCAAGGAATGTGGGTGGCCTCAGGGAACTGAGAGCTTGATAGTCAGCAAAACTGAACTACCTTGACTCCATGAGGAACTGAATTGTCCCCCACGATGAGCTTGGAAGACAACCCTGGCCCCCAGATGAGAGCCACAGCCACAGCCAACTCCTCGATTTCAGCCACTGAGACCGTAAGCAGAGAATCAAGTCAAGCCATGCCTGAGTGCTGACAACAGACACTGTGAGAGGACACGTCTAAGGGTGTAGCCATCTGTCCTGCAGCAACAGAAACTAATACCCTCTCTGGCAGTTCTGATGGAGGCTCTAGAAGGTCTTCCCAGGTGGGCAGCCTTGGGAAGCAGGCTAAGAGCAACCCCAGATGTGGCTGGTACCCTCAGCCCCCGACTGCTGGCTAGCCGGTGAGGCCAGATCACCTGCCCAAGGGGCCATGATGGGGGGGGGGGGGGGCAGAGGGGAGGGCAGA
>NW_006209227.1:1908075-1914180 GCF_000334495.1 Tupaia belangeri chinensis | reverse complement strand
CACCCCCCGCCGGCTGGCTAGCCGGTGAGGCCAGATCACCTGCCCAAGGGGCCATGATGGGGTGGGGTGGGGGCAGAGGGGAGGGCAGAAACTTGGCAGCCAGGCTTCCTGCTGGTGCCAGCCTGGAACTGGGAGACCTCGGTATCTACTGCCTGTCCTCAAATCTGACGCACCACAGGACCCATGTCTATGGGAGCCCACGACCGCAGGGTGGGCAGAGGTGGGCAGATATTCACGCCTATGCACAGGTGTACAATGGGAGCACCATGTCCCCTGCTCTCGCCTCTGTCCCACAGTTATACCCTAAGGGGTCGCTGACAACCCCCCTATAAAGCCCCACCCTGTCTACAAGGAGGCCCCACCCAGGATCAAGGCGCTGTGACCAACCTTCTGAGCCCCTCTGCCTCCTCCCCTCTGCAGCCTGCTCTCGCTCCTGCAAGGGACAATTAGTGGCCTGGGCTTTAATTAGCTAACAATCCCCTTCAGCTCCAATCACTTGAAATGATGGTGGAGTGCTGGGGATGGTACCTCAGGCCTGGGGACCCCAGGAGCCAAGGCAAAGGCCCTTTAGGTCCTGCTGGCTCCACTGCCTGTTCCCAGCCCACCCCTCCTTGCAGTCACGGAGGACGAATGGGTCAGATGACCCTGGCAGGAAGGGGCACCTACAGGCTCTGGGGTCCATCTTCCCACAAGCTTCAACCCCCACAGCCTTATTTGCATCTTGAGCAGGAGCCTGCACGGTCTGTCCATCAAATGGGGAACCCGAGGGGCCTGGTCGTCAGAGTAAGAGGTCTGCAGGCTCAGATTCCCACCCCCTTCTCCTTCCTGCTCACCCCACCACCCTACTACTTTATCTGGCCAGCATCCTTCCCTGCCTTGAAGCCAAGGCCTTTCTAATTAGGCTGTACAGGAGGGACTGGGCAAGAGGAAAATCTGGGGTCTCAGTGGAGCTGAGGAAGAGAGATCGCCACCCTGAAAACATTATGTCACAAGCCAATGGCAGGCGGGGACAGGGTGTGCCCAGCACAACAGTTTGGAGCTTGGGCCACCTCAGACAGGGCAATCGAGGAGAGCCCCAGAGGTAGGAACATCTGGGGAGGAGGCTGATCCCTGGCTGCAGGCCCTGAGCTTGCTCCTAAGGACTCTGGGCAAAGCCAGTCATGGTGCCCACCCCTGCACTTCCAGCCGTTCCCAGGCCTGAGATCACAGCTGGGCATCTGGCACTAAGTCACCCTCACTAGGGTCTCCGAGTGCCTGCCTCCCCTGCAGACCTGTCCATCCATCTCCCAGTTCATGGTGTGCATGTCCCAGAGACCGGATGGGTTCAAATCCCAGCTTCAAGACTTCGGGCTGGGTGAACCTGGGCAGCTTTCTTTCTTCTCTAGGCCGCAGTTTCCTGCTCTGTAAGCTAGACCACAACTGGGCTCCCTAGTGTGTGGGGTCGCTGTGAGGCCCAGTGTGGAGAAGCAGGTGGAGGGGTCAGCACAGAGCGTGTTTCTATGGCAGTGTCTCCCACCCGCGGCTGGGGCAGGCTGGTCCAGGTTGCAGCTGGGGCCTGGCTCCACTCAGCCCAGCACAGTTTCCAGGCGCCCCTCCCTGGAGCCGTGCACCAGGCCCCAGACTGGGCAGGGGAGAAGGTGCGGCTCTCCCTGAGAGGACAGGCTCTGCTGCGGGGCCTCTTAGGGGATCCTGCAGGCTCGGAGAGACCCAAAGGGAGTACAGGGCTGGCGATGGAGCACTTGGGTGGGGCGATGGCTTGACCAAAGGCTCAGAGCTGGGGCTGCACCGCCTGTGCAGGAGCAGAGTGCAGAGGGGACTGGGAGGAGGAGCCTGGGGAACTGCACAGCCAGAGCTCACAGAGGAGGCAGGGCTGCAGTGGCCCCTGGGCAGGCCACGGGGAGAGCGATCATGGAAGGGAGAGCGAAGGGCCCGAGGGGAGGCAGGAAAGGACAGGAAGGACAGGAAGCACAGAAGGAAGTGAACAGTCTGTCCAGGGCTGAGGTGTGGCACTTGGAAAGACTTGACAACAAGCTGAATGTGGAGTGTGACAAGCTGCAGGGGCTAGCAGGGCCAGGTGGGACTGGGGCCTGAGCCAGGGCACCGCCTAGCCCCAGTATCCAGAGGAAGAAGGAGAGGTGGGATCGTAGAGGACAGGCAGGTGGGCAGAGCGGAGGATGAGATCAGGACTCCAGGATAGGGCCTAAGGGTGCGGAGGCCAGACAGGTGTGAGTGAGACAGAGACATGTCTCTCGGTTGAGGATGGTGGCCCTGTGGACTTCTGGAGTGTGGGACATACCTAGGCCTGTGGGTCCCTCCAGATGCATGCCACATGGGAAGCAAGGCCCCAACCATGCACCCACAGCATCCTGCTTGCTACAAATAAAGAGACCAGCAGAGGCCCACGGGGCGGGAGCTCATGGCGTCGTGGTCATGGAGCTTACCTGTCCTTACCTCCAGGGGCGTCACGTGCAGCCTCACCACACGCGTGTGTCTGAGATCTTTTAAAACAAGAATGTATGTACGTATTGCGAGTATAAGAAGAAAGATCTAGAGTTGGGGAGCTGGCCCTGGAAACAATTCCACCACGGTGGGCTGGAAGCAGACTGTAGAGCTGAGAGTGGAAACACGGGGACGCAGGTGAGCACATGAACAGCCCTCCTGGTAGTCCCACGGAGAGACCCATCCCAGGATTCCAGAGCCTGGGCAGATCTGAGGCGGTGGGTGCTAGTCTAGCACAAGGCCTGGCACAGGGGGTGCTCCAGCCAGGGGGTTTCTGTAAGCTGATGACAGCTGTGCAGTCATCAAAGGCATCCTCTGTGGGCTGTGCAGATGCATGAGGGGCCGAGACACGGGACCTTTGAGTCCAGTGTACTGGGGACCCAGCGAGGGCAAAGCCCTACCCATGCACCTGACTGACAGGAGAGGCCATCCCAAGTGGCCCAAAAGGATGACAGGCAATTGGCCAATGGGAAGGGTGACCGAGCCAGAACTGCCCATGCTAGGTCCCAGAGGGGCAGGAGAGCCGGCGTGCTCTGGGACATAGGCAGATCGGAGTATCCCTAGGGTAGAGGGAGGCCAGGGTGGGCTGACAGAGAGCAAGACAGGGGAGAGGCCACTGTCTCGTGGGCCACACTGTGGAGAAGCTCAGCCCTGAGGCAGGGGCAGGGGTTCTGGGAGCCCAAGGGTAGTGGGAGGCCAGGGCAGTCAGTGCAGCGAGGGGCCAGGGCCTAGCCGAGAACTCCGTTGGGGTCTGGGCAGGGTAAAGCAAGCTGGGGCCCAGCTCAGTGAGGACCAAGGAGTCCGGGGAGGTGCTGGTCTGGGCCAGGGAGCCCGGGGTCTGACGGCTAGTGGACCATAGGGTCTTCCATCCTCCCCCACCCACTAGAGGCCCAGGCAGGGCTGAGGGACACTTCCTCACCCCAACTGGCCGTAAGAGCCTGGCAGAGTGGAGGCACAGGGCTGGGTAAAGTTAAATGGGTCTCGGGTCCCCCAGGCTTGCCGTGGACACCCAGCTCCCCAAGGAGAGCCTGAGTCAGCACCACAACCACACCACCGGCTGCCCTGCGGCTCCGGCCTTCCTCGGCCCCCCTCCCTGCCACGCTGGCCACTTGGGAGAGTCATTTCATTTCTCAAATTAAAAATCCATTTTGTGCTGTGAATAATAGATGGGACGAGCCCTGGGAGGGCGGCAGTGGGCAGGAAGCTGGCTGGGGGTGTTTCCAGGGCACAGAAGATACCGCAGAACCACCGAGGCTGGGGCTGCTGCATACAGTACGGGCTGGGGACATCTCCCAAAGCTGCCTCCCTGCCCGATGACGCCAGAGGGCCTGGCTGTCCCTTCTGCACAGGACAGAGGGAGCAGGAAGGGGTTGACCAGGTGAGCGCTCTGGTGCAGGGAGTGCTTAGTGTGAGCCACGGCCCCAGTGCACACAGAGTGGGCCACTCGGCGTCCTCCAAACCAGAGCTCAGACCCACTGTGGTGCTGGGTGGCGGGATCGGCTCGGTCTGCCCCTTGTGTACCTCGTCTCCCCCTGCCCCCTCCCCCTGTCTGGCCGCTGCCTACCCTCTGTCCCCACAAGCTGGGCATCCAGTTACCTCTCTTAGGACACGGCTGGGCTTAGCTGGCCACCGCCACATCCAGTCATTCTCATCAGTTATGGGGTCACCTTGGCAATAGGGCATGGGAAGAGTCCTGGGAGCCTTACCAAGAGAGTGAGGGAGCTGGGGATCCCCGTTGCCCCCACTGGCAGCTTCAGCTTCCCTTTGTGAGAAGGGGTGAAAGAGAGAAGGGAGACAGTTGTAGACTCCTCTTTGTTGGCAAGCTGTGAAGGGGTGACCAGGACTGAGTGGCCAGAGGGCCTGATCCAAGTCAACTCTGGCTGGCCCTGGGTGCCTCTGCTCAGAGCTGGGGCCAGGCAGGGAGCCCGCGGGGCGAGGTGTGGGTGTGAGGTGCTGAACAGGGCGGACAGGCAGGGCGGCCTGGATGGGGGTCAGGAGGCCAAGGGAATGGACGGATGGCAGCTGAGTGGGGAAGGGATGGCCCGAAGGGGCCCGGAGAGCTGACCAAGGAGCAAGGAGGGGTGTGTCCCACCCGGTCGTGGCTGGAGCCCAAGAGTCTCTGGGGAAGCATGTTTGCTTCTGTGCCTTTCTGTCGGAAGGGTCGGCTCTCTGAGACAATATCCATTTTTATATTTCTTGGAAATTTCACGGCATTCATTTCAGGGAAAATAAAAGCTGTCATTGCTGGAGAAATGATACCAATCAGGGCCTGAAAAGGCTGGAAAATTATCCTCCTGGAGACTGAACGTTGAGGGAAAAATGCAGATTAAAAGCACAAAGAACCACTTTGCCACCGCCCTGCCCTCCCCTCCCCCTCGTGGAATCACCGCATTTTACATAACTCCGGCTCTCCCCGTGGAATTAATTGGGCCCAAGAAGAATGCATGGGGCAGAGGAGGACTCTGGGGTGGCCGGAACCAGAGGCAGAGTCTCTCCCGAGTGAGTGCAGGCCTAGAGATGGCGAGATGGACAGGTGGAAGACAGGAGAGCAGAGCTGGCCACTCAGGGCCAGGGGCCAGGAGCTGGGCTGACAAGTGGCCCAGGGGAGGGTGACAGGCCAGGATCACTCCCTTGAGCCCCAAGCATGCCATGAGTTTTACCAGATGGAGCCCCAGGGCTGTCTCCAGCCGGTGGCCAGGCCTGGGAGTGCTGGAGCTCGGTGGGGGACACCTGCCAGGCACACCAGGTGGAGAGACACTGGTAGGATGGGGCAGAGAAAGCAGTGAGTCTGGAAAGTGTCGCTCAGCCAAGATGCCCAAGCTTCCTGTGGCCCAGGCAGCCAGGACCTGTGGGTACAGTGGAGAGGTAGGAGGGAGGAACAGGACAAAGGCAAGTTCCAAGGAAGCGGGAAGTGAACACAAATTCAGAGCTCCCCCCTGCTGTCTTCCGACGGGCACACAGTGGGCAGGGCAGGAGTTCTAGCGCTGGCACAGGGTGGAGGGGCCGGGCTGTCCCCTCTCTGAGCCTTTTCTCCCTGCCTGGACCAGGGACTTCCTGAGCAGTGATGCCAGGGCCTGCCAAGGGCCCTCTCCTGCTGCCCCTCCATGCCTCTCCCTCCTCCAGGGCTGGGTGAAGGGAGCGTGACCATCCAGACGCCTAGACGCCCGCACTCGGGGCAGAGCTGATCCAGGGCAAGGGTTACCAGGATCTGAAAGCCTGGAATTGTAGGCCCGCGGGATGCCAGGCACTGGGGCATCGGCACCCCCCAAGCCCTTCCTGGCGGTCCTGTGCTCCAGTCTTCTGGGCTGGCCTAGGGGCCCGCGTACCTCCTCCTCTCCAGCCTCTGCCCCTTACCGGCGGGCAGGTGGGCGGCTCCGAGCCGGGAACACCAGATCAGAGGGGACCCGCTTCCCGGCAGAAGCAGCTGCCCTCCTCCCGGGACACAGCTGGACCCGGAGTTCCGAGCCCAGAGCCTGTGCACGACCCTTGGGAGCGTGTCTCCGCTGCTGTGGTCCCCACCTCCGCGCTGCCGCGGAGCTGACAGGTAGCTGGGAGCGAAGCAGGGAGAAGGAGGGGGCGCGCCGGGCGGGCGGAGGAGGGTGGAGC
>NW_006209227.1:1906449-1907849 GCF_000334495.1 Tupaia belangeri chinensis | reverse complement strand
GCTCTGGCTCCTGCCCCGGCCCCGGCTGCGGCTCCGACTCCCGGGCTCGGATCTCCGGCTCCGCGGACCGCGCGGCGCAGGGCAGGAGGCTCAGCACCCGGGGCTCGGGGCGCACCGGACCAGCTCGCTCGGCGCCGGGGGTGAAACTTTGCCCAAGTTTGGGTTCTGGGGAGAACCTGTTGAAGCTGTAGTAACCTAGGACGAGAAAGGAGAAGGGGGACGGCACCTGCGTCGGGTTCTCAGTGAGGTCCGTCGGGAAGGGGTTGTCTCTCCGACACCGGGCCAGACTAGCGCCGCTTGGGGAAGGGGTTGGTTGGCAGACATCCGGGCCACTGCGCAGAAGGAGCCAGGGACCGGGCTAGGAGTGGTTCCGCGGACTCCTGAGAGGACAAAGTTTGGTTCTTTGGCGTTTTGGTTGAATGTCTCGGTCCAATACAGCTGAAGGCGGCTTCAGGGTCCGCATGGACGCTCCATTGACCGCGGCGTTCACCCGTCTCTCTTCCCCCACCCCCACCTGGCTTTAGCTGGTCTCGGACAAGAAAGGAGGACGAGAAACAGCTTTTCAGTGACAGCCTACCTACGTGCCAGGCCCCGTGCCCAGTAGCCTCCGTTTATATCCGGAGTCTCCCCACCCTGCAGAGGGCCCCCGAGCTGGGAGAGGACAGGCGGGTTCAAGACTGTGCCTGCGGGAGTGGTGGCCACACTGCACCTTCCCCCCATCACTGCAGGAGCAAGGGAGGGAGCCCAGGCCCCAGGCCCACGGGTGGGGACTCCGGGTGGCCTCCAGCCTCTGGATTGAGGCTCGGCCCCTCCTCGCTAAGCTTGTGGGCCCCGTCGGGCTGCAGTGTGTCTCTGAACCGGCCTCTGCTCTTCCTGCAGCTGAGTCCCGGGGGCCATGCAGAGGCCGGGGAAGAGACCAGCAGCCTGGCGAACGCCCTAGAGCAGGCGGCCAAGGTGTGCACTGCGTTGGCTTCGGCGCCATGGAGGCCCCGTATTCGATGACAGCTCACTATGACGAGTTCCAGGAGGTCAAGTACATGAGCCGGTGTGGAGCGGGGGGCATGCGCGGGACCTCACTGCCCCCTGGTTTCCCGCTGGGTGCGGCGCGCAGCACCACCGGGGTCCGGGCCGGGCTGCCGCGCTGGAACCGGCGCGAGGTGTGTCTGCTGTCTGGGTTGGTGTTCGCCGCCGGCCTCTGCGCCATCCTGGCCGCGATGCTGGCCCTCAAGTACCTGGGCCCGGGCGCAGCGGGCGGTGGCGCCTGTCCCGAGGGCTGCCCGGAACGCAAGGCCTTCGCGCGCGCCGCCCGTTTCCTGGCCGCCAACCTGGACGCCAGCATCGACCCGTGCCAGGACTTCTACTCGTTCGCGTGCGGCGGGCGGCTGGGGGGGCCCCCCCCC
>NW_006209227.1:1903030-1906228 GCF_000334495.1 Tupaia belangeri chinensis | reverse complement strand
TACAAGGCGCAGGGCGTGTACAGCGCCGCCGCGCTCTTCTCGCTCACCGTCAGCCTGGACGACAGGAACTCCTCGCGCTACGTCATCCGCGTGAGTGGTTTCCCCAGCACCCAGCCAGCAGCGGAGAGCAGGGGCACCGCGGCCCCGCACGCCCTGCAGGCGGGTGCAATAGGGGAGGGGAGAGGGGAGGAGAGGAGCGCGCACCGGCAGAGCGCGGGAGGAGGGCGCAAGTAATTTCCCTCGAGTAATTGCGGTGTTTAGCTGAGCTGCGGGAGCCGCAATTGCCAGCCCTCGGACAGGCGGTGCACAGGGAGGGATATACCGGGCGGGCTGGGCTGACCCAGGACTCGGTGCGGGGTCCTCATGTGCCCCTCACGGATGGGAAAAGTGAAGTCTTGCAGGGAGAAGGACTGGATGCTGGTTCCCTCTTGGAGCCCCGGGGCAGAGCCTTTACAAACATTTTTGTAAATTGAGAGGAAGAGAGGCACCCTCCACAGGGCCTGGTCAAGCGGGACCCCTTTCCTCCAGTCCTCCAGCCCTTTGGATCTTGAGCACTGGCATGGGTGCCCTCTTGTTTCAGACTAACCTGGATTGAGGATTCGAACCACAGTCGTCAAGTGGAATCTGGCTTTTCATGAGAAGTGCTTTACCTCTGCATGAGGGAGCTGGTGGAGGATGGGGGCTTTGACCAGTTTCTCCTGGAGGGTGTCTGTACTTCTAGGCTGTGACAATGGATGTCTGGCATGACCTCCATTTGGGCATTCGGGTGGGAATACGGCCTGTTGGGAGGACCTATCATGTTGACCTGTGACCTCTGGTCCTGGCTTCCTGCCCAGATTGATCAGGATGGGCTCACCTTGCCGGAGAGGACCCTGTACCTTGCTCAGGACGAGGAGAGCGAGAAGGTATCAGGGAACGGGGTGAGGCTGTGGGGAAGACTGGGGCCCAGGACAGCTGACCCCAGGCTGGGCCTGTCCCTGACCCTCGGGGAGCTCCTGTCCTGGCGCAGGTCCTGGCGGCATACAGGGGGTTCATGGAGCGTCTGCTTAGCCTCCTGGGAGCAGAGGCTGTGGAGCAGAAAGCCCAGGAGATCCTGCAGCTGGAGCAGCGGCTCGCCAATGTGAGCAGGTGGCGGGAGCTTCGTGGCCGGGGGAGGAAGGGTCTGTGGCTACCGAGGGGGGTATGTCAATTGATCCCCACCCCTAGATCACCATGTCAGAGTACGATGACCTCCGGCGTGATGTCAGCTCCACATACAACAAGGTGACACTGGGGCAGCTGCAGAAGATCACCCCCCATGTGAGTGTCGCCAGCCCACCCCAGGGACAGGGAAGGCCTTCCATGGCTGTGGGCCGAGTCCTCTGGTTGCCTCTCCCTGACCCTATACTTGCCACTCCTGGCCTTACTGTCTGTGCTGTCCGCCCCACAGCTGCAGTGGAAGTGGCTGCTGGACCAGATCTTCCAGGAGGACTTCTCAGAGGATGAGGAGCTGGTGCTGCTGGCCACAGGCTACATGCAGCAGGTGTCCCAGCTCATCGGCTCCACACCTCGCAGGTATTGCTGGCGGCCCACCCTGCCTGTCGGCCTCTAGGCCCTCCCTTGCACCCAGGCCTGTCTGCTCTGTGTGTTTTGCCCAGGAGCCACACCGAGGGAGGTGGGGGGAGCCCTGGAGCAGAAGCCCAGGTCCCTGGGTTCAGATCCTGGCTCCCCTACTTGCACTGTGAGACCCAGGGTGGTCTCCAGAGCCTGGGTGGTCCTCACTTGGGGATGCTGAAGCTGAGTGAGTCTGGACTCAGGAAACAGAGTGTGTGGCCACCTTGGGGAGCATCCCTGGCCTCCGCACCTGGGGAGGAACACAGGCCTTTCAAGGACAGTGCCCCTCTCACCAGGGGCAAGTAGGCAGCCATGCTGGTGCTGCCCTCAGCATCGTGTGCTCTGGTCTGTAGAAGAGCATGTCCTGCCATGTGGTCTGGGTCAGGACCCTTTGGCTCTGTGTACCGCTCGCTCCTTTGTTGGGGCTGTGTGGGGCTAGGTCCGGTCCCAGGCAAGGGGGCAGGGAGGGAGGGGGGTATCGTCAGGGGCCCGGCCTCCCTGACGCCCTGCCCCACCTGGCCTGCAGGGTCCTGCACAACTACCTGGTGTGGCGTGTGGTGGTGGTCCTGAGCGAGCACCTGTCCCCGCCATTTCGCGAGGCGCTGCACGAGCTGGCTCGGGAGATGGAGGGCAGTGACCAGCCGCAAGAGCTGGCCCGCGTCTGCCTGGGCCAGGCCAACCGCCACTTTGGCATGGCGCTCGGTGCCCTGTTTGTACATGAGCACTTCTCGGCCGCCAGCAAAGCCAAGGTCAGCCACTGCTCTGGTTTTCGGGTGGGGTGTAGCTGCTGAACTGCGCATGGAACTCTCGCGTGGCATAGGCCTGAGGAGCTGGCCAGCGTCACCAAGCTCAGCTTGGGGCTCTGCCTTCTCTAAGGCTCCAGGCTGCTTCATACCAGGCCTCCTCCCCCAGGGAGCCTACCTGGACTGTCAGCCACTGTGGCCCTCCCCACCAAGCCCCTGCCAACCTTCTCAGTCATGCTCAGAAGGTGTGGCCTGAGGAACGTTCCTGTGGTGGCTGGGGCAGGCTATCTAGACTGTGAGCTTATTGCCAAGGGTGCAGTCCTGGCTCCCATCTTCCGTCTCCCCTGCATGCCCAGCACCAGGCCCTGGGTGTAGAAAGAGGTGCTGAATGGTAGGGGCACCCCTCGAGCCTGTACCAAGGCCAGAGCTAAGCTGCTCAGCTGCCCTGGCCCCTGGCCCGGCAGGTGCAGCAGCTGGTGGAAGACATCAAGTACATCCTGGGCCAGCGCCTGGAGGAGCTGGACTGGATGGACGCAGAGACCAAGGCGGCCGCTCGGGCCAAGGTAAGCTGCAACCCTCCTCCAGCTCGTGTCCACAGACATGCGGCCCTCCTCCAGCTCGTGTCCACGGACACGCAACCCTCCTCCAGCTCGTGTCCACGGACATGCGGCCCTCCTCCAGCTCATGTGCACAGACAGGCAACCCTCCTCCAGCTCGTGTCCACGGACACGCAACCCTCCTCCAGCACATGTCCACGGACACGCGGCCCTCCTCCAGCTCGTGTCCACAGACACGTGGCCCTCCTCTAGCAAATGTCCACGGACACGCGGCCCTCCTCCACCCCACATCCCATGCCACGTGC
>NW_006209227.1:1887340-1902967 GCF_000334495.1 Tupaia belangeri chinensis | reverse complement strand
CGGCCCCGCCGCCCTCCTCCAGCTCATGTCCACGGACATGTGCTGAGCACCCACTGTGTGTAGGCACTGGGGAGAATGAGAGTCAGAGGAGCCTTTGTGGGGTGACATCAGCCACACCTAGGCCTGCCACACCACACCTAGGTGGGCCTCGAGCCTCCTCCCTCAGGAAGGGGTGGGGCCGGCCCGGATCTCTGGCCTCACTCACCCGCTCTCAGCTGCAGTACATGATGGTGATGGTCGGCTACCCGGACTTCCTGCTCAAACCCGAGGCCGTGGACAAAGAGTACGAGGTGGGCCCTGCTGCCCTGCCCTGCCCCGCCCTGCCCCTGCCTGAATGGCTAGGCTGCCCTGGACCCTGGCCAGCCCTCAGTGATGGGTCTGGGAGGGCCCGGGCCTGTAGCCGTGCCTGGGCGTAGCGCTGCTGTCTCCATGCAGTTCGAGGTCCACGAGAAGACCTACTTCAAGAACATCTTGAACAGCATCCGCTTCAGCATCCAGCTGTCAGTCAAGAAGATTCGGCAGGAGGTGGACAAGTCCACGTGGGTGTCTGGCCAGAGCCGGAGGGTTGGGGGCTCCTCAGAGAGGCCAGGGGTGGTGGGACAGACTTTCTCAAAGCCAGGCTGCTGGCAGGGAGCTGGAGCTTGGCTGGGAACCAGGGCAGGGTGTGGGTTGGGGCCCCATCCTGGGTAGGCCTAAGGATGCACCCTCAGGCAGTGGCTGTGCCTAGACCACCAGGGCAACCTTTGAGAAGGCTGGAGGGGAGGGTGAGGGGAGAGAGTGCCCCCAGCTGACACCAGCCACCCCCACAGGTGGCTGCTGCCCCCACAGGCACTCAATGCCTACTACCTACCCAACAAGAACCAGATGGGTAAGGGGCATGCTCCTGGGAGGGAGAGAGGGCGGAGAGTGGGCGGGGCTCCGGCTGACCACGCCCTCCCCTAGTGTTCCCAGCTGGCATCCTGCAGCCCACGCTCTATGACCCAGATTTCCCGCAGTAAGTATGGCGTCTGGCCAGGCGGTGGGGGCTCGGCCAGTGAACAGGCCTTCCCTGTGGTCATGGGGGTGGCAGCACTCGGATTCCCCAGGAATGGGCTGGGTCCAGGATCCATGGCAGCTGCAGACCTAGGTCCCATGGTCCCACTTCATGTCAGATTGTTTAGTTGGGGAAGGGGCGGGCTGGGACAGTGGAGTGGTGTGGTATTTACAGTGGCTAGATCCCACACCACCAAGTATGAGGTTCGAGTCCCGGGCCTGGTGACTTGATTATAAGCTGGGCACTTGTCCCTATGTGCCCAAAAGCCCTAGAGGAGAATGAAGGAGAGGGGACTGCATGTGCCCATCCCCTGGGGGGCGTGATTTCTCATCTCCGCTTCCTGCATGTGTGCCCTATAGCAAATTAAAACAGAAAGAAAACATGTCGGTTCCCCCCTTTCTGAGCCCCAGTCCTTGACTGACACTCGTTGAGGTGTTCCTAAAGTGGAGCCACCTTGTGACACAGAGGGAGCCAACCCCCGTGGGGGCCTTGGTCTCTCTCGTGTCTCCCTCTAACCCACTGCCTCACCCCAGGGCAGACCTGTTAGATCTCTTTCCTAAAAGGCAGTTGGGCAGGTGTCACTGGCCTTTGCCCATGGCCCACAAGGAAACTGGGGGACCACGCCGATGCCTGCCTGGCCTCCCAGGAGGTTCCTCCCAGGCCTGGGCAGCGGCCTGGGGCCTGCAGGGAGCAGGCGAGTGCCGGGGTCTGACGCTGCTGCCGGCCCAGGTCTCTGAACTACGGGGGCATCGGCACCATCATCGGGCACGAGCTGACCCATGGCTACGACGACTGGGGTGAGGCCTGTGGGTGCCCAGCAGGTGGCCTAGGTGGAGGGGACTTGGCGTCCAGCCGGGCTGAGGGCGAGGCTGGTCTCCAGCTGCCCACCTGCTTGCTGCTCACAGGGGGCCAGTACGACCGCACGGGGAACCTGCTGCACTGGTGGACCGAGGCCTCCTACAGCCGCTTCCTGCGCAAGGCGGAGTGCATCGTCCGCCTCTACGACAACTTCACTGTCTACAGCCAGCGGGTGGGCCCCTGCGCACGCCCTCAGGCCAGGCTCACACAGACTGGGAGTGTGCACACACGCTCGGGTCCAGGGCACACTCCCACAGGGACTGAGGAGCTCTGCTCGGGCCGTATGGGAGGAAGCAGGGCTTGGAGCCCCACCAGACCCTCCGGGAAAGGGAAAGGGTGGGTGGGCAGGCAGGAGTTCAGGGTTGCAGCACTGGGGAGGCCTGCCTGAGACCCCCAAGCAGCCCTGGTCTCTTCCCACCCCGGCAGGTGAACGGGAAGCACACGCTTGGTGAGAACATCGCCGACATGGGTGGCCTGAAGCTCGCCTACTACGTGAGTGCCCCGCTGGCTCTCCATCCCTGCTGGGGCAGGTGGTGAGGATGCCAGGCTGCAGGCGAGTCACCTTCCCTGCCCATTCAGCTGAGCATTGCCAGGAGTGGCCAGTCCCCACCTTTCCCCAGGGAGCAGGGAGGACTGCCTGGAGGCAGTGGCATTTGCCTGGGCTCAGCCTGCCCGGAGCACAGTGGGGGAGGGCCAGGGCTGTTGAGGCGCTGCACGGGGAGGGGGCACTGTGGGGAGGACAGGGTGGAGAGGCGGCACCCAGGCAGGAGTGTACAGCAGGGGCATGCTCTCTGCCCCCAGGCCTACCAGAAGTGGGTGCGGGAGCACGGCCCAGAGCACCCGCTGCAGCGGCTCAAGTACACGCACAACCAGCTCTTCTTCATTGCTTTTGCCCAGGTGGGCCGGGCGGGGGTCAGGGTGGGCATGGCAGCCAGGCTCAGGTCCAGCCTGCCTTTCCCAGGCCTGGCAGGGCCAGCCCCGCCTCCCGTTCCCCGGCCCCGCAGAGGTGATGCCCTGGGGTTCTGATGGTCTGGAGCCTGGCGTGGCGGTGGGGGGGGCAGTGGCCCCCCAGCCGCCCTCATGCCCCTCTTCCCGCCTCTCCTTCCGGGCCCAGAACTGGTGCATCAAGCGGCGGTCGCAGTCCATCTACCTGCAGGTGCTGACCGACAAGCACGCACCTGAGCACTACAGGTGTGCGGCCGCCTCCCTGGACCTCGCCCGCCTGTGCTGGGGTGGGGGCAACTGCTGGCTGAGGTGGGGGTGCCGGCCGGGACCCTCAGTGCCCGGTCCACTCCCCACCCCAGGGTGCTGGGCAGCGTGTCCCAGTTCGAGGAGTTCGGCCGGGCCTTCCACTGTCCCAAGGACTCGCCCATGAACCCTGCCCACAAGTGCTCCGTGTGGTGAGCCTGGCCGCTGCCTGCCTGCCCCCTCCACCCTGCACGCATCGCCTCCTGCCAGCTGCCGGCAGGCATGCCCTAACCCCTCCAGAACTAGGCCCTCTGCCGCTTGCCTCAGGAGGGGCCTGGAGCGAGGGTGGGCTTGGGCCTCTGGAGGGAGACATTGGGGCCTGCCGTCCCGGGCCAGCTGGATTGTACAGACCCCACCTCCGCTGTGTCTTGCTGCTAAGTCTGATCAATAAAGCTGCTCTACTGTCACCTCGGCCTCTTCAAGGGCGCCCAAAGCAGGTGGGCCAGAGGGACTCTTCTGCAGGGGACAACTGGGGCCCTAGAGAGGACTTCTTTTTTTCCATCACCAGAGGCATGTGTGTCACTGGGGGTGAGGAGAAAGCGCCCCTGCGGGGTGTGGTCATGCCTCAGCCCCTTCTTTCTCCATCCCGTTGGGTTTCTGTGCAGACACGCATACCATGTTTGTCAAGCCGCCGGGGCTACATTCGAACTAGTCAGCCTTGTGGAATCCAACTTCCTAGGTACAGGGCTTAACCAGTGCACTAACCACTGCACTAGGGGGCACCGAAGAGGACCTTCATGTGCCCTTCCGGCTCCTCTGGCTGGCCCCGGTCCTGCCTCATCTTTTTTTCCCACCAACTAAGCCTCCCTCTGCCCCACAGCAGTGGTACGCCTGGCCAGCCCTGCCCCTGCCTCTGTGCTCAGAGAAGTCTGACTCTGCCCCCAGCCTCAGGTGACATCTATTTTTATTTTTATTATGTTTTTTAGAAAGTCAGGCCTCTCCCTGCCTTACCTGCCTCCCAACTTGGTGGGGCCTAGTGGCTGGGACCCTCCACGGCCCACCATCCCTCTGGCCAGGGACCCCGGCTGGTGCGAGGGTCTCAAGGCACAGCTGTCTCGCCTTCACTTGCCCTCACCCAGAGCACCCAGAGTGTCCCAGCTCCACCAAAGCCAGTCCCTCCTGCCTCCCTGCTGGCTTAGGGGAGGCCTGGTCAGGGGCCTGTGAGGTAAGCCTCTGGCAGAACCCACAGGACATGCAGGGAGCCCCAGACACTACCAGGGCTGGGCCTCTTGCCTCCGTCTGCCTTGGTGAGGATGCCAGGGGTGATCAGCAGGGAAGGCTGAGAAGGGACAGAAGTTCTAGGCCTTGAGGCTGGCTCGGGCCTGGTATCTTCATACCCATTGTCACACCTGCTGGCTCCCAAGCTGCTTTTCCTGGCAGGCCTAGGAGCATCCTGAGTGCAGCCCAGCGAGGTGCAGACGGCAGGGACAGCCTCAACAGCCGGGTTACCCTGCCCGAGGTAGGCTGCTCGGTCCCCTCCAGCCTGGGTGCCCAGGCCCCACTTGGCCTCAGCTTCCCCTGAGCCTTGCTAGGAGCCTGCCTGGCCTCAGTGTCCCCGTGTTCAGTGAGGGGGCATCGCGGGGCTGTGCAGGCCTTCCTGGAGGTGATCCTCTGAGCTGCGGAGGAACGGCTGTGGGAGGCTGGCTCGATTCCTGAGGCAGGCTCTGCGACCAGCGTCCTCTGGGCACAGCTCACTGGGGTGACGGGAAGCAATCTGCAGCTAACCATGTAATGGTGGGGATGACGGGACCCAGGGCTGCTTTACAACTGCGCGGGACTCCCAGGGGCCCACCTGTGTGCAGTGGGTCTCACTGTTCCCCGGCTTTGGTGTCCTCAGAGGGTGGCTGGGCCTCCGTATCAGGCCCCGGTTCTGCCATCCTCAGCTTGTGCAGACTGGGCCAGGGTTTACTGCTGGGTGACCTTGGTTGAGAGACTCACCCTTTCTGGGCCCCAGGAGCTCATTAGCAGGCGAGGGGTGAGGGGTGTGTCCAGCGCCGGCTCGCGGCCACCTGTGCTGATGGGGCGATGCAGGGAGCCCCTCGTGCTCCTGGCTGGCAGACATGGGATCTGTCCTCGTGAGCCTGATCCAGTCCTCGGAGCCAAGGATGCCAGGGGCACCCCTCAGCCCCAGGGGCATCTCTGCACAGATTTGGGAAGGATTTGAAGCCCCTGGAGAGAAGGGCTTGTGCCCGCGCTGCCTTCCAAAGGCTGAAGAGAAGATATTGGTGAGGGTGGGGTCTAGGCCAGCTCCAGCTGGCCATCCTTAGGTTTCTGGGGTAACCAGGAAGGGGCCCAAGCTGTTCTCACCAGTTCAGTGGAGCCCAGAGTGGAGTCTCTACCACCCTGTGATTGCTTCTACGCGGACCCAGATGCCCAGTGCCCTGGGGGCCCCAACGGCCCTGGCTACTGAAGTGCCCTGGATGCAACATTTCTGAATGGCCTAGGCCCCATTCCAAGTACTGTCAACCTGAAAGGAAGGCAGAGGCCTAATGACTGAGATCAAAGTGGTCTCTTTGTCAGGGCTTAGGATGAACCGCCAGGATGAGCAAACTCTGGTTCCCCGGACACGTGCTCATTTCCTGGTGTATGTAACAGAAGGGGAGAAGGGGGAGCTCCGGAGTTGTTTGCCAACAGTCTGCATGTGGTTGGCCCTTAGCCTTGTGGTTAAAGGAGCAGATCCCACATGGCCAGTTGCAGTCTGAATACTAGCCCTGGCAGCTTGAAACACACTGGCACATGTGTGTGTATACCCCAAATCCTGACGATTTGGAGAAACGGAAAAGGATTGTGCCTATGTGGGAGTCTAGTACCTTTAACCACCCTAGCACCTGCTGGCCCCATGGATAATTCTTTTTTTTTTTTTGAGAGATTTTCACTGTAGGGCGCGTGCGCTCGCCAGACAGACAGAGAGAGACATAGAGACAGAAAGCAAGAAATCACCCCCCAGGGGGGATGGTCACGCTGCAATCCCTTCTCTTCCATTCTCCTCTCGGGATCTTGGGCACGCACGCACATGCTCCCGGCGTGAGTTTTAAGCCACTGGGTCCGGGACACGAACCGCGGTCAACTACGTGGGAGTCCAGCGACATAGCCATTACGCTAACTGCTAGTTCCCAACCCATGGATAATTCTTAAAAAAAAAAAAAAAATGCAGGAAACTAATTGGCTGTTTTTTTTTTTTTTTTTTTTTAAAGTTTTTTGGGACTAGCAGGTGGCGTGGTAGTTAAGGTGCTGGACACTCCCACATGGCCGACCGTGGTTCGAGTACCGGATCTGGTGGCTTGCTTTATCACTTTCCCTCTCTCTCTCTCTGTATCTCTCTCTGATCAAATTAAAATAAATGAGTGAATAAATAAAATTAATTTTTAAAAAGTTTTTAATTTTATTCATCATTGCTATTTTTTAACTTGGCCAGAGAGAGAGAGAGGCAGGCCCCTGTACATTATTCTGGACATCACAAACTCAGGGATGCCAGGATGGAGCAAGGGTGGGAGTCACATTATGAGATCCATGCTTCATTTTGTATGCTGCAATGATACACAGTGAGTGAACATAAAATAAATACAATTAAAAAAAATTTTTTTGGAGAGATTTTCACTGTAGGGCGTGTGTGCTCGCCAGACAGACAGAGAGAGACAGAGAGACAGAAAGCGAGAAATCATCCCCCAGGGGGGATGGTCACACCGCAATCCCTTCTCCTCCATTCTCCTCTCGGGATCCTGGGCACGCACGCACACGCGCCCGGTGTGAGATTAAGCCACCGGGTCCGGGACTCGAACTGTGGTCGATTACATGGGAGTCCAGTGGTGTAGCCATTACGCCATCTGCTGGTTCCCTAAAATTAAGAAAATGTTGAAGATTATAAAATAAGAACAAAAAATAATATCCATGCTTTCTGGAGGCATCCCAGCTGTTTACTGTCAACCGAGCGTGCCTGTGGGACAGTACCTTGCTGGGTGTGGGGCTACCGGGGTTTCAGGCTCTGTTTGATGGAGGCCTTTAAGATGCGACTGGAGGGAACCAGCAGTTAGTGTAATGGCTGTGTCGCTGGACTCCCCACGTAGTTGACCGTGGTTCGTGTCCCAGACCCGGTGGCTTAAAACTCACCCTGGGCTCGTGTGCGTGCGTGCCCAAGATCCCCAGAGGAGAATGGAGGAGAAGGGATCCCTGGGGGATGATTTCTCGCTTTCTGTCTCTCTGTCTCTCTCTGTCTGTCTGGCGAGCACACACGCCCTACAGTGAAAATCTCTCCAAAAAAAAAAAAAAAAAAGATGTGACTGGACCTCGTTTCCCACAGACGCTGGCCACTTCTTTCACGATGTGCTGGAAGCCCAGAGTCCCCAATATGCAGATCCCTCCAGGGATGGCTTCCTAGGGTCTTGTGTTTCTTCTGGTGGTCCCTTGGGTGAGCTGCCCCTTCTCAGCCCTAGCCCCTCACTGGGCAGCACCCTGATTCCCGCCCTCCCTCCCTCCCCAGGTACCATCCACACCAGACCAGGGGGAGGCGCTGGACGGCGGCTGTGAAAGACTATGAGCCAGGAGCTGTCCTGGGCAGGAGGTTCTGGTTGGCACTGAGGGTCTCTGAGTACCTGGGGCCATGTGGCTGTGACCCAGGGCTGGTGGGTGCTGGTGA
Organism: Tupaia belangeri chinensis; assembly: GCF_000334495.1. Classification (NCBI taxonomy): domain Eukaryota; kingdom Metazoa; phylum Chordata; class Mammalia; order Scandentia; family Tupaiidae; genus Tupaia; species Tupaia belangeri. The sequence goes on along the minus strand of NW_006209227.1, from coordinate 1,895,195 downwards.
GGGCTTGGGGAGACCGGCGCAGACACCCTGCTGGGGATGCTGTCTCTCTGGCTCACAGAAAAAATTAGTAAAATTTTTTTTTTTTTTTTGAGAGGTTTTTGCTATAGGGGACATGCACTCGCCAGACAGACAGAGAGAGACATAGAGACAGAAAGCAAGAAATCACCCCCCAGGGGGGATGGCCACACTGCAATCCCTTCTCCTTCATTCTCCTCTCGGGATCTTAGGCACACATGTACACACGCACACGCGCCTGGCCTGAGTTTAAGCCACCGGGTCCAGGACTCAAACTGCGGTCGATTACGTGGGAATCCAGCGACATAGCCATTACGCCAACTGCTGGTCCCAGAAAAAAATTAGTAAACTTAAAAGAAGAAGAGGGGCCAGCCAGTGGTGCGGTGGTTCAGGAGGCTGGATCTTACATGGCCGACTGCACCATCCCAGACCCAAAAGCTTGAAAACCACACTGAGCACGTGTGTGTGCCCCAGGAAGAGAAATGGAGGAGAAGGGGTTGCGGTGTGATCACGCCCCGAGTGCGCGTGCGCGTGCGTGCCCGTGTGCATGTGCTTTCTCACCCTCTCACTCTCTGGCCAGCCCGCGTGCCCTTTGGCAAAACAAACACACACAAGTTTTGCTGAAGGTGTTGGTGGGTCGGAAGAGGCATGTCCCTCCAGCAGCTGAGATCTGCTGCCTCCTTCCGCCCCATCTGGGCTCTCCACTTTCCCCCGAGCAGACCTGAGAAACTCACTTCCCCTCCATTTTTTGAAAAGAACAATTTTATCTCCCCTGGTGGCTCTGGGCCCACCTAGTCGCCAAGCGCTGTCTCTGAATCCCCTCCAGATCATCCCCCGGGGGCCACCCTGTGGCGTGGCTGGGCAGCGCAGCTGCAGGACTTGGGAGTGGAGCTTCCCCTGTCCCCTCCCGCAGCTCCTTACCCGCCAGGCTGCAGAGGAGAGATTTATCCTTACAGATATGAATTACGCTGTCTTCCACCCTTTAGAAGGCAGAAAGCACTCTGTCTGCCTTGTGTAAATCAGCAGTTTCCCTCCTCCCGCTCCTCTCAGGACACTCCTGTCACTTCCTCCAGCCTACAGGTGGCTGGGACTTGCTTGAGAAGATGAGACTCTTTAGGCAGCCAACCCTGGCTCCCTGCCCTCACCTCCCACCTGCACCCCTGGGTCAAGACCACCATACAGCAATTGATCCACAAGAGGAGGGTCCTGCCCAGCTGGTGGCATGGTGGTTAAGACAGCTGGATCCCACATGGCTGACTGAGCGGTTCTTGTCCTGGACCCGGAGGCTTGAAAAATGCACTGGACCCATGTGCATGAGCACCCAAAATCTCAAGGGGAGAATGGAGGAAAAGGGATTGTGGCATAGCCATGCCCTGGGGGTTGGGGTGGGGAGATACTTTCTTACTTTTTCTCTCTGTCTCTGTCTCGGTGTCTCCGGGGAGCACATGAGCTCCAAAGCGAACAAACAAGAAAACAAAGTCTTGTGGAGTATTTTATGGAGGAAAACAGACACTGCGCATGCAGTTTGATTCCTTCGCCGGCTGATGGAAGACGTGAGACAAGGGAGACCCTGCCATCGTCCCCAGGGCATGCTTGCGCCCAAGCTCACCTGTCATTGCATTCGGGGGACCACAGGTCTAGGTGGCTCCTTAAGACCCAGGCATTGTGATCCCCAGCCCTGTACTTCGTCCTGTCCTTGTGTGAGGAGAGCTGCCCTGCTGCCCTGGAAAGCTGCCAGGAGGGGGTGCCCATTCCCAAGGCTCCACCTCTCGGAGCGCCCCAGTCCTGGCCTGGCCTTTTTCTGCAGTCCACACACAGGAATTCACACCCCGGGTCTGGTGCATCCTGTCCCCCTGAATCCTCTTCATGTGGTTCAGGCTGCCCCATCTGACAGCCGGTGCCCTGATGCAGCAGAAGTAAAACCATGCCCCTTCTGAGCCACCCAGTGGTGGGGTGGTTAAGGAAGCCGGATCCCACATGGCTGACTGGGAGGTTCAAATCCCTGACCCAGCAACTTGAAAGGTACTCCAGGGCACATGTGTCCTCCTAGATCTGCACAAGATGGAGAAATAAAGGGACAGGGATCGCAGTGTGGCCATGCTCCACTGGGGGTGCCATCTTCCTCTTCCTCTCTCTGTCTCTCCATCTCTGTTCCTGGTGAGAGCATGTGCTCTCTGGCAAATTAAAAGAAAAAGAAAGAAAACAGCCTTGATCAGTGGATGCCTCCTCTCTCTGCCCTCCTGGGCAGGGGCCGAGGTGCGCCGAGAGCAGCCAGGGCCCAGCACGGTTCAGTGGGAGACCAGTGTTCAGCACGCCCTCCTCGGGTCAGAGGGAGCGGGAGCCAGGCTTCCTGACCCGCTGTCCCGGCCCCAGAGCTCTGGCAGCCACTCGAGGCTGATTCACTAGCCGTCAGGAGCGCCAATCCCCGAGCCGCGTCACGTGGGGCTGTTAAGCCGCATCTCTCCTTGTCTCTACTCTGCATAAATAATAACTTTAAAAATCCGCTTGTCTTCCTGTGGGACACAGCGGCTGCAGGGCCTGCTGTCAGGGATCTGTGCGGAGAGGTCTGAAAGAGGCTCCTCTGGGGGACTTCTCCTCCCGACTGTGGAGAGCCGCCTGGGTGGGGAGGGGGCAGTGGCCCCATGCTGGCTGAGAACTGAGGCTCTGCAAACCTGGTCAGCAAGGACAGGGCCAGGACAGGCCCAGAACTGGGCGCCAAAGCCTGGGCGCCTCCCTGTTAGGAGAGATGATGGTCTCACCATCTGGGACAGGGTGGCTGTTTTTCTCCTTGGGGGACAGCCCCAGAATCTGTGACTGGTCCCCAGGCAAGGCGCCAAGCCTAGCAGCAGACTGGCATCCCAGTGGCGAGGGCGTATCAAGGGGAACTTGCAGCCACTTGCCAGTATGGTGGCCTGGTGTGTGTGGGGCCCACGTGGAGTCAGGAGGCCTGTGGTCGGCCGGGGTCACAGGGCGTGTGGGAATCCCTGGCTTCCCTCAGGCCAGGTTTCCTCTAAGGACAGCAGCCTGCCATGCAGGTGCCACTCGGGTGGGGAGGCCCATGTCTGGGCCGCAGAGGCAAGTCAGAACCAAGGTCGGGGCACATCTGGCACCATCCAGTCCTCCAGCGGCAGTGTGCCCACCTCTACCCACTGGGGGCTTCCTGTGCCAGGCCCGGAGCGTGCAGGGCAGGAGCTCCAGGGGCTCCGGGTCTGGTAGGGACTGAACCTGTGATGCCTTTCAGGGGCCCTGCGTGAGTCTGAGCTCCACAGGGAGCGAGTCACCCCTTGTCACCGAGAGCTGTGGGACCCGAGTCTGTACCCATCTGGACCCAGGGGTGAGTCAGAGACGTCAGGCCTTGGGGCGCCTGCAGTGAGTGGGGCTCTCCGTGTGCACTGTCATCTCAACCACGTGCCCCGCCACAGCCCTGGGTGGTGGGCACCCAAGGTAGGCATGAGCGCTCCCCACATTCACAGCGACCCCCAGCCGGCGCTGCCACCCTCCAGCAGACACCCATCTCCCCACCTGACCTGTTCTTGGGGCCCTGGGGAGAAGATGGCGATGCCTCAGGCCAGGGCCGACCTCGTCCCCCTCCCTTTCCTGGCTTTCAGTGCATTGCCGCGTGTTAGAGCTGTGTGTCTGCCTAAGTGGATTTATGGATTATATGATTTAGTTTGAACCAAAGTAATCCTTCAAAATGGTCAAGTGGCTGCCTAAGATTCCTGTAAAGAAACTGCCAATAATGCCACAACCCGGGGCCAGGCTGAGAATGCCCTCGGGGGCACATCGAGTCCACCACGCCACCTCGCAGCCCTGCAGGAGGGTACCAGACGGGAACTTGAACAAAGCCGGGCTCTCTGGATACCCCCAGCCTGTCGGCCCTAGCAGAGCTTGCCGGGGGGCCTTGGTTTGGGGACTTTTGTCAATGACAGCCCAAAGTTCCCATGGTTGGCAAGGCTTTCACACACTGAGTTCAGAACTCGCAGACGATCCCCCACCATTTCTCCCCAGTGATCTTCAAAGTTCTGGGGTGTTCCACCCAGAGCTCTGCGCTATCCCCCGGAGCAGTGGTAAATATTTGGAAAGCGCTTCTAAAGTTTCTTGCATAATAACGTAAGACGACAAAGCACCTACCACCAGGCAAATACTCACTCTTCCTGCCGCAGTAAAAATGGCAAAAACAATGAATGGTAAATGATCTGTCGAAAGGCGTTTTTTTGTCAGCAAATACTGTAGGAAGACGTAGAGAAAACAGCACCGAGGAGCGTCGGAGGAAATTACCCAGTGTGGGAGGCTCGCTGCACGGTTAGCTCAGAGTACAGATGTTCCTAACGCCGCTCGGCTTAAGGTGTTTGCTGATTGTTCCGACCGTGAAATACACAAGCTGCTTGTGTGTGTGTGTGCCACTAATGGAAAGACACAACGGCGGAGGTACACCGCCCGCAGTAAAAACAATGTTGCACGGGGAAAACAGGGAGCTGCACCCACTGGTGGGGTAGCCGCCCTGGAAGGACTTGTGTACCCACTGATGGGGTAGCCGCCCTGGAACGACTTGTGTACCCACTGATGGGGTAGCCGCCCTGCAAGGACTTGTGTACCCACTGATGGGGTAGCCGCCCTGCAAGGACTTGTGTACCCACTGATGGGGTAGCCGCCCTGCAAGGACTTGTGTATGCACAGATGGGGTAGCCGCCCGGAAAGGATTGGTGCATGTGAAAGGATTCTGGAGGACAAGGCGCTGATTGGCTTATTTTCAGTTAAACCATGGCAGACAAGGAGCCCAGAGGGCACGTGTGATGTAAGAGGCCGTGGGCGTGTGTGCGTGATTTTCATAAAACCGAGATTATCCGTGATTTTCATAAAACCGAGATTATCCTAGTAGATCAGCATCTTCGTACTTGGCGATGAGATTGCCGATGGCCATGCGAGCTTTCCCAACCACACAGATGGGCCGTCTTTAAGGCAGAGTCAAAGCCTCGTCCCAGTTCCCCTTCCTGTCATCCTCACGGTCCTTCCTTTCTCCTTAAAACCGTTGTGCTAACACCCTTGGAGGTGACCAGACCGTCGGTTTTAAGCAGTTGGTAAAAACCTTGAAAAGTAGATGCCCTCTCCCCACCTCGCCCCGTAAGGACATCATGTCCTTTTAATGAAAACACGACAAGGCAGCCATTGTTGAATGAAAACTCGAGCCTAGCAAAGAGCATTTAAAAAACAAAACAAAAGCAAAAAAACAGAAACAAAAACAGACGTTTGAAAGTGTCTTCATTGGGGACCAGCAGATGGCACAGTGATTATGTTGCTGGGCTCCCACATGGCTGACCACTCGAGTCCTGGACCTGGTGGCTTGAAAATCATGCTGGGCACGTATGCACATGTGTCCAGGATCCAAGGAATGGAGGAGGGACTGTGGGGTGGCCGTCCTCCCTGGGGGGTGAGTGCTCACTTTTTTTTCAGTCTGTCTCTGTGTCTCTGGTGAGTGCATGTACCCTATAGCAAAAATCTCTCTAAAATAATAAAAGAAATAGAATACATTTGCTAGGAGGTGTGTACATTCACCAGAGAGAGACAGAGAGAGGTGGGGAGGGAGAGGGGGATGGCCTCTGCGTGGCCACGCCGCAATCCCCTCTCCTCCGTTTCCCCCTCCTGTTGGGATCTTTGGGCACACAGGCCGTGTTCTCCAACCTGCCTGGACTGGGACTCCAGCTGCAGAGTACCCATGTAAGACATGGCTCCCTCAATCGCCAGGCCATAGGGCCAGCCCCTAATAGGTTTCTTTTTAAGCTTATTTTTTCTTATGAGAGAAGCAGCACCCCTGGTAGGGTCTGCACACCATGATCCATGCCCAGCTTTGGCCAGCCCCAGACCATGGGCACAAGAGTGGCTGGCATAGAGAGAACGTCCCCATGTGGCACTGTCTCACGGTGCTTTGCTCTTTTTTCTTTTCTTTCTTTTGTTTTTGGAGAGGCTTTTGCCATGGAGCATGTGCGCTCACCAGAAAGACAGAGAGAGACAGAGAGACAGAAAGCAAGAAATCACCCCCTGGGGGGATGGCCATGCCGCAATCCCTTCTCCTCCATTCTCTTCTCGGATCTTGGACACACATGCACACGTGCCTGAAGTGAGTTTAAGCCACTTGGGTCCGGGACTCGAACGGTGGTCGACTACATAGTTTGTAGTCCCGCGACGTAGTCGTTACACCAACTGCTGGTCCCAGTGCTTTGCTCTTTGTCTAATCCAGTTTTTAGAAATTTAGATCTAATTTGCATACCTTAACCTTCATCTTTTTAAAGTGCAGAATTCGGTGGTTTTAGATTTTACAAAGTTGTGCAACCATTATCGCTCTCATTCCAGAATAATCTTTTTAGAACTCACAACAGAGATCCTCGGGTTTTGAAAACATAATTTATGAAACATAAACAGGCGGCACCTCCCTTTAGTTTGCAAGGTGAGCTGATTGACAACAGGAAGACAGGCATACTGGCTGTCTTTTAGCAAAGCCCTTGCATAATTGGCGGGCAGGATTTGTCCAGGAGCGTGATGATTTAGTAAGCTCTGCTAAGGACGCGCTTCTTCTATTCAGTTCCCATATTTTTGTGACAGCCACTAAAATCCAGAATTGAAATAAACTGCCTGGAGAGCCAGGCCTCCAAATGGATGTTTTACAGTGTTACATCAAGATTTTAGTAAATAAGGAAGCATATTCAATCACGTTAATATCTCCAGCAAGAGCAAAAGCCTTTCTTTGTACTTTTATAAATGTACAAAGAAATCTGTAATATTGCAGAATTTACTGAGGACTACGGTTGATTTCTCCTTCATAATTCCTCTCGGTGTTCTGCTGGGGCGGGTTCCATACTCAGTGAGCAGAGCTCTCTCGAGACAGGTGCTCAGTGTGTCTGGAAGGTCAGAATGTCTGAAGTCTGTACCTCCCCTCTGCTTCCCAGCTCCCACCTCTGCACCCCTACCTACACCCCTGTCTCCTCCCCGACAGTGGCCAGAGTGCTATTTTCTGAGTCAGGTTTTGTCACACCCTTGCTCAAAAGCCTTCTAATCACAGGCCACTATCTAGGGTTCAGACTCCGCCTCTTTCCTCCCCTCCCCCATCCAGACTGGCCACCTGCTGCCCCAGGGCCTTTGCACTGCTATGTCGCATTGCCAAGCCCCTCCATCCCTTGCTCCCCAGGGAGCCCCCTCCTGACCTCCTCATGGAATTTCCCACCCGGTCACATGCTCTTTGTCCCCAGCACCAATGACGTTTCTTCCTAGGGTATTAATCGCCATCACATTGTGTAACAGTTTATTTTATTATGCCTTTGTCTCTCCAAGGAGAATGGAGGCCCGGGGAGAACCCCCATTTCTTTGTACAGAAATGTACGGCGCAGTGCCAGGATGGAGAGGAGTCAGGCCCGGCCAAGTCTTGTCTGAGGCGCAGCTGGGTCCCTGCAAAGGGTGCTGGGATGTGGCGGTGGCCAGGTGAGGGGCTGCAGAAGACTGTCAAAGCTGTTCTGGGGGTCCAGGCCCTGGCAACCACCTAGGCCCGCAGCCCTGCATGTTGCAGGAAGCCCTGCCTCTCGGGACATCCTGACTAGCGGAATCCTCGGACGTGATGCGGGAGGACAGAAGTGAGAAGGGTGCGGCGTTCGGTCCAGTGGGTCGCAGCCCCGCGGGAGCGCCTCTGGGACGGTGCCACCGGGTCCTCGCAGGGCAGCAGGCAGGAGGCTGGGCTGTCCGAGTCCCTCCTTGGCCGGGGCGCTGGCTTCTCCTCCGACGTGCGGGAGCTTGGGGAGGGGGCTGCGGGGCTCGAACGGAGGTGTGGGAGCCCGCGGGGACCCTGCCGTGGGAG
>NW_006209227.1:1870386-1887030 GCF_000334495.1 Tupaia belangeri chinensis | reverse complement strand
CACTGCTCTGGCTCTCGTTGACGTCGGGCCGGGAGCCGCCGCCCAGCGCGTAGCCCGGGCCGTTCCCGTACAGGATGGACGTGTAGGCCTTGTTGTCCTGCGCCCTGCTGGGGGCCAGCCCTGCGGGGAGAGGGTGGCACCTCGGGTCGCGCTGGCCGCAGCTCGCCATGTGCGCAGCGCGGGCACCTGCTCTGCGCACCGGCTCAGTCCAGGAATTACGGGAGTTCGGGCCGGTGCCACCAGTAAGCGTTTGACAGATGGGGAGACCGAGGCTCGGCCCCGCTCGGCCCCGGAGCTGACAGCCACTCCCCCACCTACCGAAGATGGAGCTCCCGCGCATCGTGTAGCCGCCGAACGTGAAGACGTGGGAGTGGTCGGCGGTGACGAGGGTCAGTGTGTCGCTCTCGCTGGTGACCTGGCCCGCCCTGTCAATGGCGTTGTCGAACATGACCGCCTCCATCAGTGCCTTCTGAGCCCTGCCGTCGTGGTGGCCGTGGTCGATGCGGCCCCCTGCGGGAAGGCAGGTGAGATGGGAGGGACCCGTGATGCCCACCCTGCTCTGGGCCCCCTGCCCCTGCTGCAGGGAGGCCCCGCGCACCCTCGACGAAGAGGTAGAAGCCGCGGGGGTTCCTGCTCAGCAGGCGCAGGGCCGCCTCGGTCATCTCCATCAGGGACGGGTCCCGCGTCGTGTTCCGGTAGATCTCGTAGGTCATGTCTGCCGGCTCGAACAGGCCTGTGGGTCAAGGGCCCCCTGGTGACTGAGGCGCTGGCGAGCGGGTAGGGGTCCGCACAGAGGCTGCGCACAGGCCAGGGGCGCCAGGGCAGGAGGGGGTTACCCATGAGGCGCTTCACAGACGAGTTCTGGGAGGCCTGAATGAGCTCCCGGCGGTTCCACACGTACTGAGCAACCTGGGGCAGAGCCGGGCCTCAGTCCTCAGCCGGAGCCCTGCAGCCCGCCGCCCCTGCCCTCGTCCCTGCCTGGCCCGGGCACCTAGAGCCCCTCACCTGGTTGTGGGGGAGCCACTCCTGCACCAGGTCCTTGCCATCCAGCCTGATTCCACTCTGGCTGGCATCATCTGGGTACTCAGGGTCCTGGGTCCCCTTGGGAAACATGTACTTGCGGCCCCCACCCAGGATCACCTGGAGCCAGAGACCAGGCAGGTGGGCTGGGGCAGACCGCACCTGCTCCCTCGGCGGTGTGCGGTCCCTGCGCTGGAACTACCTCCCAGGGACCCCACAGCCCCTGCCCGCCGCGCCCCTCCCGTCCGCCGCCCTGGGGTCGCACGTCGATGTCCGCGTTGACGAGCTGCGTGGCGATATCCTGACAGCCCGCCCGCAGCGCGTCTGCAGGCATGTCGGCGTCCGAGTACCAGTTGCGGTTCACCGTGTGTGCGTAGGTGCCGGCCGGCGAGGCGTGCTGCACCCGCGTGGTGGTCACGACTCCCACCGACTTCCCTGGGACGGCAGAGGTCGTGGTGGGTGACCGGGGTCTCCGGGGTCTCAGGCCCGCCCTGGCCCCACGGCGGCCCAAGCCTACCCGCTTTCTTGGCGCGGTGCATCACGGACAGGACCTCGTGGCCGCGCGCAGTCTCGCACTGGCCAAAGCGGGCGGCCGCACTCAGGCCGATGGTGCCGTAGTTGGCCTTGACGCCGCACAGGTAGGCCGTGGCTGTGCCTGCGCTGTCCGGCACCTGCCTGTCCACGTTGTACGTCTGGGCACAGAGACACGCTCAGCCCCCCTGAGGCGGCCCCAGGTCCCAACCCACGCCCCTGCTCCCCAGGCCCTGCCCACGCTCTCCAGCCCTGTCTCGGCGCCGCGGCCCGGGCCCTACCTTAGACAGAGCCACGTAGGGGAAGAGGTCCATAGCCAGGGGGGTCTCAGGCCCCAGCTTGCCCTTCAGCTGTGCTTTCAGGATCCGAGTGGCTGTCACGGTGGGCACCCCCATCCCTAAAAGGGGCAGATTACTTCAGGCCTGACCCCCCAGTGCCGGCCTGTGTCCACCAGTAGTCTTGGGTGCCAGGACTGGGAGGGCCAGGGGTGGGCAGGCCCCGGCCCCTGCCTGTCCACGTTGTACGTCTGGGCACAGAGACACGCTCAGCCCCCCTGAGGCGGCCCCAGGTCCCAACCCACGCCCCTGCTCCCCAGGCCCTGCCCACGCTCTCCAGCCCTGTCTCGGCGCCGCGGCCCGGGCCCTACCTTAGACAGAGCCACGTAGGGGAAGAGGTCCATAGCCAGGGGGGTCTCAGGCCCCAGCTTGCCCTTCAGCTGTGCTTTCAGGATCCGAGTGGCTGTCACGGTGGGCACCCCCATCCCTAAAAGGGGCAGATTACTTCAGGCCTGACCCCCCAGTGCCGGCCTGTGTCCACCAGTAGTCTTGGGTGCCAGGACTGGGAGGGCCAGGGGTGGGCAGGCCCCACACTCACCGTCCCCCAGGAAGAGGATGAGGTTCTTGGCCCTTGTCTGAATGGGCTGCAGCTTCTTGGCCCTGTCCAGGGCCACCGCTGCCTTGCTGTTCCAGAAGGCTGGGTCCTCTTCCTCAGCTGGCCAAGGGGAGAGCCGGACGGGTCAGTGGGGGCTGACATGGGTGTCAAGGGAGGCACCCACGGGGCGTGCTCATTACCTGGGATGACGCCGAGGGAGAGCCGTGCCCACAGGCCCAGGAGCAGCAGCAGCACCCAGGCCGCCCGCATGTCTTCCGGATGAGGCAGTGGTGAGGTGTCAGGACACCAGGGTACCAGCCACGTCCAAGCCCTGTCTGGGCTTAAGTAGGGGAGGACTTTGCCCCTGGCTATAAACTGCTCTGTCCCTCCCCTCCTTGCCCTGTGACCTGAGGCCATACTGGATGGAGGAGTGTGCAGGGTGTGACTGAGGTCGCCTGGGGCAGGGTCTCTGAGACAATCCCACATCGGTCTGTCTCCACCCAGGTAGGGTGGGGCCTGGGGACAGATGTCCGCTGGGTGAAGTGCCACCTCACCTTCCCGGCTGCCACTGTCTCGGGGTTGCCACTCCTTTTCCACCTCACTTCAGGATCGCTGGCTGGGCCAGGTTCTGTCTGGGTGCTGAAGGGAGTGGGGTTCGAGGTACACGTCCGGGGCCAGGGGCCTGACTTTGGCTACCGGATGCCACAAGCTTCAGAGATACTGGGGGTAAGCAGGTGTGGCCTGGCTGTACCGATAGCCACCGATACTCACCAGGCTCGGGCTGGCCGGGTGGGGCACCCAGCGCCTGGGCCAGTCTCGTACATGTGTGTGGACACGCGTGCCCCTATACCTGGGGAGGTGGGCGTGGTGGGGCCAGGGGCTGGCACCTCTGGGCCCTTCAGGGCACCTGGACGACAGGCACGTGAACTTGACCGTGTCTCTTTGATAAGGATCCTGTTTGCTAACTGCTGGTAAACAGGAAGCCTTTTTCTTCTACCTTTGTAAATTGCCTCCTGGGAATGTGGTTTCCTTAGTCTGCAGCAGCCTTGACCCAGACTATGTAATCCCCGTACCTTGGTAGGGAGGACAGGCATGCCGGGACCTCAGGACGGCCGTATAAACCCAAGTTCTCCAACTCTGAGTGGCGCGTGGTTTTCCAGCGGTCTGTTTTCTACGACTTTAGACAAGCAGAGAACTCTGGAGTGGGTTTACTGCCGTGGGACCTGGGCACGCCCAGCCAGCCTTTGCTAAGGAGTAGGAGGCTGTGGTAGCCTCAGCAGGGTTCAAAAGTGTCCCCCCAATCCAGAAACCCCCCTTCCGACAGTACGCCCCGGAGAACGAAGGCAGGGGCTTGAGCAGCTCTGCGCACGTCCCTCCAGCAGCAGAGAGGAGGCCGCAGCTCCACTGTCGAGGGAGGCTGGTCAGCACACGTGATACGTCCACCTCCCCAGGTATAGGGGCACGCGTGTGAAGGAAGCCAGTCACGGAAGACAAAGACGCCTGATACCAGTTCTTCTTTTTCTTTTTTTTAAAAATAATTATTTAACTTTATTTATTTATTTTAATTTGATCAGAGAAGGATAGAGAGAGAGAGAGGGAAAGTGAGAAAGCAAGCCGCCAGGTCTGGGACTCGAACCACAGTTGGACATGTGAGAGTCCAGTACCCTTAGCCTCCACACCACCCGCCAGTCCCCAGTTCTTTTTTTTTTTTTAAGAGAGATTTTTGCTATAGGGCTCATGCGATTGCTGGAGAAACACAGACACACAGAGAAAGAAAGCAAGCAATAACCCCTCCAGAGGGGATGGCCACACCACAATCCCTTCTCCTCCATTCTCCTCTTGGGGCTTTAGGCCCACACACACATGCGCCCGCTGTGAGTTTAAAGCCACGGGTTCCCGGATTGAACTGCAGTCAGCTACATAACCATTATGCCATCTGGTCCCAGATCCCAGTTCTATGAGGCCCCCAGGCTACAGTTTTCATTTTGCAAGATGGAGCTGCCCGTGGGACGTGCTTAGCGCTGAACTGGCTGCTTGGCCCACATGGGAAGTCCCGGGGTTGCATCCTGAGGCCTCCGGGGCGAGCCAGCCACTTCCCCAGGGTTCATGGTGGCCGAGGCTGGGGTGGTCACAGCATCACCCCCACTGGGGATTCGCTCTTTTCCTAGTTTTGCTGCAGGTCCAGTGTGCTTGCTGGGGAGAGACGAGAGAGAGCCCCAGGGAGGGGCCACACTGCAGTGCCTTCTCCATTTGCCTCTTGGGATTTTGGGCATGCTTGATATGACCCGGCATGGTTTTGTAGCCGCTGGGTCTGAGACTGTAACTGAGAGCTCGGCCATGTGGGACCCAGCGCCTTCACCACCACTCCGCTGGCTGGCCCCCTCTCTCTGTTCTCTTTTTCTCTCTCATGGAAGACATAAATAAACTTTAAGAAGTGGTGAAGATGGTAAGTTTATGTTTTGTGTTGTTAGGACGAATTGACACAACCATCGCCATGTTAGACCCTCAAGGACAGAACCCGGGAGTCTGAGACCACATAAATAAAGTACGATGGGCCCTGACGATGCCAGGGGCAGGTCACCCTGACCTCAACTGAAAGTCCTAATCTAAACCTAAACATATAGTGACAGCTAGCTTTCACACACCCCCTCCCTCGAGTGGAAAATTACTGACTGTGCTTCCTGCATTGCGATTCGGAGCTGTAAAAGATCCCTTTATCTTAGGCTCGGGGTCCTTGTGAAGGCCCACTGCGACGGGCAGAAACTCGGACCCCAGCTAGCTGGAAAAATAAAAGCCTCTTTTGCAGTTGCATTGTCGCTGTCTTTTCTGTGTCTCCATCACTTAGACCGATCTCTGGACCCTTACAGTATGTTTTACTGCAACTAAAAAAATTTTAAAGCAAAAATGCCTTCCTTCAAGTGCCCCCCATCCCAGTCCAACCAAAGAGGCCCACTCAGGCCTCCTCGGCACCCAGAGCCACGGGCATGGACCCCGGCCCAGCCCCCACTCACTGCCCAGCATCAGGTGCCCTCCACAGAGAGCTCCCTGGGTCCTCCTGCCTCCCCTCTGCCAGGCTGCCAGACCTCAGGGAAATGTTCCTCCGGGGAGCTTCCCACCTCCTCCGGACCACTGCCCTGGTCCCCTCTGCTCCGGCATCACCTGGCTGTGTTAGGAAAGTTCTTGGTAAAGGTCGGGAGACAGACCTCCCCAGGCCTGCCTGCGCGCGGGGCCTTCAGGAAGGCTGGTCACGTGGACTCAGTTGCTACAAGGTCCGGCCATGGACGGCTGGGAGGAGCCCTCAGCCGGGAGCAGCAGGACTCACCCAGGAGCCTCGTGGAGGCTCTGGGGTCGCTGCAGCGAGGGTGCTGGCAGCCGGGGCTGGCAACGGGGCTCTGGGCCTGTCTGCACGCTCCGTGTGTGAGTATCGGCCTGTGGTCCAGCCCCATGGAACCAGGGCCCTGGGGCTGTGCTGCCTGGAGCAGGGCACTGACCTGAGAGGCAGCCCTGGGAAGGGCCTGTCCAGGCCCTGGGGCCGTAGGAAGGAACCAGAGCCCGCAGGGACACAGGGGTTGGAGGGGGGTCTGCGCCGCAGAGGGCCTGGCTCCTGGAGCTGGGCGCATTTCAGGACCCGTGGGGGTGCAGTCTGGGGGCCCCAGGGGCGGTGCTGGGCCACATCACCCCCTCACATCAGGAATCTCAGCCTGCACAGGGGCAGCTCCAGCTGGCGCCTGGGGTCCGAGAGAGGGCGAGATCTCTAAGGAAGGCCCCAGAATGCGTTTAATGCAGGGAGCCCAGTACCCCAGCCCTGGAAACTGAGAGCGGGGGGTGGAGCAGAAGGTGAGCCACCGTGGAGCTGCGTGTGGCGAGCCCCTGCAGGGGAGGAGGTACGAGGAGAGGTGCTGCTTGATTACAGTCTTCTGAGCGCGGTCACAGGGCCATCATCCTGGCAGGATGCGCCAATCCGATCCGGTGGGCTTCGGAAACCTGGTTGTTCCCTGGACACTGCCCTGGAGAAACAGTCAAGGGCCCCAAGAACCACTGGGCTGGGCTTACATGCTGGGGTGCTGATAGGTGGAGCCACAGGAAGGGGAACCTCCAGGTAAAGGCCTAGGTGGGGGCAGGGTCCAGAAGCAGCACCGGCCAGGCGTGGGTCCCCTGGGGAAGAAGCAGGAAGTATGGGCTGGGCACCTGGGGCAGCGGGCTGGGCGGGGCAGAGCTGGCTTTAATGCCCACGGGCAGAGCTGGGATTGGCACTGTGCTGTGCTTGGGACCGGAGGAGGCCCCGCTGGCCTCCGGGTGCTGGTGGAGGTGCTGTCCAAGGAGGGAGAACTTCAGACGGAGGTGGAGGGGATCGGTGTGGGAGTCAGACTTTGGATGTTGAGTGGCATCTTCCTGCACTTTGATGCCGGGATCTGCCCATTCTTGGCTGATTCCCCTCCTACGGTGCCCCCAAACAGCCCCTCTCCCCCCTTCACAGCCTAGGCCGTTTCTTCGCCAGCGACTTCTCTGATCTGCCTTTGCCCCAGCGGCCGCAGGACCCTCTGCCTCGGGTTCTTCACACAGGATGCAATCAGGAGGGCCAACAGCAAGTGACAGACGAGGTGCCTGCCAAAGCGGAATAGGGGCCGCAAGTGCGGACTCAGTGTAGCAATCCCGGCCTGGATGAGGGGCCTGGAGAAGTGCCCCGGGGCTTAAGCACCAACATCTTCAAAGGGGCATCATTTAACTCTCCCCAGATTGGAAAGAGCCCAAATGTTCATCAATAGAAAGGATAAAAGTGGCAGCATTGGAACCAGCTTGATGGTTAGGGTGGCTGGATCTTCCATGGCCGACTGTGCTGTCCGTACCTGGGAGCTTGAAAATACACTGGGTGTGGAACCAGCAGTTAGCGTAATGGCTGTGTCGCTGGACTCCCATGTAGCCGAACACGGTTAGAGTCCCGGACCCGGTGGCTTAAACTCACGCCAGGTACATGTGTGTGCATGCCCAAGATCCCGAGAGGAGAATGGAGGAGAAGGGATTGCGGCGTGGCCATCCCCCCGGGGGGGTGATTTCTCGCTTTCTGTCTCTCTGTCTCTCTCTGTCTTTCTGGCGAGTGCATGTGCCCTATAGCAAAAACCTCTCCAAAACAAACAAACAAACAAAGAAACAAACAAAAACAAAAAGAATACAGTGGGTGTGTGCGCAAGCATGCCCAAAGCTGCAAGAGGAGAATGGAGGAGGGAATGCAGCGTGGCCATCCTCCTGGGGGGGGGGATTTCTCTCTCTCTAGTGAGTGTACATGCTCCATAGCAAAAATGAACAAACAAAACGAAAACCAGCAGTATTTCCACAAATGCAATACTCCAGGGCTTTGTTACATACAGTGGGTGAGTGAGTCTCACAAACACGAATCTGGGTGAGAGGCACAATCACAAAAGAGCACAATGGACCGCATCTGTCACTGATATGTAGTTCAAACACAGGCGAGGTGTGACTGTGTGGGGATACGACCATGACACGAAACGAGTGTAAGACATTCAGCAGTTCCCAGCGCCCGCTGGTAGCGTGGTTGAGGCGGCTGGATCCCACGTGGCCGATGGCGTGGTCCTGCTGTCAGACGAGGGCTCTACACCCCCAGCCCAGGAACCCAAGCCACTCAAAGCAGAGAGGCACTGCCGATGGGGGCGAAGGGAGGCGAATTAGAGCGCGCCCCGCGGGAGGGCAGGCGGCAGTGCCTCCCAGCGGTCAGCCACCGCACACGTGCCTCACAGGGGAAGGGCTCTGTAAAAGCACACAGCGGTTCGTTTTAGCTGGGGGCACAATCAAATCACTTGTCTTTGGGACAGGAGCTGCAGTCTCAGCTTAGGGGGACGATCAAACGCTCCGTCTTCAAAGGCAGGCGCTTCAGCTCGAGGTCGGGGCGGCGTCCCTGGTTTCAGCTCCAGGTTGGCCGTTCGTCTCGGAGTTCCTGTGAGAAGCCTGAGTGAGTATCAGGCTGAGAGACAGTTTTTGACTTTTTTCTTTTAGAGAGATTTTTGCTATAGGGTGTGTGCGCTTGTGTAAGGACAGAGACAGAGAGATAAAGGAGAGAACTCGTCCCCCGGGCGCCATGCCGCAATCCCTTCTTGTCCATTTTCCTCTCAGGATGATCTTGGGCATGTACGCGCACGCTTGCTATCTCACGTTCCCTCCCTCTGTCTCTGAGTCTTTCTCTGGTCAAATTAAAAAATAATAATAATAAATAAAATTAAATAATAATTCTTTAAAGAAAATCTACCAAGATGCTTATCCCGCAACTGCCTGCCCTTGCTATGGGTCCTCATGTTCAAGGAAAACAATTTCAAAACAATTCATACAACCTTCATTTCACCTTTAATAAAAGCCCTTGTTTCCTTTCTCCTCCCTGGGTATGCCCGTGATCCGCCATGGCACGCACATCCCAGAGTGTAATCCCCCGAACAGTCCCGAATAAGTGATTTTATCTGGAGAGTCTCCCTTTCTCCCTGTTATCATAGGCGGACAGAACCTCGTGTCAGAAAGAGGAGCCGGGGCTGGCCCCGAAGCACAGTGGTTAACCCTGGGCATAGACCAAACCCCGCATGGCCAGCTGCCATCTGAATCCTGGCCCAGGCAGCTTGAAAAACTGCCCTGTATGTGTGCCCAGGAGCCCTGAGTCCTGTGGGATGGAGGCAGGGAGGGGAAGGGATTGCAACATGGCCACGGCCCCTCGGGGGTGCTTTATCTCTGGTGAGTGCGTGTGCCCTCTGCGATGAAAAAGATGAAATTAAAAAGCAAAGAGTATATTTCTAATGCAAAAAAAAAAAAGTGTGTGGGGGAGGGACTAGCAGTTGGCGTAATGGCTATGTCACTGGACTCCCATGTAGTTGACTGTGGTTCGAGTCCTGGACCCAGTGGCTTAAACTCACACAGGCCACGTGTGCATGCGTGTCCAAGATCCCGAGTGGAGAATGGAGGAGAAGGGATTGCGGCGTGGCCATCCCCTCAGGGGGTGATTTCTCGCTTTCTGTCTCTCTGTCTCTCTCTCTGTCTTTCTGGCGAGTGCACGTGCCCTATAGCTAAAACTTCTCCACAAAAACAAACAAACAAAAAAGACTTTGAAGCAAGGTCACTCGGGAAGGGCCGGCCACCCAGGAGCGTGTGTGGTGCCTCCTGAGCGTCTTGTCCTCTCGCTTCCACAGTCGCCTCCTCTGGGGTCAGTGAGCTGGGGAGCCTCGGCTCCCTCCTTTTCGGCTGAGGTCCCTGACTTCGCTTCAGACCTGGTCTGGATGAGGCCGCCTATGGCAAGACCCTTGCATCCTCCTGGGACTGTAACGCCTTCCTCCTTTTCTGACATGTCCATTCCAGCGTAAAGGCATCAGGTCTCCCTGGGAGCACTCTCTCAGCATTGTTTTCCGACCACACGCCGCTCTGGGTGAGAGGGACTTAGTTGTTGTTTTTTTTCCCCCTCTGCTTGTTTCTGAACATATTTCTTTTTCTTTTCTTTTTTGAGAGAGATTTTTGTATACATTTGCCAGAGAGAAAGAGAGAGAAAGTGAGAAATCACCTCCCAGAAGAGATGGTCACGCCGCAATCCCTTCTCCTCCATTCTCCTCTCGGGATTTTGGGCACGCACGCACACGCGCCTGGCATGAGTGTCAAGCTGCCAGATCTGGGACTCAGCCCACGGTGGGCCATGTGACAGTCCAGAACCTTAACCATTACTCCATCCGCTGGCCCCATGAACATCTTTCAAGAGCAACTAAACCTACACTGGGCACGGGTTGGTGGGCACCAGCACAATGGCTCCACCGGCCCTGAGAAATTTCCACACAAGGAAACCTTGTCATGGATCAGATGACTCGGGCCGAGGCGGAGAGCAGCTCAAGGGAACACCCTCTGCGGGAACACCTGCAAGTCAGGGTGCTGCCTCGAACTCTTAAATTCCTTTTGAGGGTAAAAGAATTTTATTTTATTCTTTAAATTTGTTGTTATTATTATTATTTTTGCTCTGCAAACATTGAGAAGAAATCAACCAGGAGGGGCCAACAGGTGGCATGGTGGTTAAGGCACTGGATTCCCACATGGACGATTATGGTTCGAATCCTGGAGCGGCTGGCTTGAAAATCACCCTGGGCATGGGTGTGTGCATGCCCAAGGTCCTGAGCAGAGTTGGAGGAAGAGCGATTGAGCATGGCCAGCTCCCCGGGAGGGGGGTTTCTCACTCTCCCTCCCTCCGTCTCTCTCCAGCAAGTGGCTATAGCAAATCCTCCCATCCCCCCGCCCCCCAAAAAGAACTGGACCAGGATCTTCAGATTCGAAAGCATGCAAAGATGGCGTCTCCCAGGGACTCAGGCCGGCTCTGTGTCTGAGCACTATGGTCCATCTGTCCTGGTGCACATTTTAAAGGGATGGCAAGTCCCCCACGGACAATGTAGAGCTCCAGCCACTTCTTGGGGATCATGAAAGTCCCTGAGCTGGTTTTTTTTTTTTTAAATAAACTAAATAAGAAAACTGCCACTATAGGGTTAAACTGTCTGAATGGGACACATATTTTGTGATAGTTTGTTTTTTTTTTTGAGAGGTTTTTGCTATAGGGCGTGTGCGCTTGCCAGACAGACAGAGAGAGACATAGAGACAGAAAGCGAGAAATCACCCCCCAGGGGGGATGGCCACGCCGCAATCCCTTCTCTTCCATTCTCCTCTTGGGATCTTGGGCATGCATGCACGCACGCCCAGCCTGAGTTTTAAGCCACTGGGTCCGGGACGTGAACCACAGTCGACTACGTGGGAGTCCAGTGACATAGCCATTATGCTAATTGCAGGTCCCCATGACAGTTTTTCATGATCAGAATGGAGTCATTTATGTCAACCTAGATTAAACGGTGCTGGGAAGGAGCTGCTTCATTGCACCAGTAAGCCTGGTAACAAGAACCGTGGGGGCAGCAGGTGGCCTGGTGGTTAAGGCGGCTGGATTCTACATGGCCGGACACGTGCTTCGAGTCCTGGACCTGGAAGCCTGAGAAACACACCAGGCACGTGTGCATGGGTGCCCAAATCTCGAAAGGAGAGAGAGGAGAAGCGATTGCGGCACGACCATTCTCATGGTGTGAGGGGGTGCTTCCTCACCTTCCCATGCTCTCTGTCTGTCTGTCTGCACTGAGCACATGAATTCTCTGGCAAATTAAAAAAAAAAAAAAAGTTGTGTAGAAAACTTTGCCAGAACCATGCCCGAATGCAAAGGCCACTGCGCCCTGACACAGGGACGGCCCCTATGAAGACGTGTCCCGAGACCGTCGTGGGCAACCTTGGACGACCCCGTCCTTGTTAGGGGCCCTGCGAGCTGAGGACGGTGGTCCCAGTGGTTGGTACCCCCTCCTCCCCAGCTCTCTAGACCGTAGGGTTTGCCTTTAAAGCCTGTCCGAGGGGTGAGGCCTCGTGAACGTGCAGGGGGTCACTACCCTGCCGCGGCCCTCCAGCGCAGGCCTAAATAAAGTCCTCCTTGCTTTATGTGTTTGCCCTTAATTTACCTTTTTAAACTCACCGACTTCAACTGGCACAAAGAGGCTTCAAACCTCTTTTTCTCTGCTTACATTGACTCTGTTGACATTTTCCTTGTTCAAGATTAAACCAACCGTCCTTGTCTGACAAAGAGAAGCACAACCAGGAGTGGCTGCTACTAATTTCTAAGGGGCTAGGGATCCTGTTTTTCTTCTGGTGCTCAAGTTAATCCAGTCGGTCCCATTTAAAATGTAAATACTCCAGGAATTAACTTAAATAACCCCTACAGTCATTTGGGACTGAAAGAAGGAAAAGAAGAAAAATAAAGCTTTTTATCCCTGTCTGCTATAGAATGTGTGCGCGCAGGAGAGAAAGGGAGAGAGAAATCATCCTCTGCGGGGACGACCACAGTGAGAATCCCTCCTCCATTCTCCTCTGGGATTTTGGTCCATTCTCCTCGGGGGTTCTGGGCACGCACGCACACACGTGCCCACCGTGGCTTTCAGCCGTCAGGTGCGAGACTCCAACCGAGAAGTGGACCATGTGGGGTCCGCCTCCTTACTCCACAGCGCATTTGGCTTTTTAGAGTGAAAACACGACAAATGAACAAACTGCTGTGAAATTCATAGACTCAACACTTAGTTTACACCAAAATTAAGTTCGCGACCTTTATATGATTGCTTGTCACGGGAAAAATTCTTAAAAACCTTCCCCATAAGTATTAGTAAAAAACTTTAACAATGTGAGCAGGTCCCATTTGGTCAAACACACGAGTGTGATAAAACTATAAACTGGAGGGACCAGCAGTTGGCGTAATGACTATGTTGCTGGACTCCCATGTAGTCGACCGCAGTTCGAGTCCCAGACCTGGTGGCTTAAACTTGGGCGCATGTGCATGCGTGCCCAAGATCCTGAGAGAAGAATGGGGGAGAAGGGATTGCGGCGTGGCCATCCCCCTGGGGGGTGATTTCTTGCTTTCTGTCTCTCTGTCTCTGTCTTTCTGGCCAGTGCACGTGCCCTATGGCAAAAAAAAAAAAAAAAAAAAAATCTCTTTCTCAAAAAAAAGTATAAACTGGATTGGGGCCACCTGGTGTGTGGTTAAGGCAGCTGGATACCATGAGGCTGACTGGGGTCGCAGTCCTGGACCAGCAGCTTGAGAAACTCACTAGGCATGTGTGTGTGTGCCCAGACCCTGAGAGGAAACCTGGGGGGCGGGGAGGGAGGGGACTGTGGCGTGGCCATCCCCCAGGGTACAGTGGGGCGGAAGGGCTGCTGTGTGGATGGTAAAAGAACGAACCAGAGACAGAGACGCGTGTGAGCAAAGTCACGTTAGCGCCCAGAGCACGAGCCTGTGTCCGGGACGCGGGAGAGCCCTGAGCAGGTGGAGGCCGGTGCCTTGGGGAGGAGGGTCACGGTAATGGTCCTGGACCTGAGGAGTGCTGGCCACGGCTCAGGAACGAGGGGCATCTGACGGCCACCGCACCGCTGGCCCGAGGTGGAGGGGATCTACAATGTCTCTCTCCCTGTTGTAAAAGCTTACCTGGGGCTTTCGCTTGGGCCCTAACCCTGTGCAAGTTTGCTTATGTCGTTAGGAAAGGCTCAGCTTAGGCCTCCTTCTTAACTCTTGTGTGTGCATTTTCTTATGAACCCTCCACAACTTTCCCTGTTTTCCTTTCTCCATCTCTCTGGTGAGCGCATGTGCCACACACGCGTGTATGTATGTGCTTATATTTACATACGTACATACATACACAGGTACACAGGGGATAAGTCAGGAAATTTGTATTACTATGTTCTCATGGCTGCGGTTTTTAGATAAAAGTGTTTTTATTACTTAAGTGTTTTAAATCTTTTTTTAAAAAAATAATTAATTTATTATGATGCTTTTAAAAACATTCTTTTCTGCTATAGGGCATGTGCACTCACCAGAGAGAGAGTGAAAATGCAAGCCACCAAGTCCAGGACTCGAACTGTGGTCGACCAGGTGGTAGACTAGTGCCTTACCCGCTACTCTTTTTTCTTGGCGAGTGCCCGGCCCCTTGGGAAAAAAAAAAAAAAAAAAAAAATCTCTTTCTCAAAAAAAAGTATAAACTGGATTGGGGCCACCTGGTGTGTGGTTAAGGCAGCTGGATACCATGAGGCTGACTGGGGTCGCAGTCCTGGACCAGCAGCTTGAGAAACTCACTAGGCATGTGTGTGTGTGCCCAGACCCTGAGAGGAAACCTGGGGGGCGGGGAGGGAGGGGACTGTGGCGTGGCCATCCCCCAGGGTACAGTGGGGCGGAAGGGCTGCTGTGTGGATGGTAAAAGAACGAACCAGAGACAGAGACGCGTGTGAGCAAAGTCACGTTAGCGCCCAGAGCACGAGCCTGTGTCCGGGACGCGGGAGAGCCCTGAGCAGGTGGAGGCCGGTGCCTTGGGGAGGAGGGTCACGGTAATGGTCCTGGACCTGAGGAGTGCTGGCCACGGCTCAGGAACGAGGGGCATCTGACGGCCACCGCACCGCTGGCCCGAGGTGGAGGGGATCTACAATGTCTCTCTCCCTGTTGTAAAAGCTTACCTGGGGCTTTCGCTTGGGCCCTAACCCTGTGCAAGTTTGCTTATGTCGTTAGGAAAGGCTCAGCTTAGGCCTCCTTCTTAACTCTTGTGTGTGCATTTTCTTATGAACCCTCCACAACTTTCCCTGTTTTCCTTTCTCCATCTCTCTGGTGAGCGCATGTGCCACACACGCGTGTATGTATGTGCTTATATTTACATACGTACATACATACACAGGTACACAGGGGATAAGTCAGGAAATTTGTATTACTATGTTCTCATGGCTGCGGTTTTTAGATAAAAGTGTTTTTATTACTTAAGTGTTTTAAATCTTTTTTTAAAAAAATAATTAATTTATTATGATGCTTTTAAAAACATTCTTTTCTGCTATAGGGCATGTGCACTCACCAGAGAGAGAGTGAAAATGCAAGCCACCAAGTCCAGGACTCGAACTGTGGTCGACCAGGTGGTAGACTAGTGCCTTACCCGCTATGCCACTTGCTGACCCCTAAGTGTTTTAAAACTTTAAAATCTTTTATTGTCGGGCCAGCAGATGGCATGGCCGTTACTTCGCTGGGCTCCCACATTGCCGACCAGTGTCAGAGTCCCAGGTCCGGTGACTTCGAACTTACGCCAAGTGTGTGTGTATATGCGTGTCCAAGATCCTGGGAGGAGAATGGAGAAGGGATTTTGGTGTGGCCGTCCACCCCGAGGGGTGATTTCTCGCTTTCTGTCTCACTGGTGAGTGTACATGCCCCGTGGCAAAAAAAAAAAAAAACAAAAAACTTTCAAATAAAAAGAAAAACCTTTTATTGTCACATCGATTTACTAGACAACCAAGTCATGTTAATGAATTAACTTGTAGTGAGAGAAAATGGTAGTTTATTAAGAGGAAATACGCTCCAGAGAGGTAGGAGTGGGCCTGAGCAGACAGAGTAGCTCACAAGGCCCGAATCCTACTTAATCAAGTGTTTAAATCTTTGATATTTTTAATAAGCTTCCTCAAAATCAAACTCTAAGTCTTTTAATCTTTGATTATTTTTGAGATTTTCTCAAACCCTGGTGAGCGATACTGGAGGGAGCCCAGTGAGGTAACGGCTACGCCAACTGCTGGCCCCATTATCACTTTATGGCTCTTGTAAAAAGAAAAGCTGTAACAACAAAAAAATCAATACTTCAAGAAAACTGTTTTAACACAAGAGGTCAAATTCTAGTTTTGGGGACCAACAGTTGGTGTAATGGCTGTGTTGCTGGACTCTCATGTAGTTGACCGTGGTTCAAGTACTGGACCTGGTGGCTTAAACTCACGCCGGGCGCGTGTGCGTGCGTGCCCAAGATCCGGAGAGGAGAATGGAGGCGAAGGGATTGCAGTGTGGCCATCCCCCCTGGAGGTGATTTCTCGCTTTCTGTCTCTCTCTGTATTTCTGGCGAGCGCACGCACCCTATAGCAAAAACCTCTCCAAATAAATAAATAAAATAAATAAGTAAGAAATATTTTACTTTCTTTGAGTCACATTTGTATGGATACGTTATTACTATGTGTCTCCAAAATGGTATAAAAATTCCTTTAATTTTTTTTTTTTTTTTTGCTGTAGGGCACATGTGCTCACTGGAGAGAAAGAGCCAGAGAGAGAGCCAGAAATCACGTCCAGGGAAATGGCCATGCCCCAATCCCTTCTCCTCCACTCTCCTCCGGGGATGTTGGGCACATGCGCACACACACACCTGGCATGAGTTTCAAGCCTCTGGATCTAGGACTTGGATGGCAGTCGGCCATGTGGGAATCCAGTGCCTTAACTGCTATGCCACCTGCTGGCTGTCTTGTTTATTGCTATGGGGCACATGTGTTTGCTAGAGAGAAAGAGGGAAAGTGAGAAGTCATCCCCCAATCCAGGGGCATGGCCACACTGCAACCCCTTCGCGTACATTCTAGTCTCAGGATTTGGGGCATGCATGCACATACACCCAGCGGTGTTCAAGCTGCTGGCTTCGGAACTCAAACTGGGCGGCTGACCATGTGGGATCCAGCCACCTTAACTCCCATGCCACTTGCAAGTCCAAAAATTCCTAAACATTTGATATGTGTGGATAATGTTGCCAGTTCTCATTTCGGTTTGTTAAAGGTTGTATGCCACAAAACACAAAACCAGTAACTTTCCTTATCAGTTTCTGATTATAATAAACTCTAATTATATGTGTGTATATA
>NW_006209227.1:1861707-1870098 GCF_000334495.1 Tupaia belangeri chinensis | reverse complement strand
CCCCCGCCACCTTGCAGAGTGATTTTCAAGCCACTGGGTCCAGAACTCGAACCACAGTTGGCCACGTGGGAGTCCAGTGACGTAACTACTATGCCATCTACTGGCCCCTTACTATACTTTAAACAATGACTTCTTTTTCTTAAAGGTCTTTGCCACAGGGTGGATGTACTCACCAGAGAGTCAGAGAGAAGGAAAGTAAGAAATTCCCCGCCTCGGGGGGAAGGCCACACCAAAGTCCCTTCTCCTCTATTCTCTCAGGATTCCGGGCACACACACACACACATGCCCGGGATGATTTTCTTTTCTTCTCTTTTTTAAATAATTATTTTATTTAACTTTATTTATTTATTTTCATTTGATCAGAGAAGGACAGAGAGAGGGAAAGTGAGAAAACAAGCTGCCAGGCCTGGGACTCGAACCAGAGTCGGCCATGTGGGAGTCCAGCACCCTTAACCACCACGCCACCTGCTGGCCCTACCGGGGATGATTTTTCAAGTTACCAAGTCTGGACTCAAATCCTGGTTGGCCACGTGGGAGTCTAGCACCAGAACCTCCACACCACTAGCTGGCCCCTAAACCGTGCGATTTAAGTTTTGACTCTTCTCTAAGAACATGTCCATCAGATGCTGTAGCAGTTACGTTGCTGGACTCCCCCGTGGCTGACTGCAATTTGATCCTGGACATGGCGGCTTGAAACTCATGCCGGGCACGTGTATGTGTGTGCCCAAGATCCTGGGAGGGGAACGGAGGAGAAGGACAGTGGCAGGGCCTTCCCCCGGGGGCGGGGGGGGGGGTGATTTCTCACTTTCCTTTTCACTGTCTCACTGTAGGTTTTGCCCTAAGGCAAGAACCTCTAACAATGTTTTCGATCAGCTATAGCCCAAAATGGTTTCTTCCTCGAAGAGATTCACGGGGAAGACTATGACAACCGCTCTGACGGGTGATCACACTGTTAGACTGGGTAAGGCTTTTCCAAGTGAAGAAACCGAGCTTCATGAAATGACAACCGGGACCACTGATACATGACACTAAATGAACAGATGAGGATCACTTTTTTTTTTTTTTTAATTTTTAAGTTTTTTGCTATAGGACACATGTGCTCACTGGAAAGGAGAGAGAGAGTGAGAGAGAGAAAGTGAGAAATTACCCCCATGGGGGTTGGCCACACCACAATCTCGTCTCCATTTCCCTCTCTGGATTTGGGCCATGCACACACATATGCCCTGCATGATTTTTAAGCCACCGGGTCCAGGACTTGAACCATGGTCAGTCATGTGGAAGTCCACAATGCTACCCGGTAGCCCCGAAGATAACTTTCTTATGACTTAGTTTATAAGTTTGGTGGTTCTCTTTTTAGAATTATTTTATTTTAATTATTATTATTATTTTTAAAAATTTGCTATAGGGCACGTGCACTCACCAGAGAGAGAGAGAAAGTGAGAAAGCAAGCCTCCAGGTCTGGGATTCGAACCATGGTGGTCATGCGGGGGTCCAGTGCCTTAACCAACATATCACCTACTTGGCCGAAAGTTTGCTGGTTCTTTAAATGCTTGTTTTCTAGATATAAGAAAACCTTTTTTTTTTTTTTTTTTTTTTTGCATTTATAGCAACTTGGTAAAGTACAATCTTGTAAATAAAATTTGAAACGTTTACTTTTCTACCTCAAAACATTGGAAACTTGGTGAGAATTCTTATTTTATTTTAAAGATTTATTTATTGGGACCAGCAGTTGGCATAATGGCTATGTTGCTGGACTCCCATGTAGCTGACTGAGGTTGGAGTCCCGGACCCGGTGGCTTAAACTCACAGCAGCAGGTGTGCCCAAGATCCCAAGAGGGGAGTGGAGGAGAAGGGATTGTGGTGTGGCCATCCCCCCTGAGGGATGATTTTTGCTTTCTGTCTGTCTCTGTCTTTCTGGCAAGTGCATGCGCCCTATAGCAAAAACCTCTCCAAAACAAATAAGCAAAAAACCCAAATTGGTCTTATTTTAATTTTCTTTGATAAAAAAGGGAGTCAGTATTTAAAAATTGTTTCTGAAGAAAACTAAAGACACTGACAAACATCTAAAATTCCTGTTATTAGATTGTAGCTGTCTTCATTGTTTTCTAGTTTTATTATTTTCCTACAATCTGGATTGAACCCTGAATTCTTGTGGTTTCCTCTTGTATCCCGGAGATGCCAGGTCTCCCCAGGCCCGCCGTGGTCACCTGCTTAGTTGGCTGCCTTTAGGCCGGGGTTCAAGGCTCAGAACGATTACACAGACCAGGCTTATATTGCTATTGATTTTTGCCCTGCGTGGTGCTCTCAGTCGTCGGACCTGCCGCCTGCCGCATTTCCGCAGAAGTGCAACACCTACCGATAATGCTGGCCCGGCACTCCGACGAGCCCATCAGGTCGGACCTGACGGTGAACTCAGCCCGAGACCCGCTCCCTCCAATTCCTGTTCGAACGTGACTGAGGGCCGGATGTGGGACGAGGCCAACCAGGACGAGTCCATGCCAACCCGGAGAGCCAGGCACAGCCTAGCCGCAGGGTGACTATGCAGCGGCGTTTCGGAGAAAGCCCGTGGTCAGCAGGACCTGTGAAAGCTGTCAGAATGGAGGT
This sequence comes from Tupaia belangeri chinensis, assembly GCF_000334495.1. Classification (NCBI taxonomy): domain Eukaryota; kingdom Metazoa; phylum Chordata; class Mammalia; order Scandentia; family Tupaiidae; genus Tupaia; species Tupaia belangeri. The sequence goes on along the minus strand of NW_006209227.1, from coordinate 1,867,494 downwards.
GCCATCACTGATGTCAAACCCCGACGAGATGGAGCCAGGAGGCCGTGGAAGGAGGGCCTCAGACTTACCTGCCTGATAACAAGAGACTTTGCCGAAGCCACACCCTGGCTCAAAGGCCACCACCACAGCCTGGAACAAGGACGTCTACCTGGTAACCACCTGTTCGACTCCGGACTAAAGCCATCCTTTTACTGATCCTTGGAGCCAAGGGTAATGGGTTCAAAACAACCTACACCGCCTTCTTCACGCTGCTTTTTAACACCCGTTCTCCTGCCTTTCTTCCTTAGAGAGATTTTTGTTATAGGGCATGTGCGCTCACCGGAGAGACCGAGAGAGACAGAGACAGAAAGTGAGACATCACCCCCAGAGGGGATGGCCATGCTGCAATCCCTTCTACCTCTGGGGATCTGCACCCAGCATTGACGTTTAAGCCTCCGGGCCTGGGGCTCAAACCACAGTCAGCCATGTGCGAGTCCAGCGATGTGACCATTATGCCATCTGCTGGTCCCAACACCCATTTCCTTTTCCTTCCGGGGACGTGCCCACGATACACCATGGCATGAATTCCCCAGATTCCAATCCCGAGCGTTCCTGAGGAAACTCATTCCTTATTCAGAGGGCCTCCCTGGTGCTACTCTAGGCTGACAAAATAAACGAAATGAAGACTTTGGGCCTGAGTTTGAATTCACTGTCACAAACCCCGTGTCCTCGGGAACTTAACTTCTGCGAGTGTTAATTCTTCCATCAGAAAAATGAACGTGATGGTGCCTACGTCACGGGGACATCACGGGGACTTGGTAACACAGGGTCAGGTACGGTGAGATCTGGGGGCTGCTGGGGAAGGGAGGAGGGAGAGGAGGTGAACCCTAGCCTCTGGAGCACCTTGAGGGCCTGTTTACAAGCTGAGGCCTGAGAGCCAGTGGCTGGCCAGATGTGCATGGTCGGTTCACCTTGTCGGGTGAGGTCTGTGTAGGCGCGGCCTGCCTGTGGCCCACTCCACCCTGCAGCAAGGAACTTCCATGCATTCTCCTTCCACAGGAGAACTTGGGCCAGGTACCTTGGATGGGGACGAGAAAGAAGACTGTCCCTTCAAAGGCGGGAGACACCCTGCTCCGGACCCTCCCCATAGGGCTCCTGGGAGGGCTGTGGGTCCCCTCTGCAGCACTGGGAGGGGCCGGCGGGAGTGGCTCAGCGCAGGAGTGGGCCAGGCAGGAGGGACGCTCAGCCTGGCAGCCCCAAGCCCACTAGGTAGCAGAGGCCAGGCCTCCCCTTTGCCCAGCAGTGTTGGCAGTGGCTGGGGTGGGCTGGCAGAGGGCAACACTATTAAGCCAGAGCCCCAGGCTGTCGTCCCGAGGGTGGTGGATGGTGACTGAGCTCCGTGCTGGAGGTGCTGGTGGGCACTGCTGTGCGACAGCGACAGCGCAGAGGGAAGCCACGGACCGCCCGTGGGGAACTCTGATTTCCTGTGGAAGACGCGGAGGAGTTTATTCCAGGTAGCACCCTGGTCAGTCTGGAACCCAGTCGGAGAACTGCTGAAGGACGGCTGTGGTTTCATGGCCTACTCTGCACGTCCACTTCTGCTTTCTCAGTAGTTGGCTAACTGCATGGAGCATTCCAGAACTGGGCAGTGCACATTTTAGGAACATGAGCACAGCCCATGAGCCCAACTGAGTGACATTTTAAAGAAAAATAAAATGGGTCACCCCCCCTTCCTCTACAAATGACTATAATTAAAAATCCATGAAGACAAAACCCAAAGCATAAATACCCACGGAAGCGTTTTCAAGGGAAGTCTCACAATGAGGCCTCACAAGGCCTATCTCACAACGAGGCCTTAAATTCATAACCTAAACTCGGTAACGTGCAAATTCAAGCTCAACGTTCCAAGTGCGTAAGTACCTGTCCCTCCCTTTTCCAGAACCTCTTTTTGAATTTTTTTCTATTTTAACATTTTTTATTTATTTAGTTTTTGTTATAGGGCACGTGCACTCGCCAGAGACAGAGAGAAGGAATGTGAGGAACCACCCCCTGGGGGACAGCCACTCCGCGGCGATCCCTTCTCCATTCTCTCAGGATTTTGGGCACGCACACATACGTCTGGAATGGTTTTCAAGCCACCAGGGCTGGATTCTCACCACCGTCAGCCTTCCACACACAGCCCCCTAGAACCTTCATTTTGTTAAAGGCGTCACCATCCTCCCTGGCCACGAATCCATGTTTAATCTGCGTCAATGCCCGTCCCACCCCCACTGCAGTTAGTTTTCCCATGAACGCCTGTGCCGTCCACGCCCGGAAAGGGCTGCGCACCCCTGTTACAGAGCTGCCCACGCCAGCAGCCTGCCCTGCAACTGCCCTCCTGTGGGAGATCCAGGCCACTAGCTGCCCCGGGGCTTGCCCCACACCTGGGCTGGGGAGCCCACCTTGGCCACGGCTCAGACACAGGAGCCTAGAGTTTCCACCAGGGCAGCCAGGGCTGGCCACCGCCGAGACTGGCCCGAGTCGTTGAGCAGATGAGCTGCACAGCATCTGAACTGAGCAGGGACTCCATCTTAGCTCCTATGATCATGGACTGCACGCCTCCTCCGCTAACTGTGAGAAGCCTTTTAAACGAATAGTAGATCCATTTTCGCTAGAACAAATGAGCTCCCCCCCTCTGCTTTACTTTTCTAAAAAGAATGATTTAATCTTATTTATTATTATTTTTGAGAGATTTTAGTTATAGGGCATGCATGCTCACCAGAAAGACAGAGAGAGACAGAGAGCCAGAAAGTGAGAAATCACCCCCAGGGAGATGGCCACGCCGCAATCCCTTCTCCTCCATTCTCCTCTCGGGATCTTGGGCACGCACACACACGCAACCAGTGTTTTAAGCTGCCAGGTTTGGGACTTGAACGGTGGTCACCCTCATAGAAAACCAATGACATAGCCACTATGCATCTGCTGGTCCATTGTTATTGTTTTTTAATTTGACCAAATAGAGACAGAGACAGAGGGAAAGTGAGAAAGCAAGCTGCCAGGTCTGGGACTTGAACTGCCGTCAGCCATGTGGAAGTCCAGCACCTTAACCACCACGCCATCTGCTGGCCCCTTAAGTTTTAATTTTCATTTAATTATACATGAATGTAGTTTGAAGTATCAAATAGGGCTGTAAGGGTTAAGCAAAACAAAACAGATACATCATTTCCCTCTCTACATATATTTTTCCACCTCAGAGGCAAAACTCTGCCTCTAGGTTTGCTCATTTTGATATTTACTGCTATTTTTTTTGACTTTTTAAAAAATATGCCTTTTATTTATTTACTTTTTCATTTATTTATTTTTACATTTTTCCACATTTACTTTACATAGCAAAAAATTTTAGCTCATACTCCATAATTCTTGACAGTTTATAACTTTCAAAATTTCAAAATACTGAATTTTAAAGATAATGTTCAAAATATGTCTTATAATTTTGTATAATTTTATAACTCTATAACAACAGAAGCATTTACTGCTATTTCTAAATAACGTCTCTTCGTTTATTACTTTTTAAAAATAATTATTTTATTTAGCTTTATTTATTTAATTCAACCAGAGAGGGACAGAGAGAAAGAGAAAGTGAGAAAGCCGCCAGGTCCGGGACTCGAACCATGGTTGGCCGTGCGGGAGTCCAGCGCTCTTAACCACCAAGCCACCTGCCAGCCCCATTCATTAATTTAAGCTATATTTATCGATATATCTATTGACATTTTGTTGCTATATGTTGATGTGTAACAAACTACTCCCCAGAGCCCTTATCTAGTCATTGAATGTGTCAGGGTCTGAAGACATTTTTCTTCTATCCTGATGCATTTGCTTTCATTTTCATTTCGGCATTTATCACCCCCTCCCCCCAGAGTCCCTATTTCGCTCTGTCCTTTTGGAAGGCCCTGTTCTTGTTTCGCGATGGCTCCTTGTCTCTATCGACAACCATTTCTTTCCTAAGCTTCCTCGCTCTCGCTCCGTGGGCTCTCGCTCCGTGGGCTCTCGCTCCGTGGGCTCTCGCTCCGTGGGCTCTCTTCACCAGAGCTTGTTTCCTGCTGTTTCAGGAGGGCCCCCTTGGGTGAGCAGCAGTCCTCCGCTGCCTGTTTCTGTTTACCAGGACCGGAAGCTCCGTACACATGAAGGTGGTGTAGACCCAGATACCCTGCAGCCACCTGACAGGGACACTTGTTGGGGAGCCTTGGCCATGGGGAGAGGGGTGACCGGCTCCTGGGGAAGACTTCCCACCCCCGCCCAGAGGGGGAGGGTCTGGCTGCTGTTTCCCCAAAGAAGCTGATGACGCCCAGTGATCCCCAAGCCCCTCCCCCAGGCCTAGTGGCCTCAGCGCAGAGACCCTGACTTACCTGTCCAGCTGGAGCTCCGGCCTCCTCGATGTCAGGAAGGGGCAGCTGCTGGCTCTGCAGAGTGAGGGCGGGGTCTGGGAGCTGCCTGAGCGCTTGCTATATTTGCAACACTTGGCACCCCGTCACCCCAGGCCAGCGCGGAGGTGCCGAGGCCTTGCTGGGGGTTCTGGTTGGTTCCAGCTTCTTCGCTGCTGCTCTGGATTAGCCTTTCTCAGGCCTGGCACACCAGGGCACTCGCCCACCTGCTCTGCGGCTTCCCAGTGCGGTCTCCTGTGCTCACGCCCCTGTGCAGGGCTGCGTTTCCCGTGGTTTGTGGAGGCAGGAAGGCAGGAGCGTCCTCTGCACTTGATTCAGAGGCCTACGGTTGTGCCTTCCAGCCAGTCAACACCAGCCTGGCGCGACCCCTGCTCAGCCTGCCCTGCACTGGGCCACTGGCTGTCACAGAGCTATGGGCTCCCCTGCCTGGAGTGTTCTGCTGCTCTTTTTCTAAGGCCCAGTTACATCCAAGCCCTCCACCAAGCCTCCTGGCCCTGCCCATCTGGGGAGAGGTGACAGCACCCTGCCCCTGCCCCTGCCTAGGCCACCAGCCTCCTTCTGGGCTTCTCATGGCCACATACCCTGACCTCCCAGGGCTCCCTCCACTGGCCCAGGCTCCCCACCACGGCAGTCTCCCTCCTTCCCAGAACTTGCTCCAGTTACCCACGCTCTAAGCCAGTGCCAGAGCCCCTCAGGCCCGGTCTTCCACGCCCTGCTGCAGGTCAGACCCCCATGGCCTCTCAGGAGCTGGGCCCAGTGCTGCCTGCTCCACTCCCCAGGGCTCTCCTCGCTGCATGGTCCTCATGCCCTTCCCCTGGGGCAGCTCGCCCACCCAGGCCCTCCTGGGCATCCGGGTCTGCTCCTCCACCAGGCCTTCCTCATCTCACCTGCGTGACCGCAGATCCCCCAGCGGACTCCAGCTTCCTGCCTCTTTCTTGGCCAGTCACCAATCTGGGGCCAGAGCCGCTGCCCAAGGCCTCCGAGGCTGCATCTGCAGAGGCCCGGCCTCCAGCCCTCCATCTTCCCAGGAGGGCACACCTGCCTGACACCTGCCTTTCAGGGCCAGGGAGGCCCCACCCAAGCCAGGGTGGCCAAGATCTTTCCAGAGGGCCTTCCTAACTGGGAGTGTGTGTGTGGGGGGGCAACTTCTCCAGGAGGGTGGCCTACAAGATTTTCCCACAGCCCAGGGCACACCGGGCCCCTCCTCAGCTGAGGCCTCAGGTGGGACGCCCTCCAGTCCTCTCTCTGCCTCGGGGTTCTCTCTCACTCCCACTTATCCCTCCTGGGCTCCAGGGGCCTCCTCTTCGGCCTGGGAGAGGCCTCATGTAAACTACACCTCTGCCAGCACCCTGCCCTCCCGGCCTACTTTCCAGCGTCCTCTGCTTCC
>NW_006209227.1:1860226-1861274 GCF_000334495.1 Tupaia belangeri chinensis | reverse complement strand
CTGCTGGGCTGCCCACTTTGCCACCTCAGGTCTGTTTCTGCAGGGGACCAGGGACGCTGGGCAGTGGCACCCTGCTCTGACCCTGTGGGCAGTCCTCAGCTGTCTGCTAGGCTGAGGCTCTACTGCTCCTTCCAACTTCTACCGGCAGCACCCTCTGCCCGTCACTGCTGTCACCACCACCACCTGTCTTTCTAGAAATGTGACCCCTTCCAGACCACAGTCTCCCGAGAAAGCGAGGGCTTTGGGTCCCACTGTCGTGCCACCTGGGGCCGTCCTCCACGCATGGGCACCGCAGCTGAGTCGGTGAGAAAACTTGGTCACCACCCTCTCCGGGAACCCCCGGGTCTCTGTCCCAGCCAGCTCAGGGCACAGACTCCCGCTGGCAGAAGCCCGTGTGACAGCCAGCTGAACCCCCCACTTCTGGGCAGGGGAGGGCAGTGGGAGTACACCTTTGCAGTGTCACCTGCATGTCCCCTGGCCACTCTGATCTTGTGGCCTCAGCCTTCTAGGCTTGTGCTCATGTCACAGACCGGTGTCCTGGCCCTTTGCCCTCACCCACGTCCTCGCTGGGCGTGGAAGCCAGCCCCGACCCCTCATGAGCTCTGCTGGACCCCGGACATGTAGGCCGACGTTGGTCCCCTCCCGCCCTGTGCCAGACCGAGGTGCTCAGGGGCGGCCAAGGAACAAGGTCCTCCTTTGATGGGTTCTGTGTCCATCACCCCTCCCACTAGCCCCCCTTAGCACAGGGCCACAGAGGGGGTCCCCGTCTTGCCAATGCATTGCACTGGCCTGGCGTGGTGGTGTCTGCGGAATGAGCGGGGAAGATGGGGACAGTCTCAGCTGCGGAGGGAGAAGGCTGGCCACTGGTTCGGCTCGCCAGCAGCGTGGTGAGGTGGAGGCGCAGGCTGGGCCCAGGCCTGACTGGACACGGTCCTGCTGGGTCACCTCGGGCAGAGACCTGCTCCTTCGTGGGGGGGTGTCCACGTCTTTCGAACGGCTGCCCTGGCCTCCACAGCACGAGGGAGCGTCCCAGGGCGCCGGGGGCCAC